>NC_092638.1:21677799-22042407 GCF_039555335.1 Amphiura filiformis
GCATACAATTTCCTGGATATAAGTGCCTGGTATCTTGTTTCAAATAATATACAACATGGACAGCAACATGTACTTTGGAAATGATATTTTTATAGCCAAACACAAAGTCGTTCGCTTTGTTGTAAGTTCCGTAATTTCTCATCGAATGGATACGGTCATTGCCACGAAACAAACTCTACAAGTATATCTGTCGTCAGTGAGCGGACCCGCTTTGTCGGCGGCACGACGAGAGGAGCAGCCCGGTCGGGCATGCTACTATGCGGGGTTAGTTAGCTTGTCTACTCCGGGGAGAGGGGGCAGATAGCCTGACTTGAGGGTCGGCCCCACTGGGATTTGAACCCGTGTCAGAACATCGGAGAGATTATCATGGTAGCGAGTGATTGACCGAGATTCGTGCTTGTTGACTGCTCGATATATGAAGACAAAAAGTGGTTGTCTACGACAGTAGTTTCCAAATTGTGCATATGTAGGTCTCTATCAACTTGTCTTTGTCTAACTACATGGTAATTTTATGCAATTTAGTGTTTTTGCAACACGCGACTTACGACTTCTAGGCATCATCGTCCGACAAGTCACAATATTATCGTAAACGACTGACCGCGTGCATGGTCATCGTCAACGATGATATGGTTTGAAACACTATATATCTTGGTAGTGAACAACACTGACAAACGAGTAAATGCACTCCCAATATTTCTGGCTTACACCAACATCATCATGATCATGAAGCAAGCAAGCAAGCAAGCATAACTACTCTTTTTGGTCATTTTGGTTTGAATTTGATGACACAAAATAGCAAGCAAGCAAGCAAGCAAGCAAGCAAGCAAGCAAGCAAGCAAGCAAGCAAGCAAGCAAGCAAACAAGCAAACAAACAGAACTACTCTATTTGACCATTTTGGTTTGAATATGAAGACCTGAAGAGACCCTCTATACGGCCAGTCATCCTCAGATTCTAACCTAGAAGTTAAACCACCAGGTTTTGACAAATCCCTCAAGTTATGCAACCTGTTCTGTCGCTACTATTTATATAAAACCTCCTGCATTTGTGGCACTGAAAAGCTGTAATTTATCTTCTACTTAGCATTGACATTTTGAGAAAAGCACACAAAAAAGAAGTGTAAAAGGTCTAGTTATACTCCGAGCAATTCGGAGGATTTTAATTTCTGCTATATCATGTATAGCTATGTAATGTCAACCTTGAGCCATTTACTTTCCTAAGGTGTAAAATATCATAGACATGCGCTACAGGTTTCGCTATTCGATAGGACAATATAGTGCAGTGCAGTGGTAAGATGCTATATTCGATTTATCGTATAATTACATGTCCACAAGAACAACTGAACCAATACTAAGCATATTGGTACTCATATAAAAGCATTTTCCAGTGTCATCATGAAACTAGAAAAACTTTTCCGTAATTTTTGTAAAATTATTTGGAAAATTATTTGGGACTCGCTCAATGTAGCCATCCTTTTAACATCTCCGGGAGAGAGTTAAGATTGTGAAAAAAAAGCTTACAGGTGACAGGAAATAAACATGATGGATGAGGCTACATTCAGCAAAAACTCTATGACCGCGACTCGCATGCTTGCATGGATTGTTACGATTTTATAGCTAGAATTGCCATTTTTTCTCTCTTTTTCGTCTTCTTTTCAGATGTACTCATTCCCAGGAGCAACGAAATGTCTTCTGTGCTAAAAAAGAGAGATTTCAACCTTGTCTTGAGAAAGAGAAGAAGGAAAAAAAATCGGCATTCAAGTTTCTTCAGGTTTTTCCTTTTACTAACTTGCCCAAGTTATTTATGCGTGATTGCCGGTGCATGTCCATTTGGACCGGGTTGAATGAGCCGAATTTGGCCGGGAGCAAAGTCCACATGGACTGCCGTGTCGATCATCGGAATATTCATGACGGAACGACTGGGTGCTACTGTGACAACTCGGCCTCATCTCGACTCGGCTACATGTAGCAGCTGCTCATTGTGTACGCTGCATTGACTGCCTGCACTTGTTCCATCAAAAATCACGAAAGCAATCTATTTTTGTCCACATCTAAAAGAATCTCTTTTACTGGTGATTTCAAAGACTCATGTCTATTTGTCATTTTGTGTTTACACTGTAACATTTATTTGGGTAAATTACGCGAAAATTAGCCATGGCTTATATGTTTTCATACCCTTTATTATTTGCATACACTTTCATGTTGATGAACATTCGAGCAAAATTGCCAAATTAGAATTCGTGTTTAAACTGATCATCCCAGTCATTAGCAGCATTACCGACAACCTACTATTCATTCAGCATGGTTTCAGTAACTTATCGTGAAGCCGATTCAAGCATATAGCCCACAATAAGTATAATGAATATATAACGTGGATTTTACAAATTTGCCGACGCTATTTAAATATTTACTATGATAATCGCCATTTTGTTTTAAAAAACTTAAAAGGCTCCGTTACTATTTATAGAAATGGATATTTATATCTACACGCTAAATCCGAACAGTGAGCATAAACTCTATTTTCATTGCTTTTGGTCTTATTATATATACACCGGAAGTCAAAGGCCTGATGGGAAATGCACGTATGTTGGCACAGTTCAACCGTGCAGACGATGAATGGTTTAGAATTTCAGATTTTGAATTCAAATGTTGATTCATCATTACTATTGATGTTTTGTATATTTTTCGCGACGACTAGGACTACAACAATGATATTGACAGGAGCATATCTTGAAATATTAAGCTATAAATAACTATATCCACATCTCTCTCTAGCCGTTCCATAAACAGATTCATAAATTCTGTTTTGTTATAGTTAAGGACGATTATTTTTACGAATGAAACAGCGACACTAAAAATAGACAAGACAATGGCTGTTTATGTAAGCATTTATGGCACTGCACCTCGTTGATCCATGACCCCGCTAGCTTTCTCTCTGCGCTACTAGACCCATGATATAGTTTAATATATACCTTTATATTATATCCACCATGTAGTATATCACGTTACTCAATTTCTAAACCAACACAACGCATCCCGGTGATACTTTACAAAATTTAAACGTTTCTAACTCACCGACATGGTAAACAAAATATGAACGCGGGATGTTAGGATCTCGGAGCAGGTAGGCTTAGTTTCTCATCGCCCGTACCCCCCTGAGAGTGTGCGTCGTCACCGTAGCACTTCGTTACCTCCGAGCAGAGAGATGATCTGAATTACAAGTGATTTAGTCTCGACCCACAAAGGCACAGTTTACACACACTGTCATTGACATAGGTGATAAGATATAATAAGATGCCTACGGGTGATGCTTTGAATCACTATAAATGTCCTCTTTAACATACAGAGCAGAGTAGTCAAGCATACAAAATGATTTTAATAATTGATAGCAAAGATTTTTCGCGTTATCATAATGCGTTGAACATGCTGAATATGAATATTCCAAATCGGTAAATCTTACATACGAATAAACAATTAACGATATGTTCTAATTTCGGTTCTTTTTATTTTAAATTACGTATGAGTGATCAAACATTTTATGGTGATTTGAATTTTAAGTGGAGCACTATTTGGCTCATTTATTGTAGCATTTACACACATAGACATTAACCTGTTATAGCCTGCTATCTACCGTAGATAGCATTAACACATACGTATACGTATGTGTTAATGCTATCTACGGTAGATAGCAGGCTATAGCAGGTTAATGTATGTCTGTGTCGTGTGCAACTGTATTATAGCGATGACGTTAAGTTCTGCAGTGCTTTAAAAGCTAAAACAACTCATCTCTGCGGTGAAGACTCGAACTTGTGATTCCTTTACCAGAAAATACTAAGGCATGTTTGTCCTAGACCAAGTGTGTGTTTTTTTTACTGATGAAGCTATGTGCATAAAATGTGTTCATCTGGATTTAACTCTATCCAAATTATCTAAATTAACATGAATTTTAAAGCCTTCTGGAAATCATTTTTATTATTTGCTGTCTTCTGAAGATAGCAATAATGTTTATCATGGTAATTAGCATGACATTGTATATTGATTAATACAAACACACTAAACGCAAAATGGATGTGCATAAAATGTGCTCATCTAGATTTAACTCTATCCAAATTATCTAAATTAACATGAATTATTTTAAAGCCTTCTTGAAATCATTCTAATTATTTGCTGTCTTCTGAAGATAGCAATAATGTTTATCATGGTAATTAGCATGTATATTGATTAATACAAATATACTAAACGTTAAACGGATTTTTCATTAAGAGGTGATGTAAAACGAATATAGGCCTACCCTACAATACTATACAGCTATACATGCAATGAAAAAGTTCCATGTTCAGTACAGAGTTCGTTGTGTTATGCCTTTTATACTGAGCATATTAAGCTAAACACTAATGCTCTCTGACAGGTTTACTAACCATTAATGATTCAGAAACTTTCATTCTCAATATTTTCATTCACATAGTTGTTTTCGTTCACCATGTTTTTCCTCGTGTGTTGTGGTACATTGAATGGCAGCAATACTCGGTGCTACACAGTTAAGTTTAACAACAGTTCATTCATTTTTAATGCAAAGCTAATACATTATCCCTCGCTTTATACCACTACATATTTCAAAGTCATTCATGTAGCAAATAATTGCTATTTTATTCTATTTATTTATATTTCATTCCGCTTCACCACAAATGATTTTTTTTTCATTCTAAAACTCAAAATATAAAATCCTTACAAAAAAAAAGTTCGGTAGATAAACGTGAAAATGGGTACACAATAATAGGATCCGAGGTCGCATTAAACACATTTATCACGCTTATGGAAACAATTCGGGGTTTCACCATGATAATTTTAAATCAAAACAAAAACATTCAGATTTAGATTGGCACGTGGGCTTTATTATATATCCTTAATAAGATATTCACGATGGTTTAAACACTATACCACATGGGATCATTCAGTTTACCCTGAGGACTGAATCTAAAGCGATATAACGACCTCCCCTATTCTTTAAAGAAAATGATGATCATTAAGAGAATGCCGCCATTTTGAAAAAAAAAAGTTGCGTTGTTTAAACTTTGTATTGTGCACTAGATACAAAATATAATTGTCAATGTCATTCTCCTCCGGCATGTTTTTTTAACATAGCTATTCTGATATTTGTTGAATTATACCCTTTAGCGAAACTGGGAGGAAATAGTCGGGTATATTTAGGATGGCTATTAGTATGAAATAAGCTGCAGGGTTTTGTTAAATATGTTGGCTTTTCTCATATTTCTATCGCTTGGTTTTGGTGGTTCAATTTGAGTTTAATCGAGCCACACGAGGAGGTGTTGTCGGACAAGCTTTTCGGGGCAGATATGGTGTAGCCATTTCATAATCAACTTTGGTGGAATGACGACGACGTTGGTCGATTGAGCTGTTTAAAGTCAACAAATTTGTGTTGGTAATTTCCGTAACGAGTTCCTGATTAACTTGTTGAGGTCGGCGTGTGCCTTTTGTTTTTACCCAGGGGTTTTCATCAAAGGGTGCACTGGTTTTGACAGCAGTATACATGATGATATCATGTCCAGAAGCACTGAGGTTAATACAGTGGGGTGCAAAGTCAAAATGACTCGGGATATACTTATAACTCACAAGTCAAGTGTATTTCACGCGAGCTACCGTGTCAGTGGAAATGAAAAAAAAACAATCTGTGTAGTACCCCCCCCCAATATATTCGTAAAATAATTTCTGACAAAAACACGATTTTCAACAAGACCATTATTAAAGGGCAGAAAGGGAACGCAGTGCAGTGAAATATAATTCGAGTTGGCCAAACAAAGTTGCACTACGACACTGAAATTGCGCAAAATTTACTTCACTACAAGATCACTTTCCCCATTATTTGTAAACACCAAGTTCAAAATTCGCGATCAAAACGTCAGATTAAGTGTTTGCTGTCGATCAAATGTCTCTCACGGATCCTTGTCTGAGTAAAGGCCTGAAGCATTTCGGAGGATGTGAAACCTTTTAAACATAATACTTTTTAATGATTTTACATTGATGACATCACACGGATAATGATGACATCCTTCGTCATTTCGTCTAATTATGACAAACTTTTGTATTTTCATGACGACGCTGTAAAACATCAGGCAAGAAAAAGAAACCCGATGTGTTGTTTTTTTGTCCTTTACTACTGTTGTTTACTTTCTTTCACCTTCCCCCACATTTACGTATGCACATGATTACTAATTTCTCTTTGAATTGGTACAAAAGACTTCCGCATTATATATAATTTTAATTAGCGTATATCATATTAATTAGTGTATCATTTTAATTAGCGCAGAAACCTACCGTGATCATAGTTGAATGGTGGACTGCCCATCATATCTGGACTATTCTCTATGTCATACGGCCCCCTCATTGGGCGCATGCGCCGTGGATTGCGGAAGAAATGATGGCGACGAGCCCCTAATGCACTAAGTTGCTTCATTCTCCTTTCTTTCGATCTCCTATTTTGAAACCAGACCTGTAAGTAGAGAGAATAAAATACAAAACACATGTAAATATATGAGATTCCTCTTCCTCCTCCTCCCTCCGATCATCATCTTCATCCTCATCAGCCACTGAACAAAGTTAATAATTAGTGGGTTTTTAGTGGGTTCGCCGTCGGAAAAGTTTAGAACTGTCAAGCTTTCGCTACGAGTAGCTCTGGCTTCTTCAGGACAAAGCCAAGAATGAGACATGTAGGCCGCCCCTTGTCTACTGATGGCTCTGAAAAGAGCAGTTCACTGAACACTGCCCCTTATCAACAGAGAACAATCAGATCTCGCCTATCTGCTACACTTGAAGGGTGGCTCTGAAAAGAGCCGTAGTCACTGAAGACTGCCCCTTGTCTACAGAAAACAAGCAGACCTCACCTATCTGCTAAATTTAAAGGTTTGGTGGCTCTGAAACGAGCCGTTCACTAAAGACTGCCCCTTGTCAACAGAAAAAAGCCTATATAGCCTATATATCCCACAATTTGAACAAAGTTAACAAGTCGCCATGTCAACTAATATGATTCCCCTCTTTAACCAGTGTTAACATTAGGAAGGGGAGAGGTTTGAGCATCGTCACTCATCTACACTAAGGGAAAAAAGATGTATAAGTGAAACCTCAGAGGTTCTTGAGCTGCCCTGTATGTATAGAAGTTACAATGGTTGTGCAAAGAACTGATCAAGATTCTGGAAAGGCTATAGAAAGAACCAAATTGGACCTGAAACGGTTCTGGAAGAGTCAGAAAGGGGACAGACTCGGAACTCTTGTATTCCATCCATTAGGACATCAGAAGATCAGGATCAGCACTTGTATAAAACCCGTTCTTTGACACTTTTGGGAAGGGGAAAGGGTGACAGCTGCGTCATCCAAAGCTGGACGTACGCGAAGAGAAAATAAGCATTGAGTGGTATCACGCACATGGTTTATTTTCATGCACACGATAAAGATTTGCTATCAACTTGAGCGTTTGTTTGGAATATTGACACCAGCATAATACCGCCTTGATAGGCACACGGTGCTCCTGATAAAAATCAAGATCAGGAATCAAACCGCTCCTTATGTTTATTATAACATCTCTGTTTCACTACCGGTCTATGGGATGATTTTTTTTTTCTTTTTTAGGAGGCAGAGGACGCGTGCGTGGGTTGCGGTACGTTGGCGCGAGTTTAATCTCAAAATACCTTCAAAATATTATGTTCAACCTAAAGGTCTGATCAGTTTCCCCGCATTTGTGAGGTCTATTACTTTCAAACTCCTGCTCATGCGCATAAGACATAACCTTCTTATCAAAGCTTTAAAAAAAACACGGTGGTCCAAATAATTCTTTTTTTGCACTAAATGATTGAAAAGTACATGTATATAACTGCATGATATATGGTAATATTTTCACAATTAAACATAACAAATAAACAATTTTCGAAAGTTGCAACAAGATCTTTATTTTCTTTTGTTGATTTTCTGTTATTAATGGTCTGGATTTTGACCCTAAAAAGAGCTACCAGAAAACTAAAATGATGACAGATTAAGTGTCAAACTAGCAATAGCATTCACGGCCAAATTCTGACCTCACAGTTGATCGGTCGATCGGTCAATTCAGGGCAATTTTGTATCAAAGAGAATAAAAAGTGAAAGTACAACATAACAAAGCCAAACTTAACTTATTTATTTATATTTTTTTACAACCGACCACAGTTAACTGTTAAAACATCTGGCGAAGATACATGAATCTGCGTCCAGGGAGTTACAGTTGCCTCTAGAGGGCGTAAGGGAAAGTCTGGGCATGAGCCCCGGGGGTGTGCTGCAGTCCATGTTGCCTGCAGGGTGGTAGCAATGATGACTGATGGTTCGGATACATCAAAGATTGTTAGTATTTGGATGTTGGGACAACGCACCTTGCGTGATGAACTTGCAATGTCACGTCCGAAGTTGCACTTGAATTGAATTGGGAAGTATAAATCCCCTGAAATGGTTAGCCTTACGGGACACAAAAATGGCAAAGTTCAGCTGAAGTTTCATAGGGGAAATAACGAAAGGCACAATGTCTCTGCTGAACACGGGGACCGAACCTAGCTGAACAGTACATTAGATATTTAAAATTGATCCTTTGGAAAATATACTATACCAAATCAAGATCATGCTTCTGCAGAATCGCTTCTATGGTAACTTAGTGGATGTTAGGGAGTTGTCTCATGCACGAGGCTGATTGATGTAAGAAGACACACACGCACGTCACACACAAACTATACCTCAACAGTGAACCCCATCCAGCCCAACCCATACACACAAACACCCACACCCACATACACATCCAAAGCCCAGTCTCCATCTCATTCAAAAAAATTTAATATTAATATAAGGTCAGTTGCACTTCTTCTGATATAGCTAAATGCCCATTCATGCAAGTGTTATTCTCATTGTCAAAAAGTTGACATTCTGGTATTTCAATAGTTCCCTCGACACCCATCTTCGCGAGTTGAGAAATGCAGAGGAATGTCAGCCCTCAGTTCAACAAAAATGGATAAAGTACATACGGCACAGTACAAAGACCTGATGTTGGCATGATGAGCTATGGTCGGTCCGAAGTCTTTGGTCTTAATAAGTTGGTAATAACTTTGAAAGTTGCAATATAAATGTGTAAAAGAGGTCTCTAGGGTTGCGGTAATATGGCTGATAAGTCGTCAGAGGAAAGTGACCCGTTCACACATTGTTGTCTATCAGATAAATTTTATGTTTAATTTTATGCATTTTTTTTTCATCTTCACCGATGATTCGCAGCTTTTGAGAGTTTTTATTTTGTTTTTCATACATGCTATATCAATTCTAGCAGTGTGCTACCTATCTCTAGTATAGAGCCTCTGCCACTGCCCAATAATAGCACAAGTAATTATGAGGTCTGACATGTACAAGCAATCTGACTCTTGAGTTCTACTGTTGGACATCGCAATCCGAGGGAACTGAACAAGTTCTATGTGCTACCCTCGCCATCCAATCTTGAGTTGTGAACTTGCGAAGCCAGGTAGCCGGCCACACTTGCTTTTAATGACAGATACAATCTTGTAACAAAATTTATCATATAATGCTGAAGGTGAAACGCCCCGCAGACAAAAATTGGCCGGCGCCGTAGTGACGAACTTGTCCCGACAAATTGTTTTCTAATAGCACAACAGGACGGAGGTGCGAGGTTCTCTGTTATCGAAACCCGTCCCTACCACCTATTAAATCCTACTAGGCACACATTTACAAGAACCCAATCCTGCCTCTTCGAGACTCTTTCCATTCTTCCCCATCACTCGCTCGTTGCAGAGTGCCGAAAAAGGCCCGTGGGTTTTTAACACGGTTCATCAAGAGGTGAGGACTCCACGAAGTCCCGCCCGGGCTCGGATCATGACGGGAGATCTCGCTTTCCAACACTAGATCTTATGCTACAGGGGATCATTATAACTTGTTGTACTACTGCATTTATCATTTTACTATACCATTTTTCTCGTGTACGTCCTAAACTAGCCCTGCGGAGGTGCTACGCGTCGCTCGATTTGCGGAGTTCGGATTGGGCCATTGAGCTTCAGTACCCATGCATTCAAGCTCGTTTTCATTTTGACAGCCAGTTACATTCTCTTCTCTCCTCATTTTCTACACTTTTTCACTACATTTTTTTCTCAAGATGGTGAAAGTATCGCCGGCAGATATCCAACCATATAAGCTTAACGTGTCACGATGGCAACCAGACCGACAGAGGGCTTCGTAGCCTCATACCCAATACCGTCTCTCTTCAGGGACCCCAAACAGAGCCATGCCCATAGGCATTATTGAGAAGTGGTATTAGTGTATTAGGGCTGTATTACATGACCTGTCACAGAGACGAACAAAATTTGAGATATCGAAACTCGTTCTTAACCATAAAATTTACATACGATGGTCTAAACATTCATACATAAAAAGTGCCTTGAACTTGTTTTCCTAGCGGTTTATTGCAGAGAATTGAAGAGAGTTGAAACAGTCACCATATATACGGAACAGACTCGTGGATTCTAATGCAAGATATCTGAAGCCATGAGCAAGTGTGTAACTGCGTATCATCCGTATGTCACAAATCCATACAAAATCCTCTAAGTTTGATTTCAAATATTGATCAAAAACATCCAAAATCGTGTATTTTATAGTTTTATATAATGTTATCCAACTGTACTTTAATATTATAATGCGTAGGGCTCAAAATGCGCATTCATCGCATTCTAACACAGTTGCGCTTACCATAAATATTCGCGGCTAGACTTTTTCTGTCCGCAAAAATACAAGACAGACGAGGACTGCACTACGGAGGTGCTGGCATCACGTAAACGGAATCGCGTCGTGTGAAATGACAACGTTCCGACCTGAGAAGGCTTCAGGCTTACTAACTGACTAGAACATGTCCTATTTCACACTTTAACATGACAAGAAACACTACGAAATGCTGTTTCGACATTGTTGCCCGCGCAAGCAACAAAAAAAATTTATTAATGTATTCAAAACGAGTACAGAGGTCCGTGTTTTTAAATAAGGAGTTTGGTTGCCGTGGCAACGGGACCCAAGTGATGGATGTGGTATGACAGTTACAGAACACTTCTGGTGGAATTTGTAACAGTTTAAGCGAGAAAGAAAAAGCTGGTTACCACTCCTGATTTGTACGAAAATTAATTATAATTGGGGCATTTGATAGCTCTAAGTTGTTATTAATGGTTAATATTTACATAAAAATGCAGTGGATATTTTTTACATTTACTTTGGTATATACAAGCAATGGCAGTATTACACAATTTGTGATCTTTCATCTTTTCTATTGCATGAAAATAATATGCCCCACACGTATCTTGGACTGCTGGACCGAAACATAAATAATTTACAAGAAACATGCAGTTAAAGAATGGAGGGACTTTTTTCAAATTTAGATTCCAGTATATTAATAAAACCAGAGACGTGTTCTTACTTTCCACATTGGAACTGACCTAGAACATTGGGTACACCCCTTAAGCACATTCTAAAAAAGCGTGGACGTCCACGTTTTCCTATATGCCTATTAATGTCCACGGTTAAATAGTAAACGCGTCAAGATGAGGTCCATGGTCGTACAAATGCTGCATGTAAATTCACCTACACGTGAAGGATCTGCAACATCTTCTCCCTGCACTGTTTCTTATTGCTTGTACACCCAAAAATGATATTGAATGTATTGGGTATAAAAAAACGCATACTCCACAACCTGAGGTCAACTTTTGAATAATGGTAGTTGGATAGAGGTCATTGAACTAAGACTGAAAATGCGACTATCATTAGGATCCACAACATGCTCATCTATCAGGGCACAGTTCTTTAACCCCAATACATATTTACATTCATTGAATGACCTTTGAAAATGTGGGTACAAAAACTCACTCTGCACCTTGAGGTCAAATTTTGAACTATGAGTGTTTAATTGAGGTTATTGAACTATGCCATTGGGATGAGGCCATTATGGTCCATAGTCAGTGATAGTGATGAGCAGAAATTGTGTTCATTTGCCATCTGCATCTGACAAGTAAGGATGAGGATGGTCTTATCAAGCTTTATCAGAAACAAAGAAATCACCATCCTCCGTGCGGCAGATGGTTTAAAGCTATCATACAGCCTCAACGTGGAAAATCACCTTCGAAGTGATCATCAATTATCAACAATAGAACAATATTGATGCTTTTGACTTTGAAATAACGAACCGGAACATTGAGATTGAATCACCTAAAGATATAAAAGCAAAAACGATACGGCGATAAAATGGATACTATCACAGGTAATTGAAAATATGAATTCATAATCATGATGATCGTGATAACATTGGACAATGAATGTAAAGGTGGGTTGAGTGAGACTCAAAGGAGCAAAATTTCTTTAAAAATATTATTTAGAACAACCATGAAGGTACTATGTTTTACTTGGTCCAATTAACTCTAACCAGAATGGGCTGAGCTTCAAGCGGGAGGTTAACAACTATCTTGGCGCCAACCCATCAGCGCTATCATACTGATAGCAGTATTCCTTGCATAGTTCAGACATTAAAAAATAGTATGGCTTAAATATTGTCTTATCTTAGTCATCTTTGGGTTGAATGCAAGGCCCCGGATACAAGGTATCAGTATTTCTCAAAGAAAACCGTTTGGCATGCCTGTTTAGGACGTATACATCCTATTTCTGCCTACGTGTAATGTTTTCATTATAATCCTTATTTTGACAGTAAACAATGGTTTATGGTTGTTTTAAAAGTAAATTTTCTTACAAACAAGTAAAATATATAAATTGACAATCATGATACGCGGTAGCTAGCCTTCCTGAAGTCGTGACCTTAAAAGGTCACCCTCGTCCCGTGTCATTCCACCCAAGAATTATTACACCGTCGGGAGATATTAGCACTTCATTTGTTCTTTCACCGCGTTTCAAGAAGCTCGTAAATCTCCATCAAAAGCACGGGAGAAATTAGAAACATGAAAACATAAAACTTGAGTCAGTTCAAAGATCACCTGTACTGTTTGTGTAGTTTTCGTGCCCTCTGAACCCTTCATAGGGTAACTGACATTTTTCGGTTTCTTTTGAAAAGTCAAATTTGTATAGAAATTAAATCATAATTCTAGACATTAACGTTCCTGACAGTTTTCTATATGTTCCGACTGCCAGGACTGTGGTTCTCTACATTGTAAATTTATGGCATACAATGTAGAATTACTTGTTCCAAACATGTTTGAAATTAGTAGCAATTCGTCTAGTAATAATTCAAGTCATCTGCATGCCCACCAATACCGCTATTAGATTCCAATTTCTTGCTTTTTATAAAGAGAATATATTATTATTCACAATCTGAATCACGTATTTTGGTCATTTCAGGGTTAACACGCTAAACCATTCAAAATATAGGCTATCATACCATCGACGAGGATAAATCATCAAATGTAGGCCACGCAGATTGACAACTTCTTTATGGAAAGATTTTTACTTTTTTGTTGTTGACGTTGATGTCTTTGTCGTCTTCGATATTGTCTTGTTGTTGGAGTCACTTATCAAGTTCACTGGTATAGCTCCTGCAGTGGCGTAGCCAGCACTTTTTCAGAGGGTGGGCAAAGAGGGGCAAGCCAACTTTAAAGGGGGCAAACTTTGACGAAAATGGTCAAAAATGGGCTAAAAAGTAGGTTAAGAATCTTGCATATCAGGGCGGCCAGCATCCAACTGTGGGGGTAGGGGCAGACTTCTCACAGGGGAAGTTGCCCCTCCCCCCCCCCCCTTGGCTAGTACGCCCCTGAGCTTCTGCTCTTTTGTGGTAGTGTCTCCAGCATCACTGGGTGACATTCTTGTTGTCAAACATCATGAACACACATAGGCTACACCTTTGTTTTAGTATTTTACGAGCCATCATCTCTCCGCACCATAATTCACGATGCCCACCTGCCCACGGTATGGGTAATTGTGAACACGTGTACCTACAAATCGTCTAGAATTTTATGGGTTTATGACTATTCCACCCACAAAATATTAGTAGTGGGGTACCCCTGAGACAAGTTTTGATGTGTCCTTATCGGGTAAGATTTGACGTGTCCTCATATCAGGTCATGTCAGGACAGTAGCTATATGTGTTGTCTCTCCAGTCTGGAAGAAAGTGCTCATGGATATGTGCTTCTTGGCTTTGGAAATCCGAATTTCCGCTTTTATTTCGCAATTGTGGTGCGGTGGTGGGGATGGGGTCGTGGTAGTGGTAGTGGCGGCGGGCTGTGATGGCGGTGTTGTGAGTGGGTGGTGGTGGTGGTGTTGGTGGTGGTGGTGGTGTTGGTAGTGGCGGTAGTGATGGTGGTGGTGGTAGTTAATATATAAACCACAATATGCTATGAGCTCAATGTATAGATCAAAAGACATTAAGATATAACGTTGGTATCCTTGCAGAATTTTGATAAATTTCGTGGCTGTAGTAAAATGATTTCATGCTTATAATCTTTAATTTACAATGTACGGTATATCTAAATAATAAAAGGCACCTCACATTATATACACGATGCACATAGAAGTTGGAACACGTTCAGAACATGATCTTTCTTCTATAAATCAAAAATACATCCTATGATGATTTAGGCTTGAATGTATTTTCATCTCTCTAAAGATGTTAAATGCCACATGAATTCGACATTTCATGATACGCTTTTTCATGATTCCTCTGTGAACAAACCCTGTTTTCTGCAAATCACGAATAGCCCAGAGCAACATCAATGTTTACGGTTGAGGGCTCACGACGAGTGTCGTTAGCTTATTTAGGCTTCACACCTCCATCAAAAATCGCCAGTGCTACACTATAAACACATGTGTGCTGGCCAAGAAGACGGGGTTTGATAACAGGTTTGAATGTCTTGACGAAGTGGAAAGAAAAAGGAAAAGTAAAAGCGATTTTCCCATGTACAAAATGTAACCAAGCAGAAGAAACAACGTGCGTTTTACCTCCGGCGGTTTCGAGTCTGGAATGCCCAACCTCAAGGCGCTATTCATGACCGCTATACCTGTTTATGACGATACTTTGCCTGTACTTGCTAAGAACTTTGCCAGTTAGAAAATGCATAACTGAAAACATTCATGTTTAAACAAGTATATAAGTGATCAGGGCAGGGAATTCTGATTATTTGACGTAAAAAAGTTTGGACATGTTGGACGAGTTGTCAGATGCAAGTGATAGAGGGCGCAGTCTGCACTTGTTAATGTTAGTTTAGACCATAATAACGTAGATGTTTGGACCAGCAATATTCTAGTATCATGGCTATAAACGTGCAACTTAAATTCTCAAATTACGATTGTCACAATGACAAAATATTTGATATAGACCCCTAAGCTTAACGATTAAGCTTAACCTCTTTGTCTTCTTTCCTTTAGGCCTATATCCATATGAAATGAAACCGTTTTTGATGGCCCATACATCACATGTGTTGTCACTCTCTTTGTATTACAACTGACAGAAGTGGGTAAAGACCCCAAAGCATGCACCCCACTAACTAACCAGTTACAGGGGAGTCACAGGTAGGGGAGAGAGTTCGGCTGAAGGTCACTTCCAAATTCATTGGCGACCCTGGAGTGAAGACTGGCAACTCACGCGATAGAGCAATGAGAGTCCCGCACCCCCTGGCTGGATGCGCTGACATTGGATGCTCACTTGCTACTGCTTGTACCAAACGTAAGGGCCATGCCGAGTTAAGTTGTGAGTTATCAACATGCCTAAAGAATGAACTTGAATCCAAGTATGTTATGATACTCGATATGTCTCTTAAGGTTAACCTCTCGTCTGCTGCTACTCAAGCCAAAAAACTTAATAAATTTTGCCAAATTTTGACATCTTCATTTACGAAATGCTCCCAAAATACAAAATAGAAACACTGTCTAACATTGGACCAGTGGTTCTTGTGACCAGTCGCTATAAAAGGATAATATCTCAAAATATTGTGCACTTTCATTGACTTTCTTAAAATAACGCAGCCATTTGTGCCTTCTTCTGCTCATCTCGTAAACGGGTCTACGAGTGACAAAGGTCCAGGCAGCAACAAGCTGGGCTCAGCTGGGGCGAGAAAATTCAATATAGAAATGAACACAAGGGTCCTCGCCTTGTCAGTGAAGTCTCGCCGACTATTTTAAAAGAGCAAAAAAAGCCCACAACTATACAACACATATAAGAGAGAGAGGAGTCGAATTCGATTTAGTATTGAGTCTTGTGAGTAGCACGATCAGGTTTTAGGACACCGCGTGCAGCAGGGCATGCTGCTTGGAAGGAAGTCCCGGTGTACTTTCCTTTCGCAAGCTGACCCCTACTCTAACCAATTCTAATCATCCATAACATAGCTATGCTAATTTTATAGTGGTGCCGTTTTGGAGCACATGTAAATATTTTATTCATCACAAAGAATAAATTTTGGTGGAAAACAAAGACGGGGATGAAAATTTATACATCACCTTCTTTAACAAAGCAGTTTGTATAATTAACCTTTTGAAATCACAGGGTAAGAACATAAGTAAGACACAAAAGGCCTCTGGTGTAGAGAAGTTTGAATTTCAAATAGAGCATACAAACAATAATGTTTAGTTATCTGGAGGGTAGTATGTAAACGATAATTTGTCGTCTCAGTACGAGTTTCGCCTCCAGACATAATGTATCTCATTTTGTCAGTTCAAGGGATGGAAGAAAGTTAGCCACTTAAATATCACTTATCTTGACTTCAATCAAGCGGCACTAATCGGCTAACATTGAACCCTCTGCAGATCACTTTGAACAAATTTGTGGGCAAGTAAATGGTATATCCATTTCTGAAATAGTTTTGCACATGATGATTTGCTGTTACAGTTTTGCCAGATGAAATTATAGTAACATATTGTTGATAACATTAACTGCATAAACATCAACAGATGGGTAAACACTGAGTGGTTAACTTATTAGGGACGGCATTTGTATGACGGAAGGGGTAGTGTAACAAACAGTAATTTGATATCGGGAACATAGGTTGCGTAAACGACATACTTTTAAAATACCAGTGTCATGAACTTTTGAACTTAATCGCCACTGTCAAAATATGACATGTTGCACTGTACTTATACTGTTATAGACAACTTCCAGCATATAGTGAAACACGATGAAGAAAGATCAAACTATGAAATGCTCCTGTGCGAGCCTAAGGCATTTTTAAAGTGCAGTAACATTGTTGAAGAAAAGAATCTTCGGACAAAGGACCATGTCTCGCTCAAGGTGCTAATTTTAGAGGCGTACATATTTTATCAACATGTATGTGATAAGGTGTTTGACATGATATTAAATACTGTCGTAATAGATAACTATTATGTTATTCTGCACATGTAGAACATGGGTGAAGCTTGGGGTATTGAAGTTGTAAAAAAGAAAGGTGATGTTGGCGCGCTGATACTTGCTCATGGGTGTAAACCAATCCGTTCAAACTCCTGTTGAGTAACGCAGAGGACAACTAGAAACTGTAGACAACCTGGAGCATTTGCTACAAATGAAATTAATCAGACACATCATAAATCGACGCGTGTGTATAGCATCATATAGCATTTGAACGGTTCTTGGCTAGAATACCGTGATACTATTTAGCCAATATTACTATTACAACTATTGGCAATTCAACGACGTAAAACGTAAAACTCTGGATTAGCTGCATAGCGTATAGGTTTCACTGACAAAAATAGCTGAAAGTAGCGGAGAAATCAACCAAAATTCTCCAAATAGGCTACACATAATATAGAGCAAAAATGGTCCCGTATAAGATTATTTTATTTTATTTTCCCCATACATGTAAATGGTCTTGATGGTAACATTTATAAGCTATTTACCTCAAGACAGCCTCCAAAATAAAGTGAAACACTAAATAGTTCCCTGTTCCATATAAGGAGCGGGAACACCAGGAGGGAGATATCCCCGTCCCATTGGTGAATACTATAAATCGCCTGGCAAATCTATTTGGTTCTGCCCAAAGCACGGATCGTTAATTCTTCGTTTTGTACCAACAAGTGCGAAGATAAACAGATCATTGTTAGTTTTCATATGAATTCAAGAGCGCGATATTGCCCGCGGTGAGCAATCATGACATCGATTTTTGTCCACAAGTCAATGTGCGTGAATAAAAAGTGGTTTTAGCAGACGACTCGAGCAGACGACGTGTACTGACAAGTCATATTGAGAAAATAAACAGTTTTCTGTGATTTTTATCAAAAATCAAAGGTTTTAAATAAACATTTGAAAAGTCAGTTTGTGACCAGAAACACTACACCATATGCATCAGTCAAGTCTCTTGTGTCCAAAATGATATGAGAAGTTACTGTACACACACCCCTGAATACAAAGTTGCCGTCCTCATGTTTAATGGAGTAGCCATATTCATAGCAGAAAAATACCGAGGAAGGTGGCAAAAATAAAACATAATAAAATTATATTCTTTTATTATCCACTTTCGCTCCTTTCAAACTCAACTTTCCAATTTCGAGACGATATTACGTAATTCCTTTTCCTCGAATTGGTGGATATTTATCAAGTCAATAAATCATCACCATCTATATAGGCAAGTCATTTTAATGTGTGACATAAACGACTAGACGTATTCATCGCCGTTTAGGAACTTAATTGGCGGGTCTTTACGCTATATATCGTCTGCATTTAATGACCTAACGATATGAATACGACGAGTATCATTGGGCGATATCTATCATAGGGGGCTATCCCAAGATGCACTGCGCCAACCATTCACCCGCGCTATAGCCTAAACAATTACCGGTACTATACTAGGGCCTACATCATAATCAGATCATATCATATCATACTATATCATATCATATCATATCATATCATATCATATCACTATCATATCATATCATATCATATCGTATCATGCATATCATATCATTATCATTATGAAGCAATATTCCTATAGTAATTTTAGGGCTAAAAGCGGAAGCCCTGCCTGAGCAGTTCTTTTGGGGTGAACCAAACCTGACTGGTTATCAAATCATAATCAATGACAAGGTTAATTATCTCTGAATTTTACAGGTACTAATTAGTGTTTTAATGTTATTGCATCAATTAGCAGAGATAACTTTTATCACTGATTAATTTAATAACCAGACAGGTTTGGTTCACCCCAGAAGATCTGCTCATCGCGGGTCCTACTTTTATGATACATAACCGGTCAGGGATGCCAGTGGCCTGAAGTGACTTCGCAGAAAAAGGTTCGCGAATTTGGATTATAAAGCCTCAAAACGGGCTAAAAATAAATAAAACTGC
This sequence comes from Amphiura filiformis, assembly GCF_039555335.1. Classification (NCBI taxonomy): domain Eukaryota; kingdom Metazoa; phylum Echinodermata; class Ophiuroidea; order Amphilepidida; family Amphiuridae; genus Amphiura; species Amphiura filiformis. The sequence continues at coordinate 21,697,124 of NC_092638.1, forward strand.
GGAAATTTGGAGTAATAACAAAAAGTAGGAAATCAGGTAATTATACCTGAAAACTGGCATCTCTGAATTGCAGAAATAAAATTAATTCACTGTTGCACAAAATAATGATACGTAATTCCACAATGCATTATGGGTAACTAATCTCATAGTCCGCATCATCAATAATTCAGTATCGAAGTTACGTAATGTTACTATGTCAACGGGATCACGCGCTAGAGTAATGAACCACGATCGAAATGATCACCACATAAAGTATATGGCACTCGAAGGCATACCAAAGTAGCGTGATCCGGTAACCAAGAGAATTACGTAACCACTTCGATGCTGAATTCACGGTGTGAGCTTTAAAGCGGCGCACAACACTGTCCTATTCTACACTTGTAGAAAAATTGACGATGATAAAAAGAGCATTCATGTATTGTAATATAAATAATTTGATATCTTTTATCATATTTATTTGTTGATCGTCGGTTATCGATCTAAACAGAAGCGACGAATTTGACGGTTGGTCATCATGACCAGACCACCATCGACAGAAAGGCCTTACGAAGTGTCAAACCAGTCAATGGTCAAACCGGACCAATGGCCAATACAGTATGGTATCATCATCACTGTCATCGTCATCGTCGTCATCATCATCATCATCATCATCATCATCATCATCATCGTCGTCATCATCATCATCATCGTCATCGTCATCGTCGTCATCGTCATCATTATCATCGTCATCATTATCATCGTCATCATTATCATCGTCATCATCATTATCATCATCATCATCATCATCATCGTCATCATTATCATCGTCGTCACGCATGAACTAAGAGGTCGTTTTTAATCGTCATTGTCTTTATCATTATTTTGCTGGTGTATGCATTCATGCATACCGGTACCATTTTAAATACCCTACACATAATCATAATGTGTTTAGGGTCGCAAACAGTTGTATCCATAATAATTATCATATTTAATTTAGATAGGCCTATGAGGGAGGGGAGCAGATCTCAAATTGTCATACGAATTTGTAATTTTGTATAGTACCTTCAAAACAGAGAATTCATACAGCTGTATTTGGACAAAGACAACGAGCCCGACAACGAGTCAGACCAACTGCACGCAACAGCATTCGGGATATGCAAGGTATCATAAAAATTGCTTGAATGAGCTAATCAGCTAAGAGGTCGTATCATTATAATCGACTCATCATAATCATTATATTATTGATAATTACACGCCAAACTGAGCGATATATTTAGGAATGATAAGCCGAATTAATATGTTTATCTTTTTGCCTCTTAACTATCATCTTATAGGGATGGGCAATATGACAGAAGCGGTAAATCCCGATAAATCTCATATTGTGTAATACGCTGATACAAAGCTTCATCATGTTCACAGCCTCAACTCTCGATGGTCAAAAAAAATACACGCCCCGTGATAGTTGAAGATGATTTTTGAGGCAAAGCAGAAAACTGCTGATCAGTCAAATATGATCCGTTAATCTATATGAGATTATCGATAAGCAACGCCCATGTTATTGATCACCTAAATGGATTAAATAGGATCATCTGAAAACGGCGCGTGTTATCCCTAGCATCTCCGTTCCTTTGGGACTCCATAATTCCATAATTCGTTATTTCGTATGCATGCTGCAGTTCTTTTGTATATAAAGATTTCGAGAAGTAATTTTAGGATGATCATCGCTCACGCCATTTTTTCGGCAACGCTTTCATGCTCAGAAAACCAACATGTATGTTCTTTTGAAAAAATTGTCGAGAAGAAATCAAAATAAAAACATACCAAAGTGGTTTAAAATGTCTGAAGGGCATTATACCAATTCAAGTGGGTGTCATGTCAATAACAATAGGGTTTGTTTAGTCGCCGATCAAACGATACCTTTTTTGGCCCGTTTAGCATAAAAATAGGACAGACAGAGAAAGGAAAGCTAGGGCACACACAAAAAAGGCCATACTATTTATTGTCTGGTCGCAAGAAAATACGGAAACAAACAACAGTTTTCAAAACATATCGAGGGTTAGTGCAGCAAAAAGGTCCAAAATCCAATAGCTGCCCTATATACATTTGGCAATTTCGGCATTCTATATTGTATACACATCTACATATATATCATCCGGCAGCTATTGAAGATAGAACCCATTTGCACCACCCCCTCAACATAACAGTTTCAGGGTTTTTTGCACCAACACATTTCAATGTATAGCTTCAGAATCGGTATGTCAACTCTTTAAATAGTGTCCGATAACAGAGTACACAAAATGTATGTATACATGTAAATTCGATACTTATAATAATAAAAGGAGCATGCATTGATCATTGATCACTGACGTCTTGTTTGGTTACTCGAAACTTGCAAGTTTACATATATCCTTGCTTGTGTTATGATCAGAATTTAGATCTTCTTTGAGCAAATATTGAAATTTCACAGCTTCGAGCTTCAATTCATGTTATTAATGTGTAAATGTTGAAGCTTTTTTTTTTACGTTTGTCGGTTTTATAGATGGAGCATGGAGGCTTCGTCCCCGATATTGCATGACATGGCTTGGTCTGCATGACCAATGCTATGTCATGACATGGTCCATGGTGGAAAAATCTTAAATCTATTAAACCTTGGAATTGATTGCTCAATTACAGTTAAGAAAACCAACACTGAAAATTAGCATTATCCACCTTTTAATTTTGTAAACTGGGGTCATTAACCCACGAATTACACTGCACAGACACCACAAAAATGCCGGCGTAATTATGATCAATTAGTCATTCAGAACAACTGCCCTTGCCAAATAATTTGAGACTATTATCACTATTTATTTAATTTGATTGAAACAGAAAAATTATCGTTATTTTCACCCAAATAATCCCTCCTGAAAAGTCACGAGCTTTGGATAGCTTTTCGCTTTCAAATGTGTGATATACCGCAATTAATAATGGTCTTAGAAAGTGGTTGGTTGGCAGATTATTTCAATCGGTTTAATGATGCATAAATTCAAATATTTTCTTCAACTTGGCAACTCATCAATATTATTGAAATCAAGTTTGAAGTTTGTCGAATCAGTGAAAGAGATGGGTAAAAATTGATTTGTGCCAGAGAAGCTGAACTAAATATGGGAGAAAATGCGAGGGAAATATTAACATCAGAAAAAATGTCAAATTTTGTGCCAATAATATTGAAACCACAATATTCTTCATAACACAATAAGAAGATGCTTCATAACAAAAATTTTATGAAAAATCAGAAAATTGATAGCTGAATTCAACTATTAAAATAATCCTGTTTAAACTGGAGTGTTTTTTTAAACAGGCATATTTTCTTCTTCATCCAATCTGATGCCATGCCACGATGCGGTACATCCATATCACAATTTTAAGAGCACCAACGATGCAGTAGCTCACAGCATTGGTTGCACTCCTGGGATTGATCTATCAGATCATTCAGATGCAAGAAGACACTATCACGTCAACATCAAGACCAAGACAAACATAAAAGCCACACCGTTTTGACAGATTTGTGTGTGGGGTGGGTGGGATGAGGTGTTTGTTTGTTTACACTTATAACTCACCTGAATAACTCTCATATTAAGTCCTGTATCCTGTGCTAATTGTTCCCGTATGTGTCTAGTAGGTTTAGGGGTAGCATTGAAGGCTGCTTTTAATGTCTCCAATTGTTTAGCCTTTATTGTTGTCCTAGGACCCCTTCTTTTTGCACCTGTTGTTGCATTATTGTTCTTACTATCAGTGTCCACAACATCTTCTTTTGTTCTCTCCATATCATCAGTGGCTGAGTTGCTAGGGGTGGGCGATGTCTCTTCTTTGAAATCACCGTCCATGAGATCCTCACTCTCGGAGTTATCCGCCGCACTCGTGTCCGGATTGCTAGCTGTATCACAACCGTGTAATGAGCCGTTGAGACCGATGCAATTGTTGTTATTTTCTAATGAATCTGGTGATTTTTTGACTGAAAATAATCAAAAAAGAAAACAAAATGCAAATTAGAAATGAAGTATAGTTTTAGTACAGGCACAGATAATTTGAATATACAATTAAGTGTATACGGTTTGTATCAAAATTTCGACTGCTCAGTGCAAGAAGTGGGTAAGTGCAATAGCTGCCCTGTGAACATTTGGCAATTTACACACAGTATAAGTACTCGTCTACACATGGCAGCTATTGCACTTACCCACTTTTGATACTGAGCAGTTGATTTGCTCTAGTCACTGCCGTTATAAATCCAAGGTTCTTTATGACTGTCCAATATGACAATAACTTAACTTTAACTTGAATTGAAAGTCAAATTTAGCCATAACCCTTAAACTATTCATATGCGAACATTATTTTCGAACCTTCGACATGGCTGGTGTCTAACTTGAATTTTATCATGCAATGCCTCGTTCACATTAGGATTGCACACATTGAATAAAATCAATTATTTGTAACCAAACATATTTCTTTCTTTGCCTATTATTTGCATATACAATTTTCATCTGTAGTAATTCTTTTATACACGCGAAACAGTTTCCCTGCTTGTAAACTATTATTGCAACATTCATAACCGGTCTGCGATTAATTAAAACTGTCACTACAAAGCACCAAGCCGATATTAAATGAGCATTTAACCTCCTGATTACCAAATAATACAATTGACACATCACACTTTCCTAATTAATTAACTCGCTGATGGCTATATGCATGGTTTATAATAAGTTGATGTTAAACATTTTTATATTGGTGCGAGGAGGCGATGTCGACAAGCCTCTTGCCATATCGGTCGGGCTGGACGCAATACAGTGCCATCCACCATCATACATGACGACATTGATCAGTTAATACACAGACTAGGTATAGAGGAAGTTATAATGAGTTCTAAACGGATATTAAATTCATTTAATAAACCCATTGGTGATTTAAGTGCCAATAATATAGTCGACAGTCGAGTACTGTCAGTCGTATTTGTTCGTGGATACCGTACACTTCTCGCTTTCTCTACGGTTTATTTACATGCATGGCCTGTGTAATATTGTAATAATAAGCACTGTAAAGGTGCCTGTTTTCAAACGATTACCATTGTTATACTTTGTGCGATACTTTGATACATTTCTGAAACATTTAATATCACTCCCGGAAAATATATTGCAGTGAATTCAATTACAGCAGCTATTTTTATTAAAGTGGATAATACCAGACTGAATCTGTGTAAATACTTAGTCTTAAAATTCAGTCGTTTAACATTCACACAGTAGCAAAGTAGTTTTTCCGTTTTTCGGAATATCAGTGAGGATCATTCTATGAATTTTACTACACTCATAGAACATGGACAGCCAGACAGACAAACACACACAGACAGGTATAGTCAGAGATTTCCCATTGTAAGTTTATAAAAAGTACCGGAGCGAAATTGACATGGACCCGACCCTGACCTGACCTCTCACCTTTGACTTCTTTAAAGGGCGTTATTTAGTTGATTTCAAGCGTACAAATTTGCACACTATCATTAAAATAGATTCAAAATACTGTTACAAATTTGGTGACCTTAGAAACTAGAAAGACATTATTCTGTTTGACATGTTCTTGTCATCGTTTTAACAAGATCAGGATTAATTTTCCCCTTGTCCCTCGATACCATTTATAGACCTTAAAATCGCACAATACTTTATTATAGAAGTCAAATTATCGGAGGTTTTAGAAAGCCAGTTGCCGCAATCATTTAATGCTAAAAGGAGAATTTAAGTCTGAATGACAAGCAAAGCTCCGTATAATACGAGAACACAAAAACCAAAGACGCTAAAAATCTACCAAGGACAAAAGTGTAACTTATATTATAAATAAGTAGCTCCTCTTTTATATCTAGGGCTGGGCTCTATATGATACAAGGCTGGGCTCTATATGATACAAGGCTATTAGTATTATCATTATTGTCTCTTCATTATGTATTTTGACCTTTGTGTGAAAATTCTTAAGTTGTGTACGTGCATCTCTCATAGATTACACACCCCAACCCACCCCACCCCAACATACACTCACCCCCAACAGACACCCCTCACACCCGTGCACACTCAGTTTCACCCACCCCACATATTCATTGAAAATACATTTATTTTTCATGCATGACACGTTTAAAATAGCATGGTTTAGCAATGTAGTTTTACCATTTCTTGCAATGTCATTGAGAACTATATTCGTTAAATCAACACCGTCACAGAATCATTACATAAATAGATCCCAAACCACGAGAGAGATTCAAACGAAAAAGACGAAAAGGGGAGACCTGTGTTGATCATCGGTAACCATGGTAATTGGTGAATTCTGGCTGCGACTTATCGATTTTTAAAGATAATTTGATGCAAACAGCTGAAATATCCAAACTCAACTTCCGTCGATGTGTCAAACGAGCATTTTTTTATCACTTCGAGTTTGTACTTGTTCGAACTTGGAGAATCTTGTTTTTTTAAGTGTATGCACTTCATCCCAATAATTATAATGTTCTTTCACATTTCAGAATAGAAAAGGTGCATGAATTATGCAATGTTGAACTTCAGCATGTTCGAATGGCTTTATTCGTTGAGTGGCGCACAGACTGCATGAGTGAAGTTCATGTTCGTCAATACTAATACACAGAGAATGTATATGCTCAGATCATCAGATGTTGAGTATTTTCAAATATTTAGCTTTCTATGATGTTGATAAATGATAAAAATTGATCTTGAACACAAATTCACCTCAACATACTGCTCAACTACCGCCCTATCCTATCAAACATGCACCTAATTGCGCGAATATATGTGACATTTCTAAATCGGGCATCAACATTTTCAACTATATACAAGCACACACAGGCTACATCCCCTTAGGATTTCAAAATGTTTATGATATACTTCTTTCTTTCCATCTATCTCCATCGCTCTCTATCTTCAAGCGTTTCTTCAAAGCGGAATCACGCCCGGACGACATTTTGCCCATCAAAACCACCTGCCCCTCCTTCATCCCTCATCCGTTTTTAAAACCAGGGAAGACCATTTTTGGGCTATACTGCAGCCGCAATAAAAATGGGTCGATTTTGGGACGATGACTTCTTTCTCTTTTCGTATTTTTATGCTCATAATGAGCAAATGAAGAGTAATATTCATACTGTGTATTGCCTTTTGGTCCTGTTCAAAATTCGATCGGAGCACGCGAGTTACATGCATGGCTAACGACAAAACATCTGCTTTATGCTTCCGAATAAACTACGTCGTGTTTTGCAAGCAAGATATAAGGAAAAGATGCACGGCAAAGCAAATGATATGTACACTAATAAAAAAGATGCACATCTACCTCGCACTTGCATCAAAGTGGGTCATATTGACTTAAAGAATACATTAAATTTGTCACTAGATGTGGAAAGCCTAGCCTCTCGGTGTTGCTCATGCCGTTTTTGTTTCGCACCTTTTGCTTCATTACGGTATAGTTGCCTCAGGGGGTGTCTGATGCAGAAAGTCTAAAGATGGGCATGACGGACAGAGCTTATATTTGACGATGGTGACCGTGAACGCGCAATAGAAAATCATAACTGGCTTTGTTAAATATTGATAAAATATTATTTATGTATAAAGAATGATGTTGTGAGATGGATGTCTGGGAAAAGATACACATAAGAGTGTGCTACGAATGAAATTGTACATGCATGCACCATAAGATAGTACATCATCGTGCATTTAATTGCTGCATGCTGTATGTGAAATATGCAACAGCATACAAATACATGGCGAAGTTGTGAAAAGTATAGATGATTTATTTGTCTATTTCGTTTCTTTGTTTATCAAAATCTGAACAACAGAAAACAGAATCATCAGGCACACCTAGTCTCATTCACTGCCAGTTTTTGGCCTTCCTAAACGCGGCACCTTGCGACTGGCCCGAGACTACACCGCGCGCATTGCATGATGGTCTGTCGGTACACAGAGACGGCACAAATGTCCATCATTTCTGTCATAAAGTTTAACAGCACGCGACTTTGTGTACTTTCTGGGCCGGTGTATAAGCATTGTTTTACTTTCATAAAACATGCAGATGTGTCCAAGGGTCATCAATCTTGCTCTCATTATCATCTATCTCAGATGGAACCTGTCACAAACTCACGGCTTGCAACTAAAACCGCTGTCTCTGTCACGCAATAGTAATAGTTCAAACGGTTTGCAACTAAAAACCGTTGTGTGTCACGCAATAGTTCAGATGTTCAGAGCCAAAATGGTCTCACAGAAGTTTTTGTACCAAAAATAGGCCAATACAAAATGTAGGGCCATATGCATATATTGGGGGTAAATAAACAGCATTTGAGATGAATTGTTATACAGGAACTTCAAGTTCAAAAAGCTCGTTGCGAAGAATATTTGCTATTTTTAAGGAGGGATTTTTGTCAATCTGTAAGAAATGGACGTTATTTTTATACTTTGCCAACATGCGCATCTATCAGGGGCACAGTTCTTAAACCCCAATACATTTGTACATTCATTGAATGACCTTTGAAATTTGGGTACAAAAACTCATACCCTGCAACTAACGGTCAAATTTTGCACTATGATTATGTAATTGAGGTTATTGGACTATGTCATTGGGATGAGGCTATTGTGGTCCATAGTGAAGGGTACACCTCATATCATGCTTAGATTTCTCACAAACCATCAGAACAATTGCACCTGTCCGAACTGCTCCAGTGGGCCTAACTGAATGACTGCACAACAAGACAATAATGTATCGAACAACAAACACACCATGCACTAACGTCCCCAGATACTCATGCAAGATGGATCACCACCCTGAAGGAATCGACCCCCGTCCCCCCTATCTGTCACACAAGCATACATGATCTAGGCCTAATAGGGCTACCAGCCGAGTTGAACACGGGGCAAATTCTGCGGTAGATCACTAAGATCAAGTCCTGTAACATATTGTTCCCTTGGCAAGTTTTTTCACCGCACGTTTAAGCCGAGGAGGAGACACTCTTTCTGTTACTTAAAAGTAGTGTCCCCGCTAGGTCATGAGCTTGTTTTGGTGAAGAAAAGGCAAAATCCCTTGCTACTGGAAAATGATGAGCGTACCAGCCGTGTGTTTTTGTGAAGGATTTTACACCAATTCCCTTGCCTATAAGACCGTTGGGAGAAGGGCTCAACTCAGGGCCACTGGTCACTCCTGATCGGATCTCAAACGAGAGCGGCACCAAACATCCCCTCAAAGTCAAGGATTTGAGGATGTGTTGAAAGATAATGGAATTCAAAAGAAGTTCATGGTGCAAGATTATTTCAAAAGAGCTTCAAAGATTATTTCAGAGTCCCGTATCAAAGGATCTCAAATTCCGTTTTGGCAACCACGGTGTGCCATTTGTATTGTCAGATCATCGCATCAGTTCTGACTGAGTGGGATAAGAATGATAAACAATTTTGACTGGTATACGAAGAAAACACTTTCAAAAGTTTCAAGAAGTTGTGACTTTCACGTCTTATTATGGCAACATTTGGCATCATGGCGCCACTGATGTTAAATATCATGAATATATATTTTTCAAAATATACCATTCTTGGAGCATTATCACCAGGACCTCACAAGTAAATTTAGAAAACAATTCTCATAAGTTTGACAAAACATATGCCAAAGACCAAAATATATGATAAAATGTGGTATGTTTTTTTCATGTTCCGGTGTTTTCGTCACTTTAGCAAAACCGCATATTATAATGTATATCAAAATCGTATCATTTATCAAGTGTCAATATCTTACATTGTGGTGACTTTAGGCTAAAGCTATAGGCGTTACTAAACAAATAGACCCCTACAAATAATTAGACACATTACGTGAACTCTGAACTTTCTTTCACATTAAACATGAACTGACAAATCGTCAACCTATGTTCTAGCACCAAAACAATCCAACTTGACCAGCAGCATGATGGTCCAGTCAACTACTCGACCAGCCTACCGTCATGTCCTCATTTGACCTTTTGGAATTCACCTTATTAGGACAAATTGATAGTAATCTGTCGCAAATTACACCAACATCTGTGGCCTTGTAACCCCTTTACCGCCTCTCATTTGGTTTACAAGATTTATGACCGGACATCATCCAATATGTCAAAATATCTCGTGAAAACCTAAACCCAGTGACACCCGACCTGAGAAAGATCGCCACAAGATTCACGGTCGCAACTATGGTTGTCCTGAAAGTACTATACGGATGGACGTTGATAGATTCAAGTTCATCCTCGCAGTGACATGTGGCATAACAATATCACACATATGGATATCATAAATGATCATTGAACGCGCTACCTGAATTACGCATTCTGTGGTATGGCAATTGAAATCCAGTCCCATTATGAATGATCATCATCATCATCACATCATGATCATCGTGTCGGCATTGTGAGTTGTCATTTTAACGACATTCGGTATTGTGATGATAGTAATTATCATTATAGCCAAACACGGTATGGTTGAAGTTATAACAATGATTCCGATATACTCTTGCACCAATTAATCCCTGCTTGCACTTTTTAAGTGTAAACTATTCAAATCTTTAATTAATTTTATCACCAGAGCGCATCGCGCACGCGCACATGGCCACGTGGGTCACAGATTGGACATCATTATCATTTATATAATTGCAAGTTTCAAAATGGTTCAATTTCGGTCAAACAAAAACACAATTTCTAGTGATTGCACAAAGATCATAATCACAATAAGAAGAAAAGCAATCAACTTTCTAAGTTTAATTGTGCCATGAAACAATTTCAACAAAAAGTTCTGCACCCCCGGGCTTGCAGGCACCCTACCCAGTATCACCTAATTTTTCGACAAATATACATGATATAGCACTCATTTATACTTTCATTTCGTGACAATGTCCCTCGTTCATTTACATTACGTTAACAACCATCATCATTACAAACATCATTTAAGGAAATTAATTGTGACCAACAAGTACAAATTTGAACTTAATCGTGATATTGGGGATATTAAGGATAATCAAATTCAGTTTATTAGGGTCGGAAGTTCGCAACATTCCCTGCGGCTTGGTATCCATGCATGGTACATGTATACATGGTAGGGGCCTGCGTCCTGACATGTATACAAACTCTATACATAATTTGATTACATATTTTTGTTGCAGTTGGCATATTTTAAGGTGACGTACAAGCATCGTCTTTAAAAAGGAATGCATGCTTATGTTAGTACATTTTTATATAATTTTGTTGAAGTATATTTTCAGCACACAAAAGGTATATGTCAAGATTTCTGTATGACAGGATTCGCACCTAGGTACACTATGGGCCACAATGGCCTCAACCCAATGGCATAGTCCAATAACCTCAATTAAACAATCATAATGCAAAATTTGACCTCAAGTTGCAGATTATGAGTTTTTGTACCCAAATTTTCTAAGGTCTTTCAATGAATGTGCAAATGTATCGGGGTTAAAGAAATGTGCACTGATAGATGAGCATGTTGGGGATATAGCTACTCCAATACTTCCGAATATCACTGTGAATTCGTGGCTCATTTTGGGCAAATTTTATGAAATAGTGTTGGGCGATATTCGATTTTAAAAGGCACGTATAGCGTCTATATCAGTATAGCTCAAGGGATATTAACTGTTTCTTGTGGTTCCCACATGTGTTTGCCTCCTTTATTTGTCTCCCTTCCACCAACATCACCAGACCATATACATGATATAACCCAATTCATCAAGTTAACATAATGAGCTATAACCAATTAATGACAACACCAACATCATGAGCATGGTTAGCTAAATGTTGCTCAAAAATAGTAGCTCGTGTTTGGTCGACGATATTTTATAGTTCTATAACAGGACTATTATGGTTTTAAAAGACATGAAAAAAACTTAAGCTGCCCTTTTCCTAACACCACCCCCTACTAACCTTGCATGTATGAATTCCACCTGTGTACACAGCCCGTCGCCCTAAGGAAAACACTCAAACCCTACTCCACATTTAGACACGTTACAGTAGCACCCAGTAGAACATAAAACAACCATATTCAAGAAACGTTTCACCTCATCATGTGAGCATTATTTCTGCATCAATTTTGAGGAGATATCACGTTCTCTGGGTTGGTTTCGGGGACGAACGGAAGACCTCATGGTGGTTGTGATGTTAGGCAATGTATTGTTTTTTTGAGTGTGCGAAAGTTTCTTTGTTTACATGACGAAGCACCAATGTTCATATCATGGGTTTTTTTTTCATAATGTTAGTGTTACATTATGTCTTCTGATATGAATCTGAAAGGTTGGACGTTGACGTAAATTTGTTAAGTTTTGCCAGGAATCGAACCCATGCACAAATCATCACACCATCTTTACACTCTTCTTAAAACAAAATTGCGAATGGATATTAAGTGCCTCCCTCATACCTGAACCTTCGAAGGGATTTCTGCATATTTAAGAACCCTTTGGAGAACCATACAGGTTCTGAAGGCTTTATATAGAGAACCAAAAAAAGGTTCATGAGAGTGCATACTGTCCAGAAACCACTAAAAGGTTGCTCAATTAGGCTATATTCAAAATGCACTGCACAGAAATCGATTTACATGGTTCCATAGAATTTTAAGAACCACTAAGGGTTATGACGAGAGGCCTGAAGAACCACTTTGGAACTTTTTTTTTTAATGTATCTTATTTTATACTCACAATGTGGTTTGTTCAAGTAGTCGTCTTTGCAGATGAATTGGTTTTCGTCGACCACATAGAGTTCTTCGCCTGTTGAGAGTTGTTTTCTGCAGATCATACACGTGAAACAGTTGAGATGAAACACTTTGTTCCTGGCTCTTCTAACCAGGTCGCTGGGCATTATTCCCGATGAACAACCCGCACACTTTGTTCCGTACCTCCTATAAGTAAAAGAGAGTTTAATATTATGATTATTGTTATTGAAAAACAGTATTGTTTTTAAAAACTAAAAAAATTAATGTGCAACAAACACGATCAATTATATTGAAGTAGAATTATTTGTTTTTGGTATAAATACCTCCTTTGTTGCATACCTGTATGTATGATATAATTTTTGTTGGATGCATGATCTATGGGCAAAATCAGAGGAGACCGGTACGGTGCGTAGTGGGTAAACAGCTAGAGTATCAAATTGCCCATCACTAACCTGGTTAAGATTCATAGACATAAATAATTATAAGATTGTTTGCACATGGCCTTGTTGGCGACTTTCTTTCAAAATCGTAAAACAATGATGTACAGATTTGTTATCCTATGAATGAAATCTAAAATCAAACAAAGTTACGAGCACCTTGCGATTTCATCTTGAATCTTGATAACAATAATCCTTCATCTATTATTAATTACGTTGTTTTTCATTTGAGTCTTCTATCATTGTTGCTGCTTTAAACTTGTTTGGTTTTCGGATCCTGGAGACCTGATTGTTTACTTCAAGTCGCCACGTGCTTTCGGGAAATTCCCTAAAAGCAACTTTTTAAGAAACCCAGTCTCACACATATCATTTCCAAATCAAATAGATCATCGTGTGTTAATTACCTATAGGTAAACTAAGAATCGTGTATTATTTTGTTTGTTATATCGATGATACGTACGAGGTGGCATAAGCAGTGTATGCCAAAGTTCTTCAATCAGCTGTTTTGACCAAAAACAATCAATTGTGCCCAAGTTTATCAATTTAATTCTATGTTTTAATTGTTTCTGTCGCGTGCGTTATTGGTTTTGGTCGTCAGGCGACTTGTCTTGTGCATGATGTCGCGAGAAAATAAAGTTATTATAAACCAACAAATTTACATAGACCTATACTGTAATCAGATTAATGATGATATGGATAAGGCATAGACCCTAGAAGATAATGAGAACTTTAGGCATGTTAATTTTCATACTGATGATTCGATAATTTATTTTGCAAAATATTTTTCAGATGTTGTTGTGAATTTGGAGTCAGCGGCGATTTCAAAATCTGTATTGTTATAAGTGCATGGTAGACACCCACACTACATCTTTGGAAGGGGACAATTCAAAATTTGCAAGGAGAGAGGGCAAATTATTTTCAGCTCAAAAGTTCCACGCCCCTACCCTAACTCCAGGTAAAAGGTCCCCTTCACTGATTTCATCGTTATTTCTTTTTAGTTAATTTCGTGCCCCCCCCCCCCCTTCAAAATAATAAGATTCCTGAAAAAAATGGTGACCTTAGCCTGCTTAATTTTAGTTCCCTATAGTTCGCACTGCTTGTACTTGAAATCGCTGGTGCTTGATGAAATTAGTGGATCAGGCGTATAAAATCAGAAATTCAGAAAATATAAACTGCACTTTAATAAGCTTTAAAAGACCAAAAAAAAAAAAAAAAAGCTTCTTAGCTTTACCCTGCTGTGCAACTCTTTAAGCTCCCACGTGTATACAGTAAATAGAGGTGTTTTAAAAGACCAGAGAACAACAAGAAGTGTTTATTTATTTTGCAACTTGGTGTAAAGAATAAACTGAATAATAATCATTATTCTACGTTCAAATTCTTGACTTCATCCATTTAACACGGTTGCTTACATCTATAGAGAGTATTTCACACAACACACCGAGCTTATTGGTCATGAACTTTCTTATATAGGTGAACATAGAAAAATATTTTGTTCCCAATTTGGGTCACCATATCGGTAGGTAGGCCTATATAGAAAACCAGACATGTCAGGTTGCTTGCTATAAAAGAATGCCGTACACCGTGTACACACTGCACGGGGGCGATTTTTGACCCGACTGATCTTTTTACAAATTTCATAAGTCACTTATATAGTTTGATATTTTACACACGAAACAAATCATGACATGCAGTCTTTTATGGACATCAACAATATTATTATCTCAGATTTTCATTCATAATTTTACGTATAAATCAAGATTGTGATTGTGTGTTAATAATATGTGTATGTTTTACAAGTTGCTTTTATTTTTGTATAGACACAAAATAGCATCCAGTGGACTTCGTGTGGTAAGTTCAAATCACTTAAATTATATAACCTGAAACATTTTAAAAAAAATCAATTAATATGCTAATGACCCTCACATAATATGCATTTGTAAATTCAATTTACATATGCACGTGTCTGTAGAAATAAAATACTAGTCTAAATCATTTGCGGTCTCTCGTTTTATCAACCGTCATAAGTCAAATTGTATTCTTATTTTAAATAAATTTTTCAATTTTTAAATACTTTTCAAATTTAATTTGAAATACTTTTAAATTTGAAATACTTTTGAAATTTAATTTAAAATACGTATACATTTGAAATACAAAGAAAGAAATATACTTGGATCTTTTACTATGTATGATGTAAGCCTATTTAATAAAGCACTGTATTTAAAAACATATTCTGATTTGAGTCGTGTAAAACAACAATAAATATATAAATAACGCCTAATAAAGTAAGTTAAGTCTAAATGACGTAGACTTATAAACCAGTCGTATTTACATATTTTGATAGACATCAATCAATTTTTGCGCGGCGGGACAGGTGCATTACAAAACAAATTTATGCAATATTATTTTTGAGCAAAATTTCATTTAAATAAAATCCAAAAGAACCGTTGACTATAAATTACTGCAGATCATGCGAGTATTTTTTGGGGGGCTTTGGGGCGCCAGCCCCCGTGGTCAAAGTAGGGGCGGCAAAAACGAATTAGCAAAGAAAAAGGGCGCCAAAATTGAAAAAGCATAAAAAATTTGAAAAAGGTTGCTTTTGGGACGCTAGCGCCTAAAATCCTTTTTTTTTTCTTTTCTTTTTTTTTTTTTTTTTTTGCTCTTCACTGTTTCAAACGACCCTGAAAAAAATTGGGTCAACCTTTTCGGGCTGTTAAGGAAGGGGCGGCAGAATTGTTTCTTCTTCAGCCCCCCGGGGTTGGGGCGGCCACGGTACGCCACTGCAGATATTGCATACAATTCAAATATCCAGGCATTGGTTATAGACCTATGAATGGTGAATTCATTTAAGATGCAAAGTTGTAAAATCTATATCATATTCACACCACAAATTTATCAAATTCTATTGACAAAAAAGTACATAATCCCTATAAAAATAAATACACTTTTTTTAACCGTGCAATGATCGTGCAATTTATATAGCGCAAATTATAGTTTTAATTTAAATTTTAAGATTACAAATATATTTTATATCAACTAAGATCTTTATTTCATAATAAATAAATAGCAACACCCTCACGTATGAGTAAATTTTCAGCAAAAATAAATATAAACCACACTCTCGCGCTTTGCGTATAAATCGATATGAAATTACCCCCTCATGCATTTATGCAAATAAATATCACCATGATCAAAAGCAAATAACTTGTGATTTTAATAACGATTCTGTAATCAACGCTTGATATACACGCGGGTATGATTATTAAATCAACCCCTTTTCACACCATCACAAAAATATGATACAGCAATGTAAATGATATGTGATTGTCCAAAATATACGATCATGACAAAAATATGATTAGTTCATCTCTTGATGAAATATGACACCAAAGCTGGGAGATGATGGATCAAGAAGATTCCGATGTTTTGATTCAATGGTAATCAAACCCATTGGCTTCTCGTTTGCCATAGCCACTGTGTGATTTAGATTCAGAATGCTCATTTACTGTCAAAGCACTCGGCTTTTATAGTCATGTCGCTTCGTCACCCTTTTTCGCCGCATGCAGCCGGTGTTCGCGATATTTTAATAATCATTTATCAATAAATTATAAACACAATAATCTTTAATAATGGTGATAATATATTCTACTGTTGTGGTTAAATGTGTCGTGGTTATTTTATTATGTGCATGTATTTTATGATTTTATTAGGCCTAAAAAGATGTTAAATTTATTGCTGTTAACAAACGAGTTTTACTTTCAACATTGGAGAAAACAATTTATACAAACAAACATAATTATATACCATTTAATACCACTATTAGTAGGCCTATTATAAAGAGGCTAAGATATAATTGATATCTCCTGTTCCTAAATTGTTTATAAACATCAAAGCAAAATAACTTTGTATTTGTCGTGTATCATTTCTCTACTGTCAAGTTATTTTCTGTGTTAGGCCATGGTCGAAAATAGGCTAATGATAAAGTGCAGTGTGTTTATATTGCATGTATTTTATATTTTATATTGCATAGATTTTGATTTAGCACGACCAAAAGATTGATGATGTTTATGCACTTTTCAGGGTGATATGTGCATGCAGGCTGAAACTATACTATTCATATACATTTATATAAATATCTATATAGGACTGGTTTTATTCACGACAATTATTGGAGCATCGTGTTAAATTGCTATGCACTCACAATAAATAAATCAATGTTAGATTGTATTGTGTTTTATATACATAAGGTGACGAATGGTGAAATTGTTGTGTATTGTGGTAACACACGCTATACTGTAAAGAAACATGATGTATGCCTCGTATATACAAATAAACACACAAATATATGTACTATCATACTATTAAAATAATGTTGACCCTCTTTGAAATATGCACGATGTGTGCACCTGCACATTTAGTCCATGCATATTTTTACCAGGGATGATTTTATACCAACTTATACTGCTAAGGCGTTTTCCCAACAACTTGTTAATCTAATATCTGCTAATCTGTTAAATTGTCTCTTGAGAGGCAGGATCTGTGTTTGTGAGTGCGTGTATAGCCCAATTTTAATATGATTTAATATTGGTTGACATAATGATAGTGATTGATATTGGATTTGAAATATCTTGTTATGTTAATGCAAGAATTTGTTCATTTTTTATTGAATTATTGCTAATCTTATCAAATTAACAATTTATCACAAAATACTTGACAATACAGGTATTTAATATTTGATATGAAATGAACTTGATTTGTGTACACGTCTTTAAGTTGTCAGCAAGCTTATAAGGAAATTCAAGTGGGCATACATGCAGCCATATAGATAGGCAATTGCCCTCCAGGCCTAAACGTCTTCAAACACACGCAAGAAGATAGTTCCTATAAACCGACAGCCTTTAAGAAAGTGAGAATTACATATTTTTGTCTATAAGCATGGCAAGTTATAAGTTAAGCATCCAGTGGGATTCCATATTTTATAATTGGTAAATATCATTAGGATATGTTAGGGGAAAGATGATTGCCTGGAGTGATAGGGGCACGGAAGCTGTTGGTCGCGGGGTAGCAATGGATATTTTCCTGTAGCGACGCTTGGGGTATGAACTAGGCCATCACTCTGGTGGTTCGGCCGGCCGGACGGCGACACCCTATATGTTCGATTAACTATGAAATATTATATTGTACATGACTTTGATTTTGTAAAAGATAGAAGTTTAGTTGGTCTGAAGGGTTAAGTAATAATGTCATGCATGATCTTATAAAAGTGCACTCATATAGTACACATGTTTGATCAAATTAATATGTAATATAGGGTATACAAAAATGTATGACTGTGAATTTAACTTAGATGTAAGTACTATTAAGTAGTATATTAAAGTTGTTATAGACTAACATTACAAGTAGTAGTATAGGTTTAATGTTAATTGACATAATTTTTAATTGCACACGCGCGTTGAACAATAATTAAGTAACCCACAACAGACTTTGATTTTTTAAAACAAGATAATACATGTGAAGGTTTAGTTCGATCTTTTCAATGTTTTTTATTACAGTTTTATTTACTATGTATTAATATAAATTATAATAATAATAAGTGTGCATGATCTTAGCGTGATAACTTTTTTTTAATGTGCCTGGCTATAGCCTAAACATAGTTTTATGCAGCTATACAAGACATCATTCGGTGTGCATAATTATATACATTAAAACAGGCTCCACGTTGATCATGTTACTCATTATTGAATAGATGCAAGTATAATTAGGCTATGACTTATTTATTACCGTGATTTATATATTCATAAAGAACAACAAAGGCATTATATTGCCTCATTTAATAGTGGACTAATTTGTATAGCCTATACAAAGTTTATAGTTTTCAAGTTGTGCATGCAATAAAATACAATATCGATCCTTAAAATATAAATAAATACATTCATGCGAATGTATGGTTGCAGAATGTGGCTTTATCGTTCCCATTCTTGCAAAGTTAACAATACTTTATCAGTGTTAACTTTTACCTGCACCACGTTGATAGATGAATGTGGTATCCAATACAAGCCGAAGTTTCGACTGGTAATCTGACAAGCACGGTCTTTGTAAAACCACACAACAAAACTCTCTCTGTGACTCATTCAATTTGACATCTCAAAACTTTAGATACAAAAACTTTTTCAATACACAAAAATTCCTCAACTCTTTAGAAAATCTTTTTGCAGTCTGGTTTAGAACTCCCATACATCATGAAAAAAGTATATAAAAGATAAATAGATTTAAATTGCACTGTATAACCTTGTGTGCATTTGGGTTTTATAAAGGAATTTCTATCATTATAATGTGCTACCAGAATTGATCACTTTGGTTCGAGATATCGATCAGCCTAAACTATATAAAATACTATTTACTTGGAACCGGCTTTTAGTGGTCAACCAGGTTGACATGCAAAACGTTTTTATGTGTTAAAGATATTTTAAACTTTTGACAATAACTTTTGATAGTATTGGATTAAGGGATTTTCAGGTCAACGATCCGATTGATGATTGAGAATTGGGTTACTTTTTTTAATCAATTATGCATGCATGTATTGATACCGTTGACTGCAAAACGGGGTTAGTAAAATGTACACTTTTTACACAGAATTAACTTATTTTTACCAAAAATGTTACGTGAAATCACTGCGTACGAGTCTTGCACACTCACATCCGGTAAACCTACCTAAAGAAGTCAGTTTTGCAGAACAGTTTCCCCTCTCGTGAAAAGCATCTTTCCGCCAACCTAGCCTTGCATTCACAGCATTGTACACATTTCACATGCCACGGTCTGTCCAATACATTTAACAGAAATCGGTCCACAATCGGCCGTTCGCAGCCAGCACACATCTGCACCATATTTCTCAAAAGAGAAATGGTCCCACACCTTACCGGAATCACGAATTGAAATATTTTCGGTGCCGTTGTTACGCACCGATTTTAATCTTACGACGAAAAAAAAAAAAAGCTAAGTTTAGCTCATTCGCCAGCCAAGTTTTCACCCCAGAAATTGCTGTGTTGAAGATAGCTATCTATCGTGCAGAGCGCCGCCGTAGGTAGCGCGACGCCGTTGAACAGCTGACCGCCGTTAGATACAGGAACCCGGAGAAACTTGATGCACTTGTTATGTGCGAGTGTAAGTTATCATCGAGGATTTTCCAAGTTACTTCTGACCTTAGTTCAAAACATTAAATATTGTCAAGTTATTACAAAACATAAGAGTTAAATCCATTCAGATTTGCACAGCAGAAAACAGTTGCCAGCCTTCCCTGCGTAGCCTATAGTGATCAAGTAAAAATATTAAGATTTTAGAAGATGCCCAAAAAGTATTTCATCAATAAGACACAACGAAGAAAGTCGTATTATATGCTTCCTCGCTAGTCGCCACTTTAGCGTAAAAAGTTGCCTATAAACTGATGATGTCCCATACTGAAAGAAAAGATGCCTTAAATACAATTAAGTCAGATGAAGATATTACAAGTCCAGCTGAAGATAATGATGTTGACACCACGAAGCTCTAAAAGCGGATGCAAGACACAGAGATTTGAGACGGTAATATATCCCCTTGCAATATCAACGTAACAGCTTTGAAATTGGTATAATAACCTAAGTCTGTCCTCATTGGCCGAAGCGAGATGAAGATATGAACGCCTTACAACTGGACATGTGTGTAGATATTAGATACTCTGCGACGGTGAAGCCATAGATATTCGCGAGAGATTTTTATTCACTGAATGACACTTCTACGGGGCGACTACTATACTACACATAAACACAGGCGTACACGTCACAGGCGGTGAACGGCGAATCAACGTCACGCCTCAGCAGCGGTGTAGCTTTGTGTCTATTGTGCCGTGTGTGACATGCACAGCGAGGAGTAGCTATCTTTAACCAATCAAATACAGTTTCAGCACGCACTTAACTCCGCCCTCTCTTAACTTAACACGGGGATCATCAGTTGAGATGATCGGCTACAAGTTCTACAAGAAACCCCTGAAGCTGTTTTTACTCTCCTCTCTTTTTTAAGTCCGACAACTTTAAACATGTAAAGTCCTTTGTAAAGAATATCTCTCAATGGTCGAGTGTTTTACTTTGAGGATGTCTGCATGGTTTGGACCATGTTTCATCAAAAGCGCTTTAACTGATATGTTTGTACAAGACCCTTAACATGCTTACGACCTCGCTTCTTATGAAAACTTTAAACACTTAGCGAACACCTATTATTATGGTTGACCATTTTCATGATTTATCAGTATACAAAATATAAGTTTCAACAAACACTGCATGCTGGACAATGACGCCTAGCCTATGTTATATTGTCAAGTTGTAAGATTGGTACAACTTGCCCGATTGTCTAGTTGTAAGTTAGTTGTATTAAAGTTGAGCTTTCATCTTCTCTGGTGTCGAAAAACAAACAGATATTTTTGTACTTATAGCACATATACCAAAATATATTCGGGCAAGTTAAAATATTTTCGGGCAAGTTAAAATGTTAATGTCTGACGGGCCAGTTGTGACCCACAGCAACTGGACCAAAGGACAGCTTGACTTAACTTAAGTATCAGTCCTGCATGGAAAGGGTTAACATGGTGGTTCGAAGGAGGAGGATCAATGAGTTGTTAAGGGTGGTGTCAACATGGAAGTAATACATGATACCGAATTTGTAAATAAGCCGCTTTTAGAGGCTAAATTTAATGGGATAAAAAAGGCCATCGATAGACAAGCTTACAAATAAACTGTATACATTTCTTTAGCTAATACAACTTTGCTGTTATCGAATTATTGAATCCAAAAAAGTGACAGACAAAAACTGACACTTAGTTTTTCTCGCGTTTACAACAACAGCTTTTAGATCGATGCTGTAATCCCATCAGGAACTTAGACCATTCTTTATACCCTTTTTAAAGATAATCTTATTTTTGACTTCGAATTGGCTCGTAAAGCAATTGTGTTAATACACAAAGACATTGCATTGATCATATTAAATTCGATCGTTATAGCGATTTGGAAAGATGATATGGCTAGCGTAGCTTGTCATTTGAAATTCGATAGATAAATATTTTGTCAACTTTTGATCTTAAAGTTAGGTAGTTTGCTTAAGGTTGGATATGCATGCAGAGTTGGCCAATAAACACACATTTCTTTTTTGTAGCTTCATATCACTTAACCATTTTACTTACCTGCAGTTTCAATGGTATAGTTTAGGATATCATATTTTTACATATTTTTATAATAATAGTTGGTTTCAATATTTCAATATCTAAAATTATTATGTATATTAGTAACTTGGTATAGTACTAGTATAACATATATGTTGCATATAATTACAGGTTAATACTTTGCAAGTTATCACTGACTCGATTTGTGATACATTTTACAA
The DNA here is from genome assembly GCF_039555335.1 of Amphiura filiformis. Lineage (NCBI taxonomy): Eukaryota > Metazoa > Echinodermata > Ophiuroidea > Amphilepidida > Amphiuridae > Amphiura > Amphiura filiformis. Next base: position 21,719,667 of record NC_092638.1, read on the forward strand.
GAGATGCTACTGTTTCTCATTTTCATCAGCAGCGCGTGTGGTGGCGGTGTTTGGTTCTCCATGATGAGGAGCTATATCGAGGAGCGACAGATGGACGTTTCAGAATTCAGCCTCAGTGATAAAATTCAGCACTGTTCTATCATAGATAATCTATGGTTTCATATATGAAGGACAGTACAATAAACATGATAATTAAAAGGTGCACTTTTTAGTGAAAAAAATTGAAATTAAGACATTTTGGGGAAATATTATATAAGTAGAATGAGCACTATCCCAGCATAAAACACAAAATGTTTTCAAACGTTATGAACGTGTTACAGGCGCATTTCGGTTTTGGTTAAAACGTTTTAATAACATTATAACATATTAATGGGTTATATGGTCATGAAATCATTTTAAAACGTTTTATGAAAAAATACCACAACGACAGTTTAAAATGTTGACAAAATAATGTTATTGCAAAATATTAACATTATGTTAGAATGTTTTGTATTAATTAAGATAACAAAAATGTTATATGAATAATATTGAAACGTTATACCCTTTATTATAACATTTAAATGTTTTCTGTAATATAATATATAAATAAAACGTTTTGTGTTTGCTGTGTTATTTTGAGAATCCAAGGAGGTGCAATTGTGCCAATGCGTGAGGAAGACGCGATTCTGATTCTGGTCTATAAATAATAAGTATAATATAACACTTGAAATCCCTACTTTCCAAGTGTCTGAATACGAACAAAATCCCACAAAAATAGTTCACAATCGAATATTCTAAATTTGAGAGAATCATTTCAGACATTTCCAGGATTTTTTATACATTTTATTGCTCCAGTAATATTGGCAACTGCAATTCCATGCCGTTTTCATGAAGCAAATCTGGATATCCTGACATTTCTTTTATTGAAAATTTACTCCTCTATAGATGTGCACTTGTTTTCTGGAAAAGCCCACTTGGATGATTTATACCTTAACTTTTTACGCTTTCTGCAGTGGACTATGCGAAAATGGTCTAAATAGGCATAATGATGAGACGAAGATGATTATATTAAAATGATGAAATAAACAGAGGAAATTATTTCCGATCTTCTCTAGAAATAACAGATGGGTGACAATTATTATGTATAGTATAATACTCGTGCCAGTTTAGCCAAAAGAAAATAGGGCATTAACCACCATTATCATCCACATATTTACATGACTTACATGCTTAGTGCTTACATAACTCAATTGACTGGTCTGACAAAGAAACATCTTATAGGAGACGTTAACTGTGTCATCCAACTGACAAGATTAAAGGCACGTGCGGATCTTCCTTTTGTTCAATGACAATTAGGCCATTGTTAACACGAACAAGATGTACTTGATCAGCCCAAACCGATCTAATGGTCAACAATGATTACTGTAAACTATAACCACAATTATTCTAATTTGATTATAGATGAAGAGCATTAAGCGCGCTTCAGACTCCGAGTATTGTACGTACAATATTGTATGTACAATATGTACGTTATTTAATCTATTGCCATTCTATTTCCAGTAATGTTTAAGTTCTAACGAATGTTTGATGACGAAAAATCGATAATATGTTACATACAATATCTAGCAGAAATATATTATCGATTTTACGTCATCAAACATTCGTTAGAACTTAAACATTACTGGAAATAGAATGGCAATAGATTAAATAACGTACATATTGTACATACAATATTGTACGTACAATAAAAAGTCTGTATACTGCTTTATTGTATGTTTCTTAAGTTTGTTTGTCCAGCAGCTCATTTTAATCGTTAAGGTGGTACTACACCCCTGTCAAATTGTGTGCCTATTTTTGCATTTTCTCAAAAATTATAGCGTATTGGTGACAAGTAAAATATGTATATTATAGGGGCAAGGACTATAACTATACTGCACTGGAAATTTTATTTCAGCACAGGCAACAGTTGTGGAGTTACAGTCAAAAATGAGGGAAAACCAATTTTTGATCAATAAATCAATAACTACTTGCCATGAGTTGCTGAATTTCCAGTGCAGTAGTTGTAGTACTTGCCCCTATATAATGTACATATCTTACTTGTCAGCAATGCACTATAATTTTTGAGAAAAATGCAAAAATAGGCACAAAATTGGGCAGGGTGTAGTACCCCCTTAAGTGATGCTCATCAGGAAAGTGGGGTATTTATCGGTATTTTTGGTTGACAAAGTTGATGGCTAAAAATTTACGCAACAATTGTTGATCGGACAGATACAGGCTGCGTGCAACATGTGCATGTCGAATCGAAACCTCGGGATCGAAATGACAACGACTCAGCACCATAGCAAGGTGAGGGGATACAGGCTGTATCAAAACAATTTTGTACCCGTCAGTGTTTGGTGTTTGACATCGACAATCCTGCTTCTTTAATAATTATACAACATTGGATCCTCTTGCAATGACCAGGATTGATCATTGTTGATAGTTTTAAGACAATATAACATTTATTTATAAATAAGGTAGCTCCTATCATGCTCCTAGGCCTATATATGTTGCATTTTGATGTGGCAGTCTTGTCTATAATCACTTGAAATCGATGGGTACAATAATTTTGATACACCCTGTGGGGAAGGATAATTATCTGCAAATGATATAAACGCTTCCTGAAATACAATGTTTAAGTTTTTAGTTAATCTAAAAGTGTTTACATTAAGTGTTAAGCACTGAAATGTTTAAAATTTAGAGTTTTTATATCGTTAGTGTTGACCGTTTATAACACTTTGGTGTGTTTAAGTTAAGTATAAGCTTTATAGAGTGTGGTTATTTGAAACGAGAATGAAAGAGTTAGGTTTTATTTTGTATTTGTAACCTCAGGAGTAGAGGTTTCTGAAAATACCAGTAATTTCTAGAAAATGTACATGGATACTAACTATTTTAAGTTCTTGATAAACACTTCATGTGTTTAAAAAGTGTTACAGAAACCTAAACATTTTTATTTGCAGTGTTGCTTCTGCTGCTGCTGCTGATGATGATGATGACGGTGGCGCGTGATGAGAAAAAAACTTTCATCAATGATATGTGATATGCTTCATGGATTTGAACAGTAATCTAGGACTAGCTATCTTCGGTAGATAGCAAATGCTAATTGCCGTGATCATTGGTGATTGCTGTGCGAGCTGCGTGTACCAAAATACTGAGATGTAATTGTAGGCCTAGTGCTAAATAATCACGGAAACTTACGACTTGTACCCAATTATTTGAAGCTAAATGGTTTAACTTAAAACTATCTATCGTGTTATAAATGAACGAAGCATCATAAATACATCACAATGACGGACTGTTTTTAAGATTTTTTATTGCGGCAAAATTGCCCGTTCTTTTCAAACCCGTATCTGTCATGTCTGTAGACCGCAGTATTTGTTATATCAATTCAACATTCAAATGATATTTCATCGATGATAGTTCTTGACTTGTTTGTGCCATTTTAAATAAATATTATCAAAAGCCACATGTAATATCGAAGAAAAGAATTCCAGATCGAAATTTCAGTGACAGAAAACCTTCAAAGCACACAGAGAAATCAAATAATGCGAAGATGACATGACAAGAGGACCTTGAGCGAAGAGGAGGGTCATAAGCCGATTCTAAAAGCTCATTTCACGCCGTTTTTTCACCACACACCTTTTATCCATAATAGCTATTCATTGCTAAGCACTATTGAATAGACCTATTATATCGATACCCAATAAAAGCCGATCTTTTTAGCCCCGTTAGGATCGTTGACCAGGTCTTCTCTTCAAAACACATGATACGAAAAGACGCAGGATTTCAATGTATAGAAACCTATTCTATTCAAACTCATTGAAAGACTACAAAGTTGCACACCGCCTTCTGTTTTGTAAAGGTGTTATTTTTACCGATTTTTTTGGCGAGGACTTTTGGATGGATAAGGATTATGAATTTTGATGTGTGGCGAACCCAACTTTGACAGCTCAAAAAAGGCCTACTTAAGAATCTTTTGTATGGGTAAATACTGTGGGGGTTAAAGAAGACACTGGCCTTTATCTGTCTAAAAGTTTCTATTGGTAGGAGGGGATATAAGTTAACAAAAATGGCCTAGAACAAGGGAAGTAAATTGGACTAGAATGGTCTCCAGAGACATGTGAGACGGAAGTGATGGCCGTGGAAAGATATGGAGAGGATTAGAAGAATTTAGCAAAAAAGAATTATCAAAACTTTCCAATAAATGTTTAATATTTATGAAATCAAGTGCCAATAATTATAAATGGAAACATTTTTATTTTGTTTTGCATTTGTTTGTTCGTTTCGTTAATTTTGTTTGTTTGCTTGCTTAGAATATCATGTTAAGGCCTAAAAAATGTTTGACCGACCCTAAAAATAGGCTGGACTAGACCTTTTTTCTTATTTTTTGCAAAGAAATTAAAAAAAATTAAATTAAAAAAAAAAAAAGAAGTTCCAAAGCTTATAAATGTGTGTAAAATAATAATAATAGTAATAATAATCAAATATTGCCGACGGACCCACCCTATTTTTTTTCATGTTACGCCACTCAAACACATTTTTAGGCCTAATAATTGAACGACGTGGAAAAGAAATTGATAGTACCAGCTCAACCGCCGCCGCCGCTGTTTATCAATGAAAATATCATAGATATTTTTTAGGTTATTGTTTATACGTTTTCGCAATCAAAATCTTGATGAATGCAAATTAAGCTATTGTTGAGATAACAAAATGATACTATTGAATCATTTCGCGTAATAATGCAACATCTTTTTAGGCCTACATACAGTATAATTTCTGATTTAGGATCTCATCATATTAAACTGAGATGATTATAGTAATAATTGCCCATAATTATAGGTCGCGTGGCATTTTATCTATCGTGAATTTATCCAATACTCGAGCTGGCTAGTTTTCAAATTCCCATCGTGCGGGTTTGTTGAACGCGTTAAAATGTTCAAAGAGTTGCGCTTTAGCGAGTCTGTGTTGCGTAAGTTAGCATAATTAGTAATTACACATAAAATCTTATACATATAATTATAATGACCGTCGAGCGTGTGAAAAGGTCTCAATTTCAAATGATATCCGTGCAGGCCTATCATAAGTATTGTTAAAATTAACAATACCAAGCAGGAGAAAAATATTTATGGGAAATAGCCGATTTACATCATCAGTTTTTTTATCATTTTAACTGACAAAGGGAAGCCATGTTTAACTCTATGACCCAATTTGTTGTAGACCTCTAATTAAAATTTGCATTTTTGTATGTTTTTTTTAATGAAGGCGCGGCTTGCATAATTCGAATAGGCCTGTAGGGGAAATATTGGACCGGACAGTGTACAAAGTTAAGAGAGGAAAAGAAAGCGACTCGGACGGAATCCTACGTTTTGGCAACAAGCAACAGTCTCAGATAATATTGATAAAGAATGTCTTAAAGATCATCTGAGGGCGCTTTTATAAGTGCCGATCGATGAAGACACCTTTGCTATCTACTGAAGATAGCTTGTACGGGTATGCGCTGAATGTGGTATGAGAAGCTCAGATCACGGTCTAAGATTGTAACATGAGCGATTTGGCCTAGGTCTTAATTTTAAGTTTATTTGCTAATATTTCCTTCCACATTGTAATAAGTTTCATGAGCATAATGAGTAAACTTGTGCAAATTAGTTTGGAAGAATCGGCCAAAATAGAACTTAATAACGATTTGTGCATGAATTGAGAGTAAAGTAGGTAAATGGGGATACACATCCTGCACAAGAACAAATGGGCAACGATTAAAATAGATACAAGAGGAAACTGTATATTATTGATAAAGAAAGAAAGAAAGCCTGAAGAGCAGTTTACCAACCCAAAGTGTTGCAATAATAACAAGACAACAAATAAACACAAATCCCGACCGGCACACAACCCAACATGAAACAAAACCAAGGGAATGTGGCGGCATGTGATTCGAACCCACGACCTTTCGATCTCTAGACGGACGCTCTATCCATTATTCTACCAGCTCCTACTGATAAACATTGGTCAGTAAAACTGGGCTAATGTAAGCTTTGACCGAGTAAGTTTTGAGACAGCCTGATGTTAGAACTTTGTAGCCCTTTTCCCGTACTATTATTTAACTTTCTTTGTTGAATAATTATTTCCTAATTTATTCATGTTGATATCAATAGATATAGGTATCATGTTACAGTTTTGAGAATATTTGTTTTGTTTCAGCTTAAAGATCAAAGTATCCGAGAGCCGCCACAGACAGGTCCAGAACATCACAACTAACCACAACTAATCACTATCTTCAGTAGATAGCAACTACTGTTGATGAAGATTCTGCGCATCCTTTGTTTATATTATGCCTTAATGCATGCTGTAATGTGATTTATTCAACATATTCAAATAGATATACATTTTTATAACATGGATTTACAGTGATCCGTCCCTGCCAAATCTAAGACGATTTAAACATCACTTGCAAGATCCCTGTCAAATCTGTGATCATGGTGATCGGCATAAACATCACAGAATCTTCTTTGATCAGCTTAGAAAATGTTATGCTAATCATTATAATTGAAATATCAAGAGTAAAATGCCGCGCGGAGCCCAAGCGCGGTACGGTATGCAGCAACACTGACCGTGACTCGGGTAAGCGCCAGGAGCAAAAATAGTTGTGTGTTTTGGACCTTGAAAACTATTCAAAAATGTTTTCTAAAAGAACACGCTTTGAGTTCATTTTTCCTGATTTATCTACAAGTTTTTTAAACGTATTATGACTGATAAAAGCAGTTATATTGTTATGTCAAAATCACAATCGGGTATTTATTTATTTATACTTATTATTGAAGCACTGAAGAAGATGTCAGTTTAGGCATCGAAAGCGTTCGCAACAATTTTTTAGTATATGAAACCTTTCAATTTCATCATAAATGCATCTATTTGTGATTTTGACTGTTGATGTGCTGCTTTTATCAGCCATATTTATTTATATATACTATGCTGAACTATTTTGTTCGGCTGAGAATTTTAAATGGGTTGTTTATGCCTTTGTCCAGCTTCGTTCCTTTTAAGATTACTGAAAGTTTTCATACGACACCTATGAAGTCTCGTCTTGCATAACGACAGTCAGTATGACTTTTGGACCTATATGAAGAGCGATGGTGGGTGGGTGAGCAAGTGCAGTGGCGGCGCCCAAGTCATAACCCTTTCCTCCCAATTTCCCTCAGTAAACTCAAAATGACAAAAATATTCATTTTGCAGCAAATTTGCGCAAAATTGGTGACCCCCCCGAAAGTCACCCCATGCCCCCGAAAAAATTCCTGACGCCGCCATTAAGTGAGTGTGGAGGGGGTAGTGAGTGAGTGAGTAGGTGGGGGAGCGAGTAGGTGGGGGAGTAGGTCTCACTCACCCCTCCCGTGAGTGAGGGCGTACTTTACTAGCAAAAGAGTCAGCAACCTCCGAAGTTACTTCAATATAAAAGAAATAAGTGAAAGTGTCAAGATATATATTTATCATAACTCACTAGACCATACACTTTAAGCTTCTTTAAGCATGATAAACTGATCAGTGTAAATTAAAAACAACTTAAAACATGTTAAAAGGCAAAAGTTTTACGCGGCTTAACCCATATCACACCCTCCTATCTCACCACGCCACGCCCGCTCAAGACAGAATGTCTCCGGATTAGCAACTTGAACTTGTTTTGTCACAATAGTGCAAAATAGATTCCGACTATTACCATTGAGAACTTTCCCTTAACTTTGTGCCCGTAAGGCGATTTTTTACGAACACTATGGTATCGGGCTGGTATCCATTGTCATGAGGCACGCGCTTCCACCATAGGCGCATAGGTTTGGAGCAACCAACAAGCGGCGAGTATTTTATAGGATAAAACGGACAAGAAATATAAACATTGCCATAGGGGACTATTTTTGTTTGCACTATTTTGATTTTTTTCAAGTGCCCTCTTATTAATGGTTAAACTGTATACATACATACTTTCTTGAAGTGTATACTGGTGAAGTTCTATCGAAAGTTGATAGCATTACACTTACTGTGAATTTTTGACATGTTGTAACATAAATTAATATGTATACCGAGTATGTTTTCTTCCAAATATGGCACGCCAATGACGTGTTTAGACTAAAAGACTACAATTTTAAACTAAGGGTACCAATACATGATTTACCGACAAGTGACTCATTTTCAGGGGCGTAGTCAGGGGAGGGGGCAAACTGGCCCTCACCCACAGAAATTTTTCAGGGAGAAAATGGGGACGGCAAAGAGTAAAGTGTGCTTAAAATGACTAAAAATGAGACAAAAAAAATGACAAATGCTGGGGACGAAAATTTGACTTGCCCCTCACACTAAAATCCCGGCTGCACTACTGCTCATTTCGGAATGCAATCATGCATTATGAAAAGAAAAAACCCACTACTGATCTTCCTCAAGACTTGATACCAAGTTTTCAGTCAGTATGACAAAATTTTAAATGATAAAACCGGCAGCTATTGCTCATACGTCTTTCTCGCACTCTAAATAACTTATTTCCAAACCATGCCAGCAAACACAAAAACGTTTTTAAAAAGTTATATTTTTGGGTTTTGGTTTAGGTAATAACGTTTTAATAACATTAAATGTCAGGTTATATAAAGGTCATGAAAACGTTTTAAAACTTTTTGTATGAAAACACACTGCAACAACATTTTAAAAATGTTTTCAAAATGTTATTGTAAACTATTTTTTGCCAAATATTTTGTTAACGCTTAAATAACATTATGTTAAAATAAATAACATTATGTTAAAATAAATAACATTATGTTAAAATAAATAACATTATGTTAAAATAAATAACATCATGTTAAAATAAATACCATTATGTTAAAATATTTGCAGTTGGTTATCAAAAACGTTTTATGCCCTTTATATATCCTTTATATAACCCGACATTTAAACGTTTTCTGACAATACTGTAACCTTTGGCGAATAATGTCGAAAACGTTTTGTCTTTGCTAAGTGTGATAACCCTCTCGAGTCACCCATTAGCCAACTACGTGGAAATTATATTTTACATAATCAGCAAAGTTAGAGCTATATATTCTGTTCATGATATTTCTCAAACTAATTCCTTTTTAGCTCTAATTCCTGTTGCAACATCTAATTAGCCATAAGTAACCATCCAAGTTTGAACTCGTCATACTTTGTTTACGCTATCAACCATCAAGTTTACATAATACACAAAGAAAAGCACAATGTAGTTTTACCGATTCTTGCAACGCCTTTATAGTCTAGTCAACTTTACATTCTTGCAAAGACAAGAAAAGGATGATTATGTGTATGAAACAACTCAAAAGCCTGATAAGATCACCCTAATAAAACATTTTGTTAAAATGTGAGACTATTTGTTGTTAGAGAAATTACAGTTTTGTGATAACAATGTCAAAGTTTTGCCATTCAGTCAATAACGACATGAACTAAGTAGTTTTACCAATTATTGAAATGCCTATTTCACGTTTGACTTCACTTGACAATAATTGTTCGTTGAAGGTCTGTTGTTGAATGAAAAAACTCTTGTTTTCCATTTTCATTATTAAAAAAAATATTTTCCATTCATAACTGGCAGAATAAAACAAATGCGGAAATCTGAAGCTTTAACCGGTTTTCAGGGTCCCAGGGTTGATGAAGACGATTGACATGCGTTTGCGAGGAACCTTTACGCATGTTGTCCATTTGATGTATCATGTTTTGTGGTGCGGGCACGGTGGCGCGGCGGTACGGGCTTCCAACTCATGATCGCAAGATTGCGGGTTCGAGCCCCGGCAGTACCAGCGTGTTGCCTAGACAATACCTTCACCTCTACTGTCTCTCTCCACCCAGGTGTATAAATGGATACCGCCATAAATAGTCTGTGATGGGAAGGTAAACAGGGGGGTGCCATCTTTGGTCCGCCGCTGGTTCAAACGCCAAGAAAAAGAAGATTAACACTTTGAATTCGACCGACCATCATGCACTACACGATGACGTCAAAACATACGCCACACGTACATGTACCGCGTAAATACATGAACATTTTAACATACAACTGTTTCGAAACTTAATCATTCAACGTTGACACTCATGATAAGGATAGTGTTTTGTGCGCGAGGTCAAAGTAATGCAATATGGTCAGTCAAATCATGTCTTTTCACGTCAGTCAAATTTCATGTCCAATCTGAGCAATAAGAAATAGGCGGGCAACATTAGATAACCTTTTGGTATAAAATAAAAGCCGCACGCTCGCGCGTCTTCAAACCAAAACGGGCCTTGAGATATCACCTTCTAGAAGTAACGGAATAAGTTGAGTGTTTACTGCGGTCCCTTTACTTATTGGTTTGATTACAATCAGGCTAACACCCGTGGCCGTTGCCAGTCCCTACTGAGATCACTATCGAACCCAGGCACTAAGCAAGGTTTAAACAAGCTTTTAAAGTGTGTTTAATTTCTTGAAATAACAAGTCAATTGCAAACTTAAGGGGTAAGTACCCACCCGCCTTTTGACTTAGATATGCCTGATTTGATCATTTTGAACAAAAAGTTATACAATTTGATATTAAAAGTAAATTTTACAGCACTTGAACTTTGTTTGAACTCAAATTGCTCATATTTGGCGTTGTGGAGAAGAAAGCCAAAATAAAGACAACAACTTTGAAAGATTGTTTCATAAATTGCTGCTAACTCCAAATTAGTAATTTAGCACCAAATATCCGGTAAACAGAAAAATGACATAACTGGTGACTGCTCAGTTATGACAATTATTGTCGTTTGTCTTTATCTCAGGCAGACGACACAAATAGTTCGTCGCGTTCGCGCCAAAATAGCGTCTAATTGTCCAAAATATGAGACATATTTCCGAAGTCTGTGTTTTGTGACAATACTTTATAGAAGTTATTTTTCAACTATATTTAGAAGTTTATTTTTCAACCTAAACATAAACTAGAAACAAATTCTATCGTTGTTGACACTAGCGTCGAAATTTGCTTTGATATGTTTTCTTTATTGAGCACGCGCGTGATGGCCGCGGCGTGACGTGAGGATTTACACTTCTAAGTACCAAAATATTTCAAAAGTGCAGATCGTAATTAGGTTTAACCCACACTATACGGATGATGACAAAATGCAACAAAAACAAATTGATGAATTTAAATTTTCCAGGTGTATTTCAACATTTAAATATCCATGAAAAGTGTATTTGAGTACAAACTTGCCCAGTATCGGTTCAGTAACTCTCGACACGCTTAAACTACATATTTTATATTTTGAAAATGGTGATATAAATATCAACTTTAAGTTCACGGGGATTGCGCCCTTCTTTAAACTTTTTTCTTCTTCTAAATTGTCGCTAGTTTTGATCACAGACTTAATTTCAATATCGTTTATTCCAGATCGTTTTTCCAGATTGTGGTAAAGCCTAAAACATCACGTCCAGCCCAGCAATTAGTAATGGGCGACGATTAGCAGTAATAAGGCACGGCCATTTGCTCATTTGCGACGTGTTATTTTTCAGAGCCTGGGGCGAGCGTAGAGCCTGTGTTACCTTGTTGCCTCGTGTCATGGGCAGCTAATGGCGTCAAAACGATCTTGAATTAAGCATGTAAGAAAGAAAAAGAAGACAATTTGTGTTTCTTCAGCTTGGAAGGTGTTGTGTTAATATAAAAAAAAATCGAAGGAAGCTTAAAAGCAAACGTCAACAACACGCATATTGAAATGTATTGTGTAGGTGAGGGATAATGACACACAAAAATAATTCATGCCTAAATTCGGCATTTTGGCTGTCGAAGAGAAAATATTTTGAAAACCATGGTACCTTGCACCATAGAAGATAGTCATAAATGCTAATGTTACCAGAAATGTAAAACGCAAGTCTTATATTATTCTGAGGAGAATTATGAACATCATAGCGTCTTTTGAAACTGGACCAGTGATGTGTGCCGAAAATTGGCTTTTTTGGGTTTTTTTGCAGCCATTACATAAAATCATCATTCTTTTGTTTTTGTCTTGTTCTTAACCAAATGAAGTTTGTGCTCTGTTAGAACAAACCAAAAAGTAAATAAACACGACTGGGCTGGATATATGACGAAGCTGATGCCGAATCATGCAAATGCGTCCGTGCAAAACGAAATTATGCCGAAAATGCCGAAATCGGCACCACGCTTTGTTTTGGTTCGACAAAGCTTATATTTAGTGGAGCATAATGTACGTATTTTGACAGAACGTGCACGTGACGTATAGAACATTTTGTAGACCTCACCTGGACAAAGTAGGCCTATAGTAACGTATTAAAGAGGTGTTTGTCCTGCTATTTCGATATTTTCTTTTAAATGATATATAATTCAGTCACTTCAGACAACTTCTATAGACATGATAGAGGTATTTCGTTGTGTAACCGTTCATAAGCCCCACTTCAAGTTTAAACAAATAATAGCTGTTACCTTCTGTGCCGAAAAATGGCAACGCATATCTTACCGGGACGCGGCACTCACTAGGATCCACAACATGCTCATCTATCAAGGCACAGTTCTTTAACCTCAATACATTTGCACATTCATTGAATGACCTTTGAAAATTTGGGTACAGAAACTCATATTCTGAAACTTGAGGTCAAATTTTGCACTATGATTGTTTCATTGAGGTTATTGAACTATGCCATTGGGATGAGGCCATTGTGGCCCACAGTGACTGTCGTCAGTTACATGCCGGGATCATGACACAGGAGCAAAACGTTACTTTTTGATTGACAAAATAGAGAAAACCCTGAGATAAAAGCATGCAAAAGAGCTCAAAATATGAGGCTAATATCACGTCCGCAGTCTGTTACAGTGCAGTGTCTTTTTCCGGGCCCCGAGATAAACTCCCAGTTACAAGTGCAGCGTCCAAGGACCGCAACACGTACGGAGTCTGCCGCAAAATAGCCTCTGGTTGACTCGACTGTCAAATGTTTACAGTCCTTTTGCGTGGGAAACACACATGTGATCATGAAAATATCTCTGATTCGGGTTTTTAAGGGGAAGACACTCATATATTGTAGGGTTGTGTAACACACCAATTACACCAACTGGTACCTAACTACCCAGCAAACACAAAAACGTTTTTAAAACGTTTTAAATAAGTTATATTTTGGCTTTTGGTTTAGGTAAAAACGTTTTAATAACATTAAAATGTCGGGTTATATAAAGGTCATGATAACGTTTTAAAACGTTTTGTATGAAAACACACTACAACAATATTTTTAAATGTTTTCAAAAAATGTTATTGTAAACTATTTTTGCAAACTTTTTTGCCAAATAATTTGTCAATACTTAAATAACATTATGTTAAAATATTTGATCCCAGCAAACACAGAAATGTTCTTAAAATGTTTTTTTCAAAACCTTTTTATAACATTTAAATGTCGGGTTATATAAAGGTCATAAAAACGTTTTTAAAACGTTATTGCAAATATTTTGGGCAAACATTTTTCGCAAAATATTTTTTCAACCCCAAAATAACATTCTGTTTAGAATGTATTGTATCAAGTGTTCAAGAATGTTTTTGGAATGTTATTAAAACGTTTTTATACCCTTTATATAACCCGACATTTAAACGTTTTCTGTAAAACATTTTTGTTTGCTGAGCAGTAGATTATCAAAAATGTTTTTAAGGTTATGAAAACGTTTTATACTCTTAATATACCCTTTATATAACCCGACATTTAAACATTTTCTGACAACCTTTTATAACCTTTTGCGAATGATGTCGAAAACGTTTTGTGTTTGCTGGGTAAAGACACCACTGAATCCCTTCTGCAATATAGCATTTGCCATTGTACGATACAACAAATACTGTCAGAAAATATCGCCTCAAATTGATATCAAAACCGTAACTGGTCAAACTATATTCGATAATAATACATCATTCTGTTTTCACATTCGATAAACTCACAAAAAAAATCACAATTTCGATGAAGCCCAACATTTTCAGAAAATGTCGTTTATATTGACATTAGAGATACTTGTATAGCTCCCCTGTTTGTGGTGGTTTTTACCCTGCCACATCTACTAGCGCAAAGTATTCACTTGCTATTGTCACTGAATGTCCACTTGCTAAAAAAAGGTCTCAGGCTTACACCCCAGGGCTTACCCCGCATCAAACGAGTAACCATCCCCCGGATTTCATCTGCGTCCGGGGAAAATCAATAATTGAAGGGGTACGGTGGCAACAAATTAAGCAGGAAACCCATGGTGTTTGGAGAGCTGATATGAACGGAAGGTGACGAGGAATAAAAACAGTTTCTTAAAATGGTGAGCTAATGAGGCAGAAATGAGATGAGGAGAGACTATCGATGAAGGGGATGTTGTGAAGCTGAAGATCGTAAACCAAACATCAGCTGTTTTTGAAAAAAATATATACACACAAAATGAAGATTTTAAAATGAAAACCGGTATAATTATATTTTCTTCGTTTTTGCGATGGTATATTTAATGAAAATGGTTGTTACCACAGTTACCATTACTAAATAGTATACGACGTATACTTGGAGCATTATGCCTTAATTCTGCAAATTGAAAATTTTCACTTAGCCATGTTTGCCTTATTGATTTCGGGGACACCCCGTCAGTCCGAAACACCGTCAATCCCAACTCCCGTCAGTCCGAAAATCTAATTGAAAAAGACGTCAACCCTAGCCCTAATCCTAACCCTAACCCGAAACCCTATAACCCTGACCCCAACTTCAATTAGATTTTCGGACTGACGGGGGTTCGGATTGACGGTGTTTCGGACTCACGGGGCGACCCCATTGATTTGATGGGGATACCCGTCAGTCCGAAACACCGTTAATCCGAACCCCCGTCATTCCGAAAATCTAATTGAAAAAGACGTCAACCCTAACCCTAACCCTAGCCCTAACCCTAACCTTAAACCCTAATATAACCCTAACTATAACCCTAACTTCAATTAGAATTTCGGACTGACGCGGGTTCGGATTGGCGGTGTTTCGGACCGAGACCCCATTGACTAGTGCATATTCATGAAAACTACACGAAAAGAGTCCAGGACCTATCCCAATACAAGTTCAAACCTAATGATGTTTAAAATCTTTTCAATTAGACATGAGTTTATTGTCTTCAAAATAAAACCGATTCGTTACGACAAACTAAAAACTTTAAAACACAAGTGTGATATGTCTGAGGCTCAGTTGCTGACATAGTAGACCATGTCCCGTATTGAATTACATTATAGCCTGGACACCTATAGACCCTTTGCTTCTGTTACATTCGAATGGAGCGATTTAAGAAAACCGAGAGCAAGATAAACACGCCTGGATGAAGCCCACACAAACAAACACTACGTTCATTTCTAAATAAACACAGACATTTGCTCTCAGGCAAATTACTAAGGACATATCTTAGTGCTCCGCATGCTAGCAATATGCTTCAACATAAAAAGTCCCAAGTTTATATTTATATATCAAGAGCTATCTCAAGAACCACTGAACCAATACTATGCTTCTTTGTACTCATTTTAATGGATCCAAGTGTGTGAAAATATTGGATCCAACACATAATAATGATAAAATTGGATGCTTTATGCCCAATATTTATTGGTCTCGCTATGAGTTTTAAAATATTGGACGAGACGTACTCATAGCTCGACCAATAAATATGGGCTCAACTGATCCAATTTTATATCATTCTTCGTGCTGATTCCAAATATGGTCACGAATATTGACAATTCTGCAATTTTTAAATTTTTCAAGAACTTGTCGTTTAGTGGCGCACTCCTATAAAAAAAAAATCAGGATTCCCTTGCACAAATGGTTCTTAAAAATTGTTCTCTACAAAATGGTTCTATGATGAGAGGACACACATTATGACAAAGAAAAAATCTACCCGGTTAAAAGGCTTAGATTTGTTGCGTTTGCAAATCATGATCTTCTGTACACAAACAAACAATAAAATAAAACAATCATGAGCACAAGAAAGGAGGTTCATGGCCATGGAAACTTAATAGACTTAGATAACGAGACAACAAGTAATGTGCATATATCGGGGCATATATCTGTGTTTTCGCCAGCCCATTCGGGGCTGGTACCTGTTTCAGGTTTGGGGTCAGTTTACTCAAGAGATTATATTTTAGTGGTATTGGAATGATTTTTTTTAAATACTTTTGTGGTTAAATTTTTTAAAAATATTTTAATTCGATTTGTTAGGAAAAGTAAGTATGTTTTGCCGTTTCAACGAACGAAAACGAGTGAGTATTACCAAAGTTATGTTTGAACTAATTAATTATGACTTTAAAAGTTTAAAGGCCTAAATGTAACAATAATAGTTAATATATATAGCATCATATGGTCAGCAGAAGAAAATCTGACATCACCTATGATGTCATATCAGTGTCCTTGACCGGGGGTCCTTACTCCTTGACCACTGAACAGTGTGATATCATGTTGATAACAGATCTATAGAATCAAAATCTTCATCATATCCCCGGATCATATCACAGATTCTCAACAATCTGTGATCATATGGACCATATTGATGTGAAAGTAGTTATCTATCATATCCTGTGTCGTTTTATGGATAAAAATGACTCAAAATGTTATTGATGAAATGGTTGCTATCATAAACATCAGTTTTGTCTTTTCAACGGGAAAAATCCGATGCAAAATAAAGTTTTTAGGGCCTAGCTATAATATGGGCATAATTTATGCATATAGTATTGAACAATGTACCCCATTTGACATGCACTTATAGATAAATAAATTGTCTTACTTTATTAATTTAATAACTTCTTTATTATAAATAAAATGACACATAACTATTTGATTCATAAAATTACATTCAACAAAATGATTGAAGAGAAACACACAAGGCACTAGGCAGACTGTTATAGAATGGAGTATGTAAGATGCCATGTCCATAGCTTCGCAGGAGTTTCCGACTAGCAATCAACATGATCAGCACATTCAGAAAAACACAGTTTAAGAGTGAAGATTGTAGTGAGTAACCAGTCCTTTATAAATGTGCTGGCCACTATCTATTATAATATAGTAGGCTTGAACTATACATTGCGAATTAATTAAGTTATTTTAAAATAAAATGTACATGTAAGTTAACTCAAACCGGCAGTGTATATATCGAAAGCAGTGAAATCGGACATTCCTAAGCGAAGATATTGAGTTCGTAAGTTCTGGTATTACAAAATTGGAAATTGAGATATCGTGGGTAAAAAGCTGAAAAGACAAAAAAACCCAACGACAACAACAACAACAACAACAACAAAACAAACAGACCAGAACAATTTGGAGTACATGTAATGAATTAAAAGAGTTGACATGAGATTAGGAATTAATGTTTTCTGCTGTTTCAGTGTGCATGTTCTCATCGTTGATGGTTTGGTGGACTGTCATGTAGATGTAAGCGTGATCCTAAAAATGCCTTTCACATTGACCAAAACTAATTACAAGACCTCTTCTACATTGAGGCTGGCTTTCCCTTTTAAAGGGAATTTTTATTACATACAAGTCATGTATCTTCGTGCAAAATATAAATTTCGTGATTTTCCCCCAAAACTTCCCCTTTTTCGTGCATACCGGCGAGGTCATTGACCTGGCCTTGCTCAGTTGTTGCAGAGATGTGAGGGAATATCTTTCTATATCTTTTCTCATATTGTCTGGTGTTATCTTGCCATAAGGAATGAGCATAGTGACCAGTGTGGCGACACTAACACTGCTGGACACAAGACGGTCCGACACGGTCTTTGAGACCATGGTCATCGTCTCAGCTGACCCGATCAACCCTTAAGCTCAATTTGTACTTCGATCGCTAGCGATGAAATGAACGAATGAATTAGCTATGACCAATAAGATTGATCGTTTGTTGCTATTGTGGAAAGAACAGCACTGTTGATTGGTCATTGATTCGCTTGTGGCTGGACTGGCAATCTAGTCTATAAGTCGCGCGTATACATAGCCAAGTAAAGATATGTATTTGACATGAATGTGAGCTGCTACGCTAAGTGACTTTGAAATATTTGACCGTTCATATATCATCTAAATGTGTGTAATAATTTACCATTTTAACGCTCTTACACGCTGTATCAAAATGTTTGGTACCCATTCAGTTGTTGGTGTTTATTGACAAGCCTGCTTTTATGACCCTTTATAACATAATCTATAATAAATAAAAATTCCTTTAAAAAAGGAATGGGGCGCCCAATGTGAGCTTGGACGTGATGGTGAATTCCATGGTGTGTAGATTTGGTATTATAATGATTTTTCTAGGGAAGAGTAGAAGATGATCAAATGCAAGAGAAATGTGTTTGATTGGGGAAGGTGTATGACAGGACCGTTTTGGATGAAATAAATGGGAATGAAGCTTTCGTGTCAATTTGCGATTATGTGGGGTGGGTGATTTCTGTTTTTGGGACCTATAGAGGTTATCCGTGTTCTATAAGTTGCATATCCTATCAGCGACTGCTATACCTTGTTTAGGACTTTCAAAACAAGTACCTGCATGTGTAACCATGACTGCTTCAAAATAGCCCGCCAAAGTCATGCAGGTAACTCCGAGGTCGTGCATTGAATTGGTTTGAATGAGGAATACTACGGGAATCAGCGCCTTTTGTTAGAAGTCACGCATGAGTAAAGTGGATAACCTCTATTGTAGTGAGGATATTGCTTTGGATATTGAATATTGTTGAATTTCGTTATGCAGGGGTATATGATGAATAGTGCTTGGACGTGATATGGTGAATTCCATGGTGTGTAGATTTGGTATTATAATGATTTTTCTAGGGAAGAGTAGGAAATGATCAAATGCAAGAGAAATGTGTTTGATTGGGGAAGATAAAGGACCGTTTTGGATAGTAAAAAGGTTCTAAAAAGCCTTAAAGAACCCTTTTTGTCCCCTATATGCCACCCCCAGAAAAAAATGTTCTTTAAACTGAAAGACCTTTTTAGGTTCTTTAAATGGTTCTTTAAAGGCTTTGTAGAACCATAGGCCTATATGGGTGATTCTCTGAAAAGAGTAACTTTTAAGTCCCGCGACTTTCGGCGCTCATAAAAGTTTTAAAAGCGGATTTTTTTTCTTTTTTGGCTTAGTCATGGACTTTTGTATGTATAAAAATAGTTAAGAACATCCAAGTAGGGAAAAATTAATTTCTTGGTGTCAAAAAATTCTTCAATATCTGACGACCCCCCTGAAAACCCCATGTCCCGATGTCACGCACCGAATTTTAGTGATTTTGTAGTATTTTTGTGAGCAAGTGTGGGAAGTGAAAATTACCACTGACTGGGGTAAATATCATGTCTAAGAAGGTTTAAATGCTTAAAACCACTTCTAAAGTCAATATTATGGAATAATTAAAAAATTTGTGTCAAAAAATTGCTGTCCCTTGGTTTTGCATCATTGCCGTCACATTGGCATCAAAACGACTGGAGGTGAAGACCAAATATCAGAGGTCAATAATTTGACCCTGTACGCTGCCTTTTACAGACGACGAAAAACATCAACCCGGAATAGGTGCACATTGGCACTCTTTTCCTGCCAATTTTGAGGGTATCTTAAAGTATACACGTGCGTACCTTTATTCAACATCATCTCCAAACGTTTCTGATCAATTTGATATAAGTCTTATTGTTGAAATTTTCCGGAAAATAATGATGGTTGAATATGTCCCACAAGCTGTTGTGGTGATATGTAACACGTGGGTAAGATTAACCCTGCTATTAATCGTAAGCAATGTCTGAACCATCATCTCCGCTACATCAGTTGGCGTCACAATTTGCCGTGGCGGAGATGATTCTCTATAGGAATTCGTGTAGAAATATCATCTCCGTCACATCACCATCATCTCCATCACATCACCGGATCTTGAGATACATCGAAGTCCAGTTTAGTTTATCAGAAAATGCTTACCAATTCTAGACCTTCTCATCTGTATGAATTTAATTTTCAAGTAGTGTGAAAACATTACTGAAATCAAATGTCTGTGACGGAGATGATTCTCTATAGGAATTTGTGTAGAAATATCATCTCCGTCACATCACTATCATCTCCATCACAGCATTGTCATCTCCATCACAATTGTTGTTGACCTTTATTTGACCTTTGACCCAGACAACATGGAATTTACTATTTGGAAATGTAATTGATATTGTATGTGTTTACTATGTCAATAGAAATTTATTTAGTTATTTCAAGCAAAATTATGAATATACTTAAGTTTGTATAAAAAATACTAACAGACATGACATTTTCCGTACAGCCTGCCTCTCATTGTCCCAACTAAATGACGAAAGTACAAAATCATATTTTTTAAATGAAAAAAGCAAACATGAATCAAGCAACTTACAAGTTATCCATAAAACTCATAATTAAGAGTTTTAACAATTTTTTTGTCCTTATTTCCTTTTTGGCCTAAATGTGACGGAGATGATGCTCACCTGGCACAACCTGCAGATTACGCCCTCTATAATATAGAGGCCGCCCTAAAGATTGCGCCAAATATTGTTTTCATGCATTAGAGACTTACATCCTTACAGATATGTAAAGGAAACATTTTTATAATCATTTTCAAATTCATATTTGCCTATCTTCAAATAGTACACCTTTTCAGAGAAATACCCATTTGCCCTTTATAGAACCTTGAAGGTTCCATATAGAGGACAGATTTTAGAACCATTTTTGCTAAGAGTGTATGGATTTTTGATGTTTTGTCCATAATCACTGGAAACTGATGGGTACCAGTCATTTTGATATAACCTGTACATGCATGCATTTAATCAGATTCTGACAGCATGATAAACAAAACAACTTTACGAAAAGTCTTATTTTTGAGCAAATCAAGAGTTCCGGAGTTCCATACAAGTACGGGCCAAGTTTGGAAAACAAACTTTTCAACAATTATTCAGGTGTCATTTTAACCTATGTAAAGAAACCTGACCTGTTCAAATCGTGAGATTTGTATCGATTTAGTACAAAAGAAAATATTTGTAGTGTTTTGAACAAAATTAAGAACAGAAAGCTTACGCATTAAATTCGCTATCAGTGTCAGCTGCAGCATTTATATCTGTGTGATTTATGTCGCTAACTTTACACATGATTGCATCTAAAGTAAAAACTTGTCGGCAATTATGCATTTTAATTTTTATTTTGCGCTTTCAAATGATACTCTTAGTATCAAAAGGCATAGTGTCAGATAACGCCCAGGGCTAAATCGTGGTTGCCCAAACCCCGCAAATGCTGGTGTTTCTTTCACTGCAAGTCGTGCATAACAATGGACTACAAAACTATCCAAATTCACCTTAAAAACAACAGCCATTCAATACCAAAGAAAGTTTAAGGAGTTTGTTTGGCGATGGAACCTGTTACCATGGCAACTAGAGACAGATGAACTATCTTTTGATGTATTGCCTCCATTTACTTTATATTCTTTTGTAAGTTAGTTTTAAATAGATAGAACTCTTGCGGTGATGTCAGTGTACTGTTTAGGGGTTTTCAGGGGTCGGGCTGAAATCAGCTTCGACTGTTCTATACTGATTAGGATGGGACAAACACAAAGAATATAACAATGGCGTGCGATCAAATTCCGATTGGCTAGATCAATCAAGTTTATTTAGGAGATATTATTGAAAAAATATAGAAAGGAAAAGAAAAGAGAGAAAATTCATGGCCAAAATGATGACTGTTATGGTAGTAAAGAATGGAATATCTGTAATGACGCTTTTATTTCGATTGAAAACCACTGCCACCATGCATCATGACAGACAGTGAGTGCGTTTGCAGGTGCAGAAAAGATAGCGTAAGTGCCCATCACGCCACAAATACATTACCCTATACTGTGCAAAATGTAAGCCATTCAAATGCAATTTACTTTGCTGGATGGTTCCAATATTTATTTTCTTTAAAAACGAAGATCATTTTAATTAGTTGGGGACACAGGGGTTGTAAATTTCGAGGGGGTCTACACAGAGAGCTATACAAGGTTTGAAAAGTGTTATTAGTCAATTTTGGGGTGCTGATTCATATTCTTTTATGTGTACTCTCGTAAATGTGGAGGAAAGTCCTTAAATTTGGTATTAAAGGGGCACTGCCTGATTTTTTAAGACATTTTTTTTCATGGGAAGTCTATACAGACAGCTTTAAAATATTTGAGGTGTTCTTAGTCAATTTGGGGGGGGCGATTCCAAATACATTAGGCTATTTGTACAAACATAATGTGGTAGAAAATCCTGAAATTTTACAAAGTAATTGTACAAACATAAAAGTGGTGGGCAGTCCTCAGATTTGGCATTAAAGGGCATTACCTAATTTTCAAAATTTAATGACGTTTCCACAAAGAAACGTGAAATATTCAAGCGGTTTTCTTAGTCATTGTTGGGGTGCTTATTCCACATGTTATGTGAACTTTTATAAAAGTAGCGGTGTTCTTGGTCAATTTTTGGTTTGGGCACTGATTCCAAATACGTTATGAGTACTGTGGTGTAAAATCACAAATTTTGCTATTAAATGGGCCATTTCTTGATTTTTTTTGGTATTAAATTAGGATAATTTGTATTAGCAATCTAATTTGTTTAAATTTATGTTTATTGTGATTGATACAATTCTAAGGAAAGACAAAGAAGAATAAGACATTGCTCATAGACAGATAAATTGTCCCATTACTTCACCCCCATATTTAGGTGGGTGGGTGGGACAAAAAATCCTTCCGGTGTGACAGACAAAAACCAAATGATACCATGCAAATACAAGCAAAGAGAGCATAACCAATGAAGATGCTGGAAAGCTGATAAAAATACTGTTTCTAAGCAACCAGCACCCAGAACCATTATGAATGACATGGAACTTTGCTAGGAAGATTTGGGGGCTCTTAAGGCTCTCAAAGATGCATGCATGGCTAACCAAACCTTTGACCAAACAAGTCCCATTATAAGCAATTGACGTTTTTAAAAGATTCATAAATTCACTTTTTCAAACCTTATTAAAGAGGTACTCTAATAAGGCCAAAAAAAATTGTTTGTTTGTCCACGTCCGACAGACCGTGTACCCTGGTCCCGACCGTGTCTTTTTTTTTTTTTTTTTTCTGGATTTTTTTTTTGGGATTTTTTTGGGATTTTTTTTTGGATTTTTTTTTTGGCATCGATGGGACATCTTATAAAGTGTTAGTATAAATTTAAAGAAAGAAAATGTAAAGAAAATGAACAGTATAACATGCAGAACCATCTGAAGAGTTAAACCAGTAAAGTGTTGTGTGTTTTGACTTATTTACCAGTCTTCAAATTGTCAGTTTCAAGTGCAATATCTGTAAAAAAAACAAAATTTAAAAAAATCCGACCTACCGACCCAACTGTTTCATAAGCCTCTATGGACAAACAAACAATTTTTGTTTGGCCTAATGTCTAAATATTGTATTAATGTTTTTACCTTGATATCAAAATAGCTTCTAAACAGTTTTAACGTTTATATCCTGCATCACAGATTTTTAAACTTTATTTTGCAGATCTAAGTATGATTTGCAAAATATTTAAACATTATATCATACTGGAGATTTTAAAGAAATTGATAACTTGAAATTTCTCATTCAGTTTAAGATCGGCCAGTAATCACTTACATTTTGTAAGCACCGTTTTTGTCCGTTGTTTGCCCGACATGCATATTTTTTATTTTTAAAATATGAAAATTGAAAAGTTTCCTTCGGAGAATTTGTTTTACTTGGAATATACATTTGGCAAAAAGCACAGGCAATACCCAATAGTGCGCAAAGAGCACTAAATTAAAGGGAAGCCCTACATACAAAGCGAACAAAAATAAAGTGAAAAGCAAAAACAAGATAAAAAAGACAACTATTGGAGGGCTTAAATATCATACTAAAATGAGATTGATCGCTACTATACAAAACACTTAGAAAATCAAAAGGTTTCCTTCATACAATGCTGTTTTACTTGGAATACATAATACTAAATGAGATAAATTGCTACTGGTATTCAGAATATCTTAATATAGCTTGTCTTTTAATCAAAATTAATAGTTTGCATTTGAATATGGGAGGCAAGGTTCAAAAAAGGCTGCAAAAAGAGAAAGGTCTCAAAAACAAACAATGGTCTCGAAAACACGATGCCTGGTTATCATAAGGAAAAGGTCTTTACATGAAGAACTTTTATTCATCAAGAGGGTTTAATTGCATTTTACATTTAAGACTGTGGTTAGTGGCGGTGGTTTTCAATCGAAATAAAAGCGTCATTACAGAGATTCCATTCTTTACTACCATAAGTATTAGGAATGTTATCAGCAGTAGATAGTAAATGTTACATGAGGAATGTTATCAATAATTGTCATCAGCAGTAGATAGCAAATGTTACATAAGGAATGTTATCAATAGTGTTATCAGCAGTAGATAGCAAATGTTACATGAGGAATGTTATCAATAGTGTCATCAGCAGTAGATAGCAAATGTTACATAAGGAATGTTATCAATAGTGTCATCAGCAGTAGATAGCAAATGTTACATAAGGAATGTTATCAATAGTGTTATCAGCAGTAGATAGCAAATGTTACATAAGGAATGTTATCAATAGTGTCATCAGCAGTAGATAGTAAATGTTACATGAGGAATGTTATCAATAGTGTCATCAGCAGTAGATAGTAAATGCTATATGAGGAAAGTTATCAATAGTGTCATCAGCAGTAGATAGCAAATGTTACACGAGGAATGTTACCAATAGTGTCATCAGCAGCAAATAGCAAATGTTACATAAGGAATGTTATCAATAGTGTCATCAGCAGTAGATAGCAAATGTCACAAGAGGAATGTTATCAATAGTGTCATCAGCAGTAGATAGCAAATGTTACATAAGGAATGTTATCAATAGTGTCATCAGCAGTAGATAGCAAATGTTACATAAGGAATGTTTTCAATAGTGTCATCAGCAGTAGATAGCAAATGCAATGTTACATAAGGAATGTCATAAATAGTGTCATCAGCAGTAGATAGCAAATGTTACATGAGGAATGTTATCAATAGTGTCATCAGCAGTAGATAGAAAATGTTACATAAGGAATGTTTTCAATAGTGTCATCAGCAGTAGATAGCAAATGCAATGTTACATAAGGAATGTCATCAATAGTGTCATCAGCAGTAGATAGCAAATGTTACATAAGGAATGTTATCAATAGTGTCATCAGCAGTAGATAGCAAATGTTACATAAGGAATGTTATCAATAGTGTTATCAGCAGTAGATAGCAAATGTTACATAAGGAATGTTATCAATAGTGTCATCAGCAGTAGATAGTAAATGTTACATGAGGAATGTTATCAATAGTGTCACCAGCAGTAGATAGTAAATGCTATATGAGGAAAGTTATCAATAGTGTCATCAGCAGTAGATAGCAAATGTTACACGAGGAATGTTACCAATAGTGTCATCAGCAGCAAATAGCAAATGTTACATAAGGAATGTTATCAATAGTGTCATCAGCAGTAGATAGCAAATGTCACAAGAGGAATGTTATCAATAGTGTCATCAGCAGTAGATAGCAAATGTTACATAAGGAATGTTATCAATAGTGTCATCAGCAGTAGATAGCAAATGTTACATAAGGAATGTTTTCAATAGTGTCATCAGCAGTAGATAGCAAATGCAATGTTACATAAGGAATGTCATAAATAGTGTCATCAGCAGTAGATAGCAAATGTTACATGAGGAATGTTATCAATAGTGTCATCAGCAGTAGATAGAAAATGTTACATAAGGAATGTTTTCAATAGTGTCATCAGCAGTAGATAGCAAATGCAATGTTACATAAGGAATGTCATAAATAGTGTCATCAGCAGTAGATAGCAAATGTTACATGAGGAATGTTATCAATAGTGTCATCAGCAGTAGATAGAAAATGTTACATAAGGAATGTTTTCAATAGTGTCATCAGCAGTAGATAGCAAATGCAATGTTACATAAGGAATGTCATAAATAGTGTCATCAGCAGTAGATAGCAAATGTTACATGAGGAATGTTATCAATAGTGTCATCAGCAGTAGATAGAAAATGTTACATAAGGAATGTTATCAATAGTGTCATCAGCAGTAGATAGTAAATGTTACATGAGGAATGTTATCAATAATTGTCATCAGCAGTAGATAGCAAATGTTACATAAGGAATGTTATCAATAGTGTTATCAGCAGTAGATAGCAAATGTTACATGAGGAATGTTATCAATAGTGTCATCAGCAGTAGATAGCAAATGTTACATAAGGAATGTTATCAATAGTGTCATCAGCAGTAGATAGCAAATGTTACATAAGGAATGTTATCAATAGTGTTATCAGCAGTAGATAGCAAATGTTACATAAGGAATGTTATCAATAGTGTCATCAGCAGTAGATAGTAAATGTTACATGAGGAATGTTATCAATAGTGTCATCAGCAGTAGATAGTAAATGCTATATGAGGAAAGTTATCAATAGTGT
Organism: Amphiura filiformis; assembly: GCF_039555335.1. Lineage (NCBI taxonomy): Eukaryota > Metazoa > Echinodermata > Ophiuroidea > Amphilepidida > Amphiuridae > Amphiura > Amphiura filiformis. The sequence goes on from NC_092638.1 coordinate 21,746,135, forward strand.
CATCAGCAGTAGATAGCAAATGTTACACGAGGAATGTTACCAATAGTGTCATCAGCAGCAAATAGCAAATGTTACATAAGGAATGTTATCAATAGTGTCATCAGCAGTAGATAGCAAATGTCACAAGAGGAATGTTATCAATAGTGTCATCAGCAGTAGATAGCAAATGTTACATAAGGAATGTTATCAATAGTGTCATCAGCAGTAGATAGCAAATGTTACATAAGGAATGTTTTCAATAGTGTCATCAGCAGTAGATAGAAAATGTTACATAAGGAATGTTTTCAATAGTGTCATCAGCAGTAGATAGCAAATGCAATGTTACATAAGGAATGTCATCAATAGTGTCATCAGCAGTAGATAGCAAATGTTACATGAGGAATGTTATCAATAGTGTCATCAGCAGTGGATAGCAAATGTTACACGAGGAATGTTATCAATAGTGTTATCAGCAGTGGATAGCAAATGTTACATAAGGAATGTTATCAATAGTGTCATCAGCAGTGGATAGCAAATGTTACATGAGGAATGTTATCAATAGTGTCATCAGCAGTAGATAGCAAATGTTACATGAGGAATGTTATCAATAGTGTCATCAGCAGTAGATAGCAAATGTTACATGAGGAATGTTATCAACAGTGTCATCAGCAGTAGATAGCAAATGTTACATAAGGAATGTTTTCAATCGTGTCATCAGCAGTAGATAGCAAATGCAATGTTACATAAGGAATGTCATCAATAGTGTCATCAGCAGTAGATAGCAAATGTTACATGAGGAATGTTATCAATAGTGTCATCAGCAGTGGATAGCAAATGTTACACGAGGAATGTTATCAATAGTGTTATCAGCAGTGGATAGCAAATGTTACATAAGGAATGTTATCAATAGTGTCATCAGCAGTGGATAGCAAATGTTACATGAGGAATGTTATCAATAGTGTCATCAGCAGTGGATAGCAAATGTTACACGAGGAATGTTATCAATAGTGTCATCAGCAGTGGATAGCAAATGTTACACAAGGAATGTTATCAATAGTGTTATCAGCAGTAGATAGCAAATGTTACATGAGGAATGTTATCAATAGTGTCATCATCAGCAGTAGATAGCAAATGTTACATAAGAAATGTTATCAATAGTGTCATCAGCAGTAGATAGCAAATGTTACATAAGAAATGTTATCAATAGTGTCATCAGCAGTAGATAGCAAATGTTACATAAGGAATGTTATCAATAGTGTCATCAGCAGTGGATAGCAAATGTTACATAAGGAATGTTATCAATAGTGTCATCAGCAGTAGATAGCAAATGTCACAAGAGGAATGTTATCAATAGTGTCATCAGCAGTGGATAGCAAATGTTACATGAGGAATGTTATCAATAGTGTCATCAGCAGTAGATAGCAAATGTTACATAAGAAATGTTATCAATAGTTCCATCAGCAGTAGATAGCAAATGTTACATAAGGAATGTTATCAATAGTTCCATCAGCAGTAGATAGCAAATGTTGCATAAGAAATGTTATCAATAGTGTCATCAGCAGTAGATAGCAAATGTTACATAAGGAATGTTTTCAATAGTTCCATCAGCAGTAGATAGCAAATGTTACATAAGGAATGTTATCAATAGTTCCATCAGCAGTAGATAGCAAATGTTACATAAGAAATGTTATCAATAGTGTCATCAGCAGTATATAGCAAATGTTGCATAAGGAATGTTATCAATAGTGTCATCAGCAGTAGATAGCAAAGGTTACATGAGGAATGTTATCAATAGTGTCATCAGCAGTAGATAGCAAATGTTACATAAGAAATGTTATCAATAGTTCCATCAGCAGTAGATAGCAAATGTTACATAAGGAATGTTATCAATAGTGTCATCAGCAGTAGATAGCAAATGTTACATGAGGAATGTTATCAATAGTTCCATCAGCAGTAGATAGCAAATGTTACATAAGAAATGTTATCAATAGTTCCATCAGCAGTAGATAGCAAATGTTACATAAGGAATGTTATCAATAGTTCCATCAGCAGTAGATAGCAAATGTTACATAAGAAATGTTATCAATAGTGTTATCAGCAGTAGATAGCAAATGTTACATAAGAAATGTTATCAATAGTGTCATCAGCAGTAGATAGCAAATGTTACATGAGAAATGTTATCAATAGTGTCATCAGCAGTAGATAGCAAATGTTACATGAGGAATGTTATCAATAGTGTCATCAGCAGTAGATAGCAAATGTTACATAAGGAAAGTTATCAATAGTGTCATCAGCAGTAGATAGCAAATGTTACATAAGGAATGTTATTAATAGTGTCATCAGCAGTAGATAGCAAAGGTTACATGAGGAATGTTATCAATTGTGTCATCAGCAGTAGATAGCAAATGTTACATGAGGAATGCAATCAATAGTTTTATCAGCAGTAGATAGCACAAGTTACATGAAGAATATTATCAATCAGGTAGCAATAGATAGCAAATGTTACATAAGGAATGTTATCAATAGTTCCATCAGCAGTAGATAGCAAATGTTACATGAGGAATGTTATCAATAGTTCCATCAGCAGTAGATAGCAAATGTTACATAAGAAATGTTATCAATAGTTCCATCAGCAGTAGATAGCAAATGTTGCAAGCTTGGTTATAGGATACAATGCTTCTTAATCGTTCTCTAATAAAGCTATAATGAACGGTCTTGTAATATAAATTGGTTAATTTTTTTTTCAAACCTGATTTTCTGACATATTTGTTATGTTTACACAGGTCCCAACTTGCACCTGAATGGAATCAGTCAAATATGTTGTGTTTGTAGGTCAGCAGAGCAAAGTTCGACATAAAGTCATGATTCATGAATTATGACTTTATGTCCACCTATAGGGCCTATAACTACGTGTGCCAAAATAACCAGTAGGGTTTCTTTCACTTGACCTTGTTATTTTAGCTCAAAATGGACAGAAACCCTTCCTGACAAATATTACTAGTATTATTTCAGCATTTTTTTAGTATAGAATAACAAATTAAACATTTGAAGGAAATCGTACATTATGGCTTTAATTAAAAATAGATTATTCCAGTTGTGACACCCCCGGGACACGCCCTATGGAAGACATGGCCTTAATCTCCCACACAGGGTGTGTAGATTTCAAATCAAGTCCCCTATTCAGGTAACCCCATAATTTGACCTACAAACACAACAAATTATTCCAGTTGAAATCCATACATCCCGGGACACACCCTATGGAAGACATGGCCTTGATCTCTCACACAGGGGGTGTAGATTTCAAATGAAGTCACCTATTCAGGTAACCCCATCATTTGAAACCCACACTCCCTGTGTAGAAGGTTATCATGGTTAAGGGTACAGACTATAGGAATAAAGACCAATCGAAAATATTCTTGTTTATGCCATAATATTATAGTCTTTCAACCCTTTCATAACTTCAGCTGTGTAACTTACGAAAATTCCCGCTAAAAAGTGGTTCTTTTAATTTTGAAAATCTGGATTTTTCGTACTGATCATACTATAATGATCACCAGACAATAATGTTCTAATCACACTATAGACTGTGTTGACATGAGACGTCAATTATTATAATGATACGATAATTAGGCCCCCAATAATGGCTTTCATTTTAACCGTTATTTATTAAACTGAGATTTTTACTTTTTGAGAAATTAATGAATTTATCGAAAAACTTTTCGGAGAACGCTACTTTAATGAACCCATGCCTTAATGTAATGTCTTCCACATAGGATGTGTATGGATGAACTGGAATAGCACAATAAACCAGAACAGGTACGTATATACAGTTTTCAAATGAGCGTATGAGCGTTTCACCAACAAAACTATAATACGAAATGATTTATGACAGAAATTGTTTTGGCTGTCTTTCATAGAAGCAGGCAGAGAGTAAAATAGATACACAAAGAATAGAATTTATCAAACAAAACACCAATAGTAAGTATGTATAGACATGATAAATTATAAGAAGTGTACTATAAATGTTGACAAATTGTATTGAATTATTTCATGTGAACATGATGAATGACTTTTATTTTCATGTTACTCTGCACACCTGCATAATGTTAATTTAACATGGGTGAACCTTTTATTTCCGGCAGACTTTCCAAAATTAAGGAAACGGTCTATGGGCTATTCCAGTTGAAATCCATACACCCTTGGAAGACATGATCTTAATCTACTTCACAGGGAGTGTGAATTTCAAATGGGGTTTCCTGAATGGGTGACAACATTTGAAATCCACAATCCGGATACGTGGTGGGGTTCAGGGATCTAAAATGAGCGTTTATTGCGTTTCGACAGTATTTTTTGTGGGACATGAGAGCACCTCAGACCTATCGAATTGCATTCTGCATACGAAGCATGTCTTTCTGATATCAAATAATTTTCATTTTTGAAAATCACAATATAATACAAATTTTATGACAAATTATAAAAATTTGATATTTTTCAAATTTTTGATATATAACAGTCCTCGAAGTAAATTATATAAATCTAATGACATATTCTTAAAGTGTATGTAGCAGGGAGGAAAAGCCGACGGTCAATTGAAAATTTTGACCTTTCATATTGAAGATATGGATTTTTTCCCAAAAAGACCTAATTTTTGTTGGTGTTTTGGGAAAAAATCCATATCTTCAATACGAAAGGTCAAAATTTTCAATTGATCGTCGGCTTTTCATCCCACCTACATACACTTTAAGTATAAATCATCAGATTTATAAAGTTTACTTCAAGTACTGTTAAATATCAAAAATATCAATTTTAATGATTTGCCATAAAATGTGTATTAAATTGCGAATTTTAAAAAATCAAAATTATTTGATATCAGAATGACATTCTTCGTATTCAGAATGCAATTCGATATGTCTGATGTGCTCAAATGTCCCACAATAAATACTGTCCAAACGTTCATACCCCAGCCCTTAATGCCTATTATTTGTTTGTTTTTATCATTTCAGGGAAGTGAGACAGAACATATCGTATGAACGTTTTGTCATGTATTGAGTAAACGATTTGGTCAGCACGAGAGTAGAATTGTGACTCAAATAGTGACCAGTATACATCGTCAGTCTAGTACGCAATAATTCGTATATTTTCATAAAGAACACTATTGGCAGCATTCCTCATGTAACATTTGCTATCTACTGCTGATGACACTATTGATAACATTCCTCATGTAACATTTGCTATCTACTGCTGATGACACTATTGATAACATTCCTTATGTAACAGTTGCTATTTACTGGTGATAGCACTGTTGATAACATTCTTTATGTTACATTTAATATCTACTGCTGATAACTCTATTGGTAACATTACTTATGTAACATTTGCTACAACAGTAGATAGCAAATATTACATGAGGAATGTTATCAATAGTGTCATCAGCAGTAGATATCAAATGTTACATGGGGATTGTTATCAATAGTGTCATCATGGGGATTGTTATCAATAGTATTATCAGCAGTAGATAGCAAAATGTTGAATGAGGAATGTTATTAATAGTGTTCAGTATCGGCAGTAGATAGCAAATGTTACACAAGGAATGTTATCAATAGTGTCATCAGCAGTAGATAGCATAATGTTGAATGAAGAATTTTATCAATTGAGTAATCAGCAGTAGATAGCAAATGTTACACGAGGAATGTTATCAATAGTGTCATCAGCAGTAGATAGCAAAATGTTACATAAAGAATTTTATCAATAGTGTCATCAGCAGTAGATAGCAAATGTTTTGTTATATGAGAAATTTTATCATAGTGTCATCAGAAGTAGATAGCAAATGTTACATGAGGAATGTTATCAATAGTGCTATCAGCAGTAGATAGCAAATGTTACATGAGGAATGTTATCAATAGTGTCATCAGCAGTAGATAGCAAATGTTACATGCGGAATGTTATCAATAGTGCTATCAGCAGTAGATAGCAAATGTTACATGCGGAATGTTATCAATGGTGTGATCAGCAGTAGATAGCACATGTTACATGAGGAATGTTATCAATAGTGTCACCAGCAGTAGATAGCAAATGTTACATGAGGAATGTTATCAATAGTGTCATCAGCAGTAGATAGCAAATGTTACATGAGGAATGTTATCAATAGTGTCATCAGCAGTAGATGGCACATGTTACATTAAGGAATGTTATCAATAGTGTCATCAGCAGTAGATAGCAAATGTTACATGCGGAATGTTATCAATAGTGCTATCAGCAGTAGATAGCAAATGTTACATGCGGAATGTTATCAATGGTGTGATCAGCAGTAGATAGCACATGTTACATGAGGAATGTTATCAATAGTGTCACCAGCAGTAGATAGCAAATGTTACATGAGGAATGTTATCAACAGTGTCATCAGCAGTAGATAGCAAATGTTACATGAGGAATGTTACCAATATTGTCATCAGCAGTAGATAGCAAATGTTACATGAGGAATGTTATTAACAACGTCATTAGCAGTAGATAGCAAATGTTACACGAGGAATGTTATCAATAGTGTCATCAGCAGTAGATAGCAAATGTTTAATGAGGAATGTTATCAATTGTGTCATCAGCAGTAGATAGCAAATGTTACACGAGGAATGTTATCAATAATGTCATCAGCAGTAGATATCAAATGTTACATGGGGATTGTTATCAATAGTATTATCAGCAGTAGATAGCAAAATGTTGAATGAGGAATGTTATTAATAGTGTTCAGTATCGGCAGTAGATAGCAAATGTTACATGAGGATTGTTATCAATAGTGTCATCAGCAGTAGATAGCATAATGTTGAATGAAGAATTTTATCAATTGAGTAATCAGCAGTAGATAGCAAATGTTACACGAGGAATGTTATCAATAGTGTCATCAGCAGTAGATAGCAAAATGTTACATAAAGAATTTTATCAATAGTGTCACCACTTATCAGCAGTAGATAGCAAATGTTACATGAGGAATTTTATCGATAGTGTCATCAGCAGTAGATAGCAAATGTTACATGAAGAATTTTATGAACAGTGTCATCAGCAGTAGATAGCAAATGTTACACGAGGAATGTTATCAATAGTGTTCTCAGCAGTTGATAGGAAAATAAGCAAAAATAAGCAAATGAGGAATGATATCAGCACTTGATAGCAAATAATGTTTTCAATGGTGTCATCAGCAGTAGATAGCAAAAATAACACGTGATGGAACTTAATCAACAGTAGATAGCTTTTTCATATTAACAGTATGCTAATTTAAGGAACGAGTAGACGCTACTTCATGCCCTAAGAGCGAAAGGACCTACTTATTATCGTTGTTTCTTTTTGTTACTTTAGTTGCAACGGTTATGAACAGAGAACAAAGTTCAATTCATATATGTGGTTAACGCTTAACCAAGCGCGACTTTCTGACTATGAACCCGTAAATGTGTGTTATGTAGACCGCATCATCTGACCTTTCTGTTTATTCAGACAAACAAACAAAATAAAATGTTGCTATGGTTTTGAAAAGAACACAACCATCTTGTTTGGGGTATTAAAACTATTTAAGAAATTAAAACCAGTTATGCATGCAGATATATAAAGACATAACTTATCGTTACATTTAGCATTGATATATGATTTAATTACACGTGTTTTTTTTATTGTATACTACATTTAGCAGGTGGAAAGCCAATATGCGTTTCTAATCTTTTAAGATTAGAAACGCAAGTTTCTTTAAAAAGGCTCTTGGTGAAAAAACACACAAACGCACCACACCCAACAAACAAACAAGCTGCAACTTACACGCACAGAAACAAACAAACAAACCCGGGACGGATGGGACAGATAGGGTATTTACCCTGTAAAATGTTGTCTTAGCAAAAGACACTTTATGTGTCATCAATTAGGAGACATGTATCTATTTAGACACAAAGTCATGTCTCTGTGCAAGATATCTTCAAATGTAACGTCTCTTTGCAAAACACTTTAATATTCACAAGTCATGTTTTTATGCAAGACACTTCGGGTTTCTAAGACGTGTCTTTTGTCATCAATTGGGAGACATGTCTGGCTGGCTGAGACGTGTCTTTGTGTCTTAGATTATGTTTTCATTGGTTCTATTTTCTTTCATTTCTATTTTTCAAGACACGTCTATTGCCAAGACATGTTACATAATGACGCCAAGACACCATTTTTAGCAAGGGTTCGTTTTACTTTACGAAACTCCGTAATTACCCTCCTCCTTTCAAAAATGACTGCAAGGATACATTTTACTCAACTTTACGAAGCTTCGTAAGTCTCAAAATCAATCGTAACTTACGACACATCGTAAAATCCATTGTAACACGACTTATGATTGACACGTGTGTTGGAATATTCTTTCAAGTAAGGCGACGAAAAAAGAAACCCTGTTCTACGGCCGGACGGATCTTTCAACTAGGGTCGGTCGGTCGGCCTTTTTATTTTTTATTTTTTTGGAAATAACCCAAATAATCACCAAAATCTGTAAATAATTTGCAATTTGAGAAAATACAAAAAAAAAAAATTTGTTCCTGAAATTTCCGAAATTTAGGTCGGCATTCATTTGTACAGGATTTTTTTCCCCAATTTGTTCAGAATCTGGGTCGGTCGGGCCCGTAGAACAGGGTTTTCTTTTTTCGTCGCCTAAGATATGCTTACTTGGATTTTACATAGGCTGACGTTAAAGGATATATAATTCAAAATAATAGGCCTTATAAAACATTTTTTTTAAATTAATGAAAATATCAACTTTTTTTGTGGTAACTCAATCCATCTTCTGATCAGATGTTCTTGGTGCGGCTCTTGAAATTCAAGATGACAAATAGTTTAAACCAAAACCTTTAAAAAGTAAAAACCTATAGCCTTTTGCTAAATATCAATTGCATACATAATCCTGACACGCGGTTGCTGTAATTCCCATACTATGTCAGTATGTTTGTATACAAAAGCTGACGAACACCCATACAGCTTATTTTAGCAACAAAGAAAAGTCGATAAGTTGAACTCATGTTTAGCTACAAGGCTTTTCCCGTCATTAAAAATGAACTTCTGGTTTGTTCAGGTTAACCCTTAACCGGCATTGCGCGTTGTATTTATGGTCTTCAAAAAGGTTGGCGATAAGAAAAAGATATTCGGGTTACGAACAAGTTGCTTGATTATAAAAATGTGTGTTCAAAGAGTAAATGTGTATTGGGCTATTCCAGTTGAAATCCATACATGGAAGACATGACCTTAATCTCCCACACAGGGAGTGTGAATTTCAAATGGGATTACCTGAATGGGTACTTCCATTTTTAAATCAATTAATGCGTAATTTGTTGTTTCAATTTCGTTTGCAAACCAGATTGAAATTATGAACAAAGTGCAATTTATTTTATAATATACGATATAAATCACGCAATATATTTACAACTTGTTTTGTTAAGGGTGGTCTTACTTTGAACCTTGAAATTACGGACACTTTTGGGCCTCATAACTGCCAAATTGTTGGTCTAAAGTATGTAAAAGTATACATATTATTTAGAATGGCAAAGACGTAATAAATTTATCTGTGAGGTCAAATTTGGGCAAAAATGCTCATTTATGGAGAACATCGCAAAAACAAACACGTATTTTTATGGGCCAGGAGATAAGGCAATGCGTAAGTGTCAACCCGTCTTTAAAATGTATGAAGGGGGCATTTAGCCGAAACCGTCAAAAAATGACTAAAAAGAACAAAAAGTGGCTCATTTTGTCCAAAAAGAATGGAGGGGGGGCAAGTCCCCGTGCCCCCTCACACAGGAATGTCTCTAATTGGCAGTTTTGCGCTGAGCCCTCGATGTGCCCATTTCAGTAGAATGGAAAATTGATATTTTTTTGGAAGATGATGGTATAGGGCCTAAACTTGGTATAGAAAACATGGAAAATGAAGCATACATGATGTAAACCCTATTAAAACTTGTGACGTTATGACTCTTCTCAGATTCTCCTTATCAAAAGTCTCCACCAAACCACCGAGTTTGGCAATGCATGCCCTGCGAGAACATAATCGATTTCCAAATAAATCAATTTCCCACAATTCCTTGTTATAAATTAATTACCCTGGGGTGATTACCGCTTGACGCTGTATGGAAACAAGGCAAATGCAATGGGTATAACCGACTTATGCCGAGGGTGTCAATGGGATATTAAATATCAGCATTTATGTCACCTGCATAAACAGCCCTAACCCTACATATTGTGTGCTAGATTGGATGGGTAGTGCTGAGATGATGCTAAGACAATGGCTTGTGGGTTAATTATGAAACAATATGAAAGAGCTACCAAATAGAACATCGCGGATAATTCTCAAGTTTCATCACCTGCTTCTTAATAGCGCTGTAATGGCGTGCTATACGCGTGTATAACTACAAGGCGTGATTTAAATTTGCATTTCTAATTATTTTGATGTTAAGTTGCATATGTGCATGGATGAAGCTCACACTTCTTAAAGATTAAATTATTTTCAAGATGTAATTTATACATTTTTAGCATTATAAAATGTTGGTTGCATTCTTCATGTATTTTCAATCTACTGTTGATGACACTATTGAACAAAAACTTCATATAACTTTTTATAATGCTGATGACACTGTCCACACAATTCCTCATGTAACATTTGCTATCTACTGCTGATGACACTATTGATAACATTCCTCACGTATCATTTGCTATCTATTGCTGATGACACTATTGATAACATTCCTCATGTAACATTTGCTATCTACTGCTGATGACACAATTGATAACATTCCTTAAGTAACATTTGCTATCTACTGCTGATGACACTATTGATAACATTCCTCATGTCACATTTGCTATCTACTGCTGATGACACTATTGATAACATTCCTCGTGTAACATTTGCTATCTACTGCTGATGACACTATTGATAACATTCCTCGTGTAACATTTGCTATCTACTGCTGATGACACTATTGATAACATTCCTCATGTCACATTTGCTATCTACTGCTGATGACACTATTGATAACATTCCTCGTGTAACATTTGCTATCTACTGCTGATGACACTATTGATAACATTCCTCGTGTAACATTTGCTATCTACTGCTGATGACACTATTGATAACATTCCTCATGTCACATTTGCTATCTACTGCTGATGACACTATTGATAACATTCCTCGTGTAACATTTGCTATCTACTGCTGATGACACTATTGATAACATTCCTCGTGTAACATTTGCTATAGTAGGCCTACTGCTGATGACACTATTGATAACATTCCCCATGTAACATTTGCTATCTACTGCTGATAACACTATTGATAACATTCCTCGTGTAACATTGCTATCTACTGCTGATGACACTATTGATAACATTCCTCATGTAACATTTGCTATCTACTGCTGATAACACCATTGATAACATTCCTCATGTAACATTTGCTATCTACTGCTGATGACACTATTGATAACATTCCTTGTGTAACATTGCTATCTACTGCTGATGGCACTATTGATAACATTCCTCATGTAACATTTGCTATCTACTGCTGATAACACCATTGATAACATTCCTCGTGTAACATTTGCTATCTACTGCTGATAACGCCATTGATAACATTCCTCATGTAACATTTACTATCTACTGCTGATAACACTATTGATAACATTCCTCATGTAACATTTGCTATCTACTGCTGATGGCACTATTGATAACGTTCCTCATGTAACATTTGCTATCTACTGCTGATAACACTACATTGATAATATTCCTCATGTAACATTTGCTATCTACTGCTGATGACACTATTGATAACATTCCTCCTGTAACATTTGCTATCTACTGCTGATGACACTAGTGATAATAGTCCTCATGTAACATTTGCTATCTACTGCTGATGACACTATTGATAACACTCATCATGTAGCATTTGCTATCTACTGCTGATGACACTTGATAACATTTCTCGCGTAACATTGCTCTCTATACTGCTGATGACACTATTGATAACATTCCTCACGTAACATTTGCTATCTGCTGATGACATTATTGATAACTTTCCTGATATAACAAAATTCTAAGACTTAGCACAAGTCTAAGTATTTAAAATCGTATAAGTATAGGCCAACATTTGGCCCATGATTTCAATATTTTATTTTGTTTTTGATAATTGGTTATGAACAAAAATTAAAGAACGTATTTTCCAAAAATTAAAATGCATAACATGAAATTAGTCTTTGTACAAGTATTTGGGCTTGATGTCACAGCATAGTGCCCTAAATCGCGTGTTTTGGTCCTTATTTCCAAAAATGAACAAAATTTTAAAATTTGACTTTCATTGCCAGTTAGAACTAACTAAAATGTTAGCATTTAGTAATTTTTCATTTAGCAATAATTGTGACATACCCATGATAATGTTAAAAAATTAAATGTTCTAAATATAGTAATAAATAAAATATGTGTAAATTCCTGGTTGAAAAGATGTGTATAGCCATTCTGATTGCGGTTCTTTTCTTTATGGACATTTTGTTTGGGCTCATATTGGCGTGCATTTTGAAATGGTTTCCAATATGTAACATGACTAAATGAATATTATCGGTTTCAAACAATTACTCCAATATTTCAGACGCTTAACTCCAATGATAGGTCTATTTATAATCAAAATAACATGAATAAAAAACACACACCTGAACCTTATTTCAACTTCTTAAACCTGACACAGATTTGTATAAAATAAAAATGTTATTACCATGTGTCAAGTCGGAGTACAATAAACCTCCCTTTTGTTTCCATAACCAATCGCCCTAAATTTGACAGCGACCCGCTTAAAGTTTCTAAGCCTTTTATGGTTCATAAATTTATTACAGTTTAAGAACAAAAATCCACCTTTTCATTTTTTGACTAAAATCAAGATAATAGTATTTAACACGTTATATATTTTATTTGCCTGCGGGTGGACTAACTCGTGAGTTATGGATCAATGGACGTATTATGAAGCATATAAATTAAAGTAGAACATCGATTAAATTTGGTGGTCATGTTCAGAAAATGAAGACAATACAAATTGTGCCAGTTTTGGTGTTGTTTTCATGCATGCCAAGGTCAAGTTCTGACCATTTATTTTAGATAACTATTTAACGTTTTATACGCTTGACAAATTGCACGCATTTTGCTACTCTTTGCGTCTGAAGATCTCTTTTCGATTGTTTGAAAACAGATGCGAAGATAAATGTAAGCTTATTATAATATTAAACTTGATTTCAGATAGAAATTTATCAAATTAAATGATAGTTTTTGTATTATTTCCATAATATCCACAAAAGACAACGTTGCATACGCTGTAAAAACAGTGTTAAGGTGGTACTACACCCCCTGATCAATTTTGCGACTAATTTAGTTTTTTCTCAAAAAATAAATACACACTGGTAACAATAGTTATGTATATTATAGGGGCAACGAATTCAATTATTTCACTGAAATTTCAGTAATTCAAGACAAGTGGTTCATTATAATATATATGTTAAGAAATGGGGTACATCTAGCGGTATACCTCTTTTCTTATCATAAATAACGTACCGCTTGTTTTGAGTCACTGAAATTCCAGTGTAGTAACTAGATTCCTAGCCCCTTATTATACATAACTTTTGTTACCAGTGTGTTATTATTTTTTGAGAAAAATGCAAAAATAGTCACAAATTTATCAAGGGGTGTATGTAGTACCACCTTAAGGAGTTAAACATTTTCTAAACGCATTTTGTACAGTTGATTTGTAAACATGTTTAAAACATATGTTTATACTTTTTATGGTAAGTGTTTAGTAATTTAGCACGTGATGTTTAGGAATTTGATGATCTAGATATGACACAGATCAACTACAATAGTGTTTAATTCCTAAATATTTATTTATTGTTAAATTGCAAAATTGGATGTACTATTTAGAAATTTGAATGCGTATTGAATAAAATAGATTGCACAATCGCTAAATTGAAATCGAGAATGCAAGCGTTCATTCAATTCAGCGCAAAAAGTTTCGAGCGACCAATGCTCGAAATTGGACGGTAAAAACATATTAAATCCTAATAACAAGGACTATTTGGAGAATCTTTAAACAGACATATTACGTATTGGGACTTTTTTAAACAGCGTTTCCATGTCGGTTCCACAAAATATGTTTAAAATATCATCAATTTCTTTTGAAAAGTTTGTAGTCTTTCAAAACACGCCACCAGCAACTGGCTTGTACAGATTAAAGGTTCACTCGAAGTTCACGGTGTTTAACCTTAACCTTGGTGGTTGAGGATCAGCAAAACCAAATACAATTCACACAAGTTGAAAAGACACGAAACAAGAGGAGGGAAAATCAGTGTTAATCTTTCAAAACATGATACATGTGGTGTTGTAAATATCAAGTGACCGTTACGAGCCACATTGGGTAATTAGGCATTGAGTTGAAATCAACTTTCGCTCTAGTTATTCTCAATATAACTTGTTTTAAGCTATTGTTTTTACTGATGAAGCTTAGCCCAGTTTAGTGTTGTAATGTCGATATAGGCCAAGGTTGTCAATGTTATAGTTTGCATTGATACCCTTGATGTTGCGTGGGATTTATCTGAACTACTTTCGTCCTCCTGAGTTAAAGGGGCTATTCCAGTTTAAATCCATACACCCCCTATGGAAGACATGACCTTAATATTCCACACAGGGAGCGTGAATTTTAAATGGGGGTAAGCTGAATGGGTGACTCCATTTGAAATCTACACTCCCTGTGTGGAACATCGAGGTGATGTCTGGTATAGGGGTGTAAGGATTTCAACTGGAATAGCCTATTGCAGTATTGGCTTTCTCAGCAAACAGAAAACGTTTTGAAAACATTCGCAAAATAAAAGGTTACACAAAAACGTTAACATGTCGGGTCATAAAGGGTATTTTATAGAGGGTATAAAAAGAGTATAAAGCGTTTTAATAACATCCAAAACTCTTTTTAAAAGTAAGTTCTACAACATTCTTACATATATTATTTAAGTGTTAACTAAATATGTTGCAAAAATATTTGTCAACATATATATTATAATAACATTTTGACACCATGTAAAAAATGTTATTGTATTTTCTCGTTCAAATGCTTTAAAACGTTTTCAATACTTTTATTTGTTATTAAAATATTTTGACCAAAAAAAAAGCAAGCCACAAAAAAAGAGCAAGCCACAAAAACAAACAAAACACACACACGCAAAAAAAGGGGTTAAAACGTCTTAATGTTTTCTAGGTTGTTAACTTTCAGGTAAATTGTTTCACTGACGACTGGTTCTGCAGACGACTGATTCAAAAATAACAAAATTACCTCCCTTCTATATAAGTAAAAATATAGTATTTGTCTATTTATAAAATACTGGTATATTATATATCAATAATAATGAGTAATGAGTGGTAAACATGTTGTTTTTGAGTGAAATGATCGACGCTTGAGTAAAATTACGGTTTTTTTTAGATTCTTGAATTTTGTCAACATAAAAGAAGAAACCATGCTATAATGAGGTACCGAAGCTATAGAAGTATGTATCATTTATAGAAGTAAGAATGTCAATTAAAAGTGAAATGGTAACCAATTTAATTGCGACATCTTTCAAGAGTTCAATTTCTACTCAGGAGTAGTTGTATATGGCTGGTTTTGTTCGTTCCAGAGAGAAGTAGCTTAAAAAGCAAGCTCGCGGAAATGAAACTGTAGTTTTGTATCTATTTGATTTGATTTTTGATTTGATTTGTTCGGGTTTTGACAACCCTGGATAACCCAAGAAAGCCTCTATTGAAGCTTATTTCCATTGGGGTCCATTTGAACACCGGGACGGGTTGGGAACAGTCAGGGGTTAACACCCTACTCTTTTCGAAACTGGCTGCGAGATACATGAACAGGTATGGCTCTCTGTACACGGGACCGACGGCTTAACGTCCCCTCCGAAGGACGGATTACTTTCATGATTCATTTACCCAATTCTAAATGAACCATGGGGAGAGCGGAAGTCTGAATTTAATCTACAGAAGTTGCCAATTAATTTCAAACTTTTTTTTTCCAAGTCAATATCCCAGCAAATTGCCACCGCCAGGAATCGAACCCGGGACCTCATGCACTAAAGGCAAGTACCCTAACCATTGCGCCACGCTCTCCCAATCTCCCAATCTCTCCTCTATCTATCTTTGTATCTATAAATGTACGTTTGTTGAAACACAAAATTGTACTTCTGTTGATTGGAACATGGTAAGTCTTTGATAAGGCAAAAAAAAAAGATTATTTGCTTGTCCTCCACAAACTGTATGCATTTAATTAGCTTAATAAATAGCCCAAATAGTTGTGAATTGGGATATTCTCTACTGTATACCTCATGTATCTACTGTACACCACTTCATTCATGTTTTTAAAACAGTTTAGAAATGTGTAGAAAATGTAAAAAAAAAACTTTTCAGGATGTCAAAAATGTTGAAAGTAAAAAACCTTTTTTTTTTAATTTCCAAAATTAGGGTCGGTATTTTTGGCCTAAATGACGATATATTACTTATTTTACTTAAAATATAATACAGTTTGGAAGAAATCACGACAAATATGACCTTTTAAGAAGAATGGTACGAGAAAGAATCGGTCGTAACCCGTCCTTTATGTTTGTGTATGCACACAAGCATGCATATATAAATCTACTTGTTCAAAAGACTAAAACTGATCTCACAAACTTACGTAGGAGGGTGGTCTTTGATATCAAATCATACGTGTGAATTGATAGTAATGGAACCATTCCAATATAAAAATCCGACTGTATAGTAAGCAAGTTGAAGTTCAAACTACTTCTTTTTAATGCCGAGCACGTCCGCCGGCTTCGTTCCAACATTTTATTCAACAGATTTCTCACAGTTATAGGTGTTAAAAAGGTTTGAAACTTTGGAAACTTTTCACGCACCATTACGCATGTGTGTATGCATGTTTGTTTACTCAAAATATGTCTGTATGTTTGCTTGTAACTTACTTCTGCAAGACGGGACTACCTGTACTTCAGATCACATTTTACATAAATATACGACCTGGGGTGTGTGTGCGGGGTTAGGGAGTCTGATGACACTATATTGACAACTGCCAATCCTCATGTAACATTTGCTATCTACTGATGATGACACTATTGATAACATTCCTCATGTAACATTTGCTATCTACTGCTGATGACACTATTGATAACATTCCTCATGAAACATTTGCTATCTACTGCTGATGACACTATTGATAACATTCCTCATGTAACATTTGTTATCTACTGCTGATGACACTATTGATAACTTTCCTCATGTAACATTTGCTATCTACTGCTGATGACACTATTGATAAAATTCCTCATGTAACATTTGCTATCTACTGCTGATGACACTATTGATAACATTCCTCATGTTATATTTACTATAATTTATAATATACGCTTTTAAAAATGTTTTCTTTTTCCTTTCCTCATATTCTTGTTTTTGTGTATTCGGGTGTGAAGTGTGCATGCGCATCAGCGCTGATGCAGAGTGTCTTTGCTATACTTTATTTAAAAAAAACATGCAATTATACATCAAACTTAAGTCTCTTAATTTTACAGAGTTTTGTTGTCGTTGTTAATCTCTATGTGTTCGTGCGTTTGTGTTACACAACATCCTTAATTAAGCATTCAGAAATATAATAAAAAATATTAAAACGTCTTCTGTCACCAGTTTCTATCCATTTATACGGAATTTAAACTTATAGTATAAAAAAAAAATCTTCAGCAGAAAGAGTGACGTAATTTGCCCAATAACCTCTCTACGTATAGTTGACGTATTGAGGAATCCTTTATCACTTACTACTACTAACTATGATATGTTACAAACAAGGAAAGAGGCTTATGCATCATACACTGGAACATGGAAACATTCTTGGCTTGTTTGTTTGTCACATTTTGACTTCACAATAATATTAAATATTTTGGTGTTAATGAGGGGAAACCCTATACATCTTAGACTACCCCGTAGTCCACTTGCCCATTGTGCATACTCTGGATATTGTATTTTTAAAAGCTTAAAACTCTGATTTAATTAATGTGTGCACAATTGATAGATTTTCACATCTGATCAGTCACCCTACTCCCTCTGTTTGTTAGCATCCCAAGTGGACTACTGACATTGCCTTGCGGTTAAGATTTTTAACACGGGACTCTATGGAGAGTTAGGCCAATTTCTGGCCTAACTAAAATTGGCCATGATGTAATGCATCTTTAAATGGATCTGCCTTGTGATTGGTCGCCCATATCTCACTATGGTTTAAATCGTCTGGGCCCGCGCCATTACCATTAACTACACCGTAAACAACTGTCTGTGGTATTTGCGGCGCTTTTGTGTTGACGCGAAAGTTAATCTCTCATCAAACATCTAGCGCGTCCATGCTTAGTACTTGTGGTTAATGGACTGATAAACAAGTATGCTTGACAGTGTGTTTTTAGAGCAAAGTCCAGGGGGTAAAGTTCTGCTTACAATTCAAAGTTCATAGTCGAATTTTCGGGGTTCGCTATCAATAAACTGGTAGATTCCAAAATCAGAATTGTTCAGTATTAAAGTGAGCCGTTATAATTATGCAAGATAATGTTCCATTCAATTACTTTTATTGTCACTAATCGTCTGATATTTTTAACTCTTTATGACCATTTTACTATTGAATACTTTAATTTTAATAAACATCAGTATAATTTTGAGTTCAACGAAATGGGTTCATCATGACTAATAATAACATATTTTAAATAAAATTCGACTATGGCATAGTCTATATACATCTTGGCTTGTTTGTTTGTTTGTTAAATAATAATGTGTTGGTGTTAATGAGCGGAAACCAAATATAACATACGTGTTAAAACATTTACGTATATGCATAATGATCTTAGTGATATTATTAGCAGCCAGTTGACGTATTAAAGAATCCTCAAAAGTTGGGTCTTGCTTCTCGCTTTTATTAACTATAGTATTACATCTTGGCTTGTTTGTTTGTTATAATGATATTGGTGTTAATGAGGGAAACCCTATATATAGCATACGTGTTCAAACATTTACGCACAGTGTCATCGCCCCGATATCTTCATGGCAGAAAATGCCATGGTAGGTTGAATCCACAGCCACGCATGGCCATTGTGTTCCCACCTGTTTAATAGTTTTTAAATGCATAGTGGGCTGCAGGACATCCGACTAAGGCTAATGACATTAGCCTGTGACTGACCTCTGTACGGTCAGCGAGCATACATTCGCCATTGTCATCTGCTTATAGACTGCCTCTACGGTAGTCTCCTACACAGCCAGTTTGCGTCAGTCGGTCTCACGCTCGTCGATCCTGTATGTTCGTGATAGCCACATACAGTCTGGCCCGAGACTACCTCCACGAGGGTCTACGCTGCGCTATTTAAAATCTTGAATTTTGGTCACTTTTTCAGCTCAAAACGCAAGCTACTCTCTCAAGACGCAAACTAACGACTATCATATCTGTTCAAAATATATATTCAAGTGCAAGGAACCACATCTGGTTTCTTTATACGAAATCATTTACGGGAGATATTCATAATTTTCCACCCCGGTATCCAAAGATTTATCGTCTGAATATCAATCGTGCATAGCACATTTACGTGTATCGATCCCGTGTATTCATTTCAGTGTCTCTGGTTGTATAATGTAATTATTAACCGGGCGATGTCGGTGTGTTACGTACATGCATAATGATCTTAGTGATATTATTTATGTTATTAGCAGCCAATTGACGTATTGAGGAATCCTCAAAAGCTGGGTCTTGTTTCTCACTTTTATTGGGACATTCATGTATAAACATACAAATTGCTTATTACCAAATGTTTTTGACGACCTTTTTACAAAGCACTCTGAAATTCACGATAAAAATACTAGATATAGAAACAATCTCATCTTACCTCGAGTCAAGAAAGTCTTTTGTGAGAAATCTATTAAATATGCAGGTATAAAGCTTTGGAATGCTATTGATTCTGGTATCAAGTGCTCATCATCAGTGAAGCAATTCCGGAAAAAGTATAAACAACATCTGTGATGCGATCAAGCAAAATCAGTCAAAACTCGGAAATATTAAATTTTCAGTTTCTTATATAGTAGAAAGCATTTACAAATCTGGATTTTGCAGAAAATCCCATTGAAATTGAACAACCAGTTCCAAAGATATGAGCAATCAAAGAGTTTCCAAAACAACAGGAAACAAAAGGTAATATTTCCTTTGTTTAGCTATATCTCAAAATCAATATTTCCGAGTTCCGGCTGATTTTGCTTGATCGTATGACATTTTATGCAAAGCTATTTTTAAATGCTTTTTTTTTACCAATACATACAGTTTTTCTATCATGTGTACTTGTATCAATATTTTGGTCACTAATTTCATTAATTTACTTTCAAAAATTAGTATGTGACATGTGCATTTTTTTGTTTTTTCTTTAAATGTTCAACATAGGATAAGTCATTAATGGACATGACAGTTGGTTGGTTGGACCATGGAGGTATATAAATAAATGGAGAATGATCGCCAGAATTCTAATCTCTTAAGTGGAGATTATCCGATTACCTCTATTCAATGAGTCACCAAACTTGAATGACTAGCCACTTCAGCACAAGCTATTGATCTCCACGATGGTTATGAGACTCTACCATGGTTCATTGATCGTCACTCCCAAAATTTCCTCATAGGAATTGACCCTACATTGACCCGTACCGGAAGGCTTGTAAAAGAGACTGTATAATGACGTCAGCTAGTCAATTAGCTGTTCAAAGTCGCCAGTTTTGATAGCTTATAGTTTCAATGTATGATTGTGCGAAAACCCGATGAAATTTGGATGTTCTGTTCTCAAGTTATGAAACTGTTTTCAACACTAGTTGTGCCGTAACTTGACAAATATACTTAGTTTTCATGTTCATATATTAAGCTTTTAAGGGGTCTGAGGGAGTTCAAATATAGTGCAAATGAAAGCAAAACGTTTTTACCTTCCGATTGTGAAAAAATTATGTTGGGCCAATTTGGGCCAATTGAGTTAAGAGCGAGTAAAATTTACCGGAAGTACTTCGAATTCAGCTAAAATCTTTTCATCATCATTAAACTTCTCATTTTATAATAAATAATTATCAGTATTTAGGCCTAAATGATTATTAATATTATTAGGGGCCATCATTTTCTTTGGAGGGGGGTTCCAAATAGGCCTATAACTTTTTGGAAAGAAAAATAGGGGGTCATAGCCTAATTTAATTTTTCAAGAATCATGACCAAAATGTAGGGGGTCACAATATAACAGGTATAGGCCTACAGATAGGGTGTTTATTTTATTCAAAAGGACTGATTTCAATGCAATTTTTTGGCGAAAATGACATTTTGATATTACATTTTCTGAAACATGAGCACTTTCCAATAAACATTATAAGTAACTGCATTTAGCACCCCATTGAAATAAATGACCAGTGAAACAGACTTAACAATGTAATCAGCTTAGCATAATCAATATCCCCTGAAATTGCCTATTCAACAATAATTGGTCATAACCAACGTAGTACAAAAGATGCTTGGCTAGATCATTCTCCATTTATTTATATACCTCCATGGTTGGACTCGGCATCTTTTGTCGTCTACCAACATGCTGCCATGTCAAATATATGCCATATACCTGTATCAAGGGGTTACAGAGCTACAGGCCTCTGGGCCTCAACTGTAATTCCTTCACTCATTGTCGTATTATGCATTTTCATAGTTTATTATATAGGCCTATGTATTATTCTTTATATCTTTATAATGTATTATTCTTATGTATTATTCTTGTATCATGTAATGAGTGAAAAGATAATAATAAATCTATATCTAAATCTATCTATCTATAACTATTACATCTGGGCTTGTTTGTTTGTTAAATAATAATGTTCTGGTGTTAATGAGGAGAAACCCTATATATAGCATACGTGTTATAACATTGACGTATGCATGCGTGATCTTGCTGATTATTAGCAGCCAGTTGACGTAAGAATCCTCAAAAGTTGGGTATTGTTTCTCACTTTAATTAACTATATGATATGTTACCGGTACATCTTGGCTTTTTTGATTGTTAAACAATAATGTTCTGGTGTTAATGAGGAGAAACCCTATATAGCATACGTGTTATAACATTGACGTATGCATACGTGATCTTGCTGATTATTAGCAGCCAGTTGACGTAAGAATCCTCAAAAGTTGGGTCTTGTTTCTCACTTTTATTATAACTATGATGTGTTAAATCATAACTTGTTTGTTTGTTAAATAATAATGTGTTGGTGTTAATGAGAGAAACCAGATAGCATACATTTAAAACATTTACGTATGCATAATGATCTTAGTGATATTATTAGCAGCCAGTTGACGTATTGAGGAATCCTCAAAAGTTGGGTTTCATTTCGCACTTTTATTGATGATAATGTACATCGATAGACTTGTTTGTTTGTTAAATAATAATGTGTTGGTGTTAATGAGGGGAACCCTATATAGCATGTTAATGAGGGAAACCCTATATACGTGTTATATGGGGTTTCCCCTCAGCACCAAAAAAACAAACAAACGCGGGCTTTAAAAAAAAACATTCCACAAAAAGAAAGCAATGTTATTGCCTGTCATGTTACACTTGACTTTGTCTTTCAAATGAATAAGTTTGAAAGCTCAATCAAAACAAAATACATCTAATAATCTACTTCTGATGACACTATTGATAACATTCCTCATGTAACATTTGCTATCTACTGCTGATGACACTATTGATAACATTCCTCATGTAACATTTGCTACCTACTGCTGATGACACTATTGATAACATTCCTTATGTAACATTTGCTATCTACTGCTGATGATGGTATTGATAACATTCCTTATGTAACATTTGCTATTAACTGCTGATGACACTGTTGATAACATTCCTCATTTAAACATTTGCTATCTACTGCTGATGATGCTATTGATAACATTCCTCATATGACATTTGCTATCTACTGCTGATGATGTTATTGATAACATTCCTCATTTTAACATTTGCTATCTACTGCTGATGATGGTATTGATAACATTCCTCATTTTAACATTTGCTATCTACTGCTGATGATGCTATTGATAACATTCCTCATATAACATTTGCTATCTACTGCTGATGATGATATTGATAACATTCCTCATGTAACATTTGCTATCTACTGCTGCTGATGTTATTGATAACATTCCTCATTTTAATATTTGCTATCTACTGCTGATGATGGTATTGATAACATTCCTCATTTTAACATTTGCTATCTACTGCTGATGATGCTATTGATAACATTCCTTTCAAATGAATAAGTTTGAAAGCTCAATCAAAACAAAATACATCTAATAATCTACTTCTGATGACACTATTGATAACATTCCTCATGTAACATTTGCTATCTACTGCTGATGACACTATTGATAACATTCCTCATGTAACATTTGCTACCTACTGCTGATGACACTATTGATAACATTCCTTATGTAACATTTGCTATCTACTGCTGATGATGGTATTGATAACATTCTTTATGTAACATTTGCTATTAACTGCTGATGACACTGTTGATAACATTCCTCATTTAAACATTTGCTATCTACTGCTGATGATGCTATTGATAACATTCCTCATATGACATTTGCTATCTACTGCTGATGATGTTATTGATAACATTCCTCATTTTAACATTTGCTATCTACTGCTGATGATGGTATTGATAACATTCCTCATTTTAACATTTGCTATCTACTGCTGATGATGCTATTGATAACATTCCTCATATAACATTTGCTATCTACTGCTGATGATGATATTGATAACATTCCTCATGTAACATTTGCTATCTACTGCTGCTGATGTTATTGATAACATTCCTCATTTTAATATTTGCTATCTACTGCTGATGATGGTATTGATAACATTCCTCATTTTAACATTTGCTATCTACTGCTGATGATGCTATTGATAACATTCCTCATATAACATTTGCTATCTACTGATGATGATGATATTGATAACATTTCTCATGTAACATTTGCTATCTACTGCTGATTATGCTATTAATAACATTCCTCATTTTAACATTTGCTATCTACTGCTGATGATGCTATTGATAACATTCCTCATATAACATTTGCTATCTACTGCTGATGATGATATTGATAACATTCCTCATGTAACATTTGCTATCTACTGCTGCTGATGTTATTCATAACATTCCTTATTTTAATATTTGCTATCTACTGCTGATGATGGTATTGATAACATTCCTCATGTAACATTTGCTATCTACTGCTGATGACACTATTGATAACATTCGTCATGTAACATTTGCTATCTACTGCTGATGATGCTATTAATTCCTCATGTAACATTTGCTATCTACTGCTGATGATGCTATTAATAACATACCCCATGTAACATTTGCTATCTACTGCTGCTAACACTATTGATAACATTCCTTATGTAACATTTGCTATCTTCTGCTGATGACACTATTGATAACATTCGTCATGTAACATTTGCTATCTACTGCTGATGATGCTATTAATTCCTCATGTAACATTTGCTATCTACTGCTGATGATGCTATTAATAACATACCCCATGTAACATTTGCTATCTACTGCTGATAACACTATTGATAACATTCCTCATGTAACATTTGCTATCTACTGCTGATAACACTATTGATAACATTCCTCATTTTAACATTTGCTATCTACTGCTGATGATGCTATTGATAACATTCCTCATATAACATTTGCTATCTACTGCTAATGATGATATTGATAACATTCCTCATGTAACATTTGCTATCTACTGCTGCTGATGTTATTGATAACATTCCCCATGTTAATATTTGCTATCTACTGCTGATGATGGTATTGATAACATTCCTCATGTAACATTTGCTATCTACTGCTGATGACACTATTGATAACATTCGTCATGTAACATTTGCTATCTACTGCTGATGATGCTATTAATTCCTCATGTAACATTTGCTATCTACTGCTGATGATGCTATTAATTCCTCATGTAACATTTGCTATCTACTGCTGATGATGCTATTAATAACATACCCCATGTAACATTTGCTATCTACTGCTGATAACACTATTGATAACATTCCTCATGTAACATTTGCTATCTGCTGCTGATAACACTATTGATAACATTCCTCATGTAACATTTGCTATCTACTGCTGATAACACTATTGATAACATTCCTCATGTAACATTTGCTATCTGCTGCTGATAACACTATTGATAACATTCCTCATGTAACATTTGCTATCTACTGCTGATAACACTATTGATAACATTCCTCATGTAACATTTGCTATCTACTGCTGATAACACTATTGATGACATTCCTTATGTAACATTGCATTTGCTATCTACTGCTGATGACACTATTGATAACATTCCTCATGTAACATTTGCAATATACTAGTAATCTAAAAATTCCAATGTCTTCTGAATCTCTATGTAGTTCTTATCAATAAAGGACTTTTATCATAGCAGAAAAATGTTCAGCAGAAAGAGTTGCCTAATAACCTCTATACAGCCAGTTGACGAATTGGGGAATCCTCAAAAGTTACTCACTTATACTATATACTATTAATTATGATATGTTACATCTTGGTTTGTTTGTTTGTTTGTTACATTTTGACTTCACAAAAATATTGTTTTTGGTGTTACGGAAATCCTATGTAGCATACGTGTTAAAACATTTACGTATATGCATAATGATCTTAGTGATATTATTGGCAGCCAGTTGACGTATTAAGGAATCCTCAAAAGTTGGATCTCGTTTCTCACTTTTATTAACTATGATATGTTACATCCTGGCTTGTTTTATTGTTAGATAAATAATGTGTTGGTGTTAATGAGGGGAAACCCTATATAGCATGTTAATAAGGGAAACCCTATACATGTTATAATATAAGGTTTCCCCTCAGCACCAAAAACACCAAAAACTCGGGCTTAAAAAAAAAATTCCACAAAAAGAAAGCAATGTTGTTGCCATCCATGATTTTACAACTGACTTTGTCTTTCATATGAATAAGTTTGAAAGATTCAATCAATATAATACATGCACTCAATCATTCAACTTAAATTTGTATACATAAATACAACACGTCAGAATATACATTCTGTTTTATGTTCCTTATTGAACGATATTATGTGAATTCCACATAACCCGATATTATAGTCACGGTCAATAAGGCGAATAATCCCTCGTACCAACCCTCTAATTAATCCATTTAAGGAGGTGTGTACCGTTCAATATCAGGCACGCGACCATGTTATTTTCTCTTTTGATAAACCAATAAATATAACAAAAGGATGCGTATTTAACTGATTCTGTTTACAAATTAGATTGTGTCCTGTGGATTTTCAAGTATAATATGAAATAAGTGATGCCATTTATTGCGTTAACTGTTACATTTGTTGTATCTGGCCAAACTGGCGCCTACTAAATCGACTACATCTATATACAACGCAATTCTATAACTCGATCGCGGTTAAGGTAGCGCTGCGAGAGTGACTGGACAAAGTTAGTTGCATTACCCTCAAAGTTCACCGAGGTGTGCCCTATATCTGGGACTATTATTATAGCATAAGCATTACACTCTTAAAATATCTTACTCAAGTTGAGTAAAAAGGTCACAAATCAACAAATGTAGTAAAACATTACTCAAATTGAGTAAATAATACCCAATAGCTCATCTTAATAAGTAATACCCTCAATGTTGGGTACTATTTCAATGTTGAGCATTATTTCCTCAATTTGAGTAATTTTTTACTCATTTTGTTGAGTTGTAATCTTTTTAGAGTGTATGTCGTATGCGTCACAATATTTTTATGGAAATCTTTAGAGTATTATATAATAGATGTACAGGAATTCAAACATAAAACTCATGAATGTATAGTCAAGGTTACCACAGTGCTTCTTAAGATATAGATTTTCAACATTAATTTCGATCATTTATATTTAGTAGCTCGGTCCTATAAAAAGCAATCTCTACTAACTCTGAGAGTCTCGTTTTGCCTATATCTATTGTCTCTGCCTATCTTTTCCCTATGTTTCTCCTTGTCTCTGTCTCCTGGCGGTGTCTCTCTCACTAAATTGAATCCACGGTAGGAGCAGGTGCGCAGCCAGGCCATGACGAGGCAAAAACCTGGTTATTGAGAAATTTGTGCTGGTTGGCATGCATGGTTGCAAGTGACACAGATTCGCAAAATTAACTGATTTAATATTAATTTCATTTCCCACCCCAATTTCACTTTAATATATATTTTCTATTTTCTTCCAAGGGGACAGTAGGCCTATCCCCCGCAACCCCCATTTATTTCTCATGACTCACCTTTCTTTGTAATCCATGCACAGCATACTTACGTAACTTACCACATTTGCTCAGAATGTAGACACATTTCTTCAAATCTCTTGCTTGTCATATAGGCTACTTTTGATTTAAATTCTTTTTCTGGTCAAGATTTCTTGACAATGACTACAGACTATCCAGAGGCGTGCCGACCAGTAGAACAAGGGGTACAACCTGGCTCGAAAAACCGGGACAAAATTAACTAGAATTAACTAGAAGTATACTTAGTATGTGCATCTTCAGTAGTCCCAATTTTAGGCCACAATTTTGACCCATTTTAACATTCAAATAGCACCACTTTGCGCGCTTCTTGCGCATTTGTCACGGTAAAGGCATTTTTGTAGCGTGTCAGCGATACGATTTAGAAATGTTGCCCCCCCTTCGGCGGACACTATCATCGTCACCTTAAGTCCTATAACCATGTCTGGTGTTGCAGCAATGGTTTTGTATCGATACAAAAAAAGTTACCAAAAAACTTCAAACACACAATTTTTCATTCTGTGTGAAGCAAATAGTCCCAGTGCCCTTGACTGAATAAATAAAATAAATTCAAAAGTATTTCTTTGTGCTAACATTTTCATTATTCTCGTCAAACAGAACTTTGGTTACGCTTGAAATCTTTCCGAGGTACTTTGTACTTGGCTATAACAATGCGCAGAAGTGTTTACTATTTAACGATTTACATACGATAAGGCTCTGCAAATTCAAAATCTGAGATTTGTTCAAACTGCTGAGCGTTATCCTAAGAACCACTCGACCAATACTAGGCTTGTTTGTACTCGTTAAAATGCATTTTTCATTTGGATTCTAACTATGGATATGAAAAGTAAGAATTGTAATTTGTGTGAAAAGTTTGCCAAAAGGTGAACTCGAGTCCGGAATGAGTTAAGAGGTTTGCGTTCAGGGGCGTTCAATTTTAGCCTTAACTTTGCCCCTTAGGCTATAACCTG
The DNA here is from genome assembly GCF_039555335.1 of Amphiura filiformis. Classification (NCBI taxonomy): domain Eukaryota; kingdom Metazoa; phylum Echinodermata; class Ophiuroidea; order Amphilepidida; family Amphiuridae; genus Amphiura; species Amphiura filiformis. The sequence continues at coordinate 21,774,523 of NC_092638.1, forward strand.
TCAAAATGAGAGATCTCGGCGAAACTGAAAAGCACATAAAGAAAAGAATAGAGCAACATAAAAAGGCAGCAGTAAATCATATACACAAAACGGGCGGATATACTTGTCGAATACCTAAGAAAGTTTTCAATTGTGCTTTTTCGTGCTGAAAAATGTGGACAAAAGACGAAAGGATCGCTAGCTCTGCTAGGCTGACAGTGCGTGACTGCGCGTCACGCTCCTGCGTTTTACCTAAGGCAATATTCGACCGTACTATTGCAAAAATAGGTAAGGTGAAATGCTTCTCCCTTGGCTAACCCTATTTTAAGATATCTTAATTGTTGTAAAAACTACTTCTAATCTGTGAAAAATTTTAATACAACATCTAAGTCGATAGTAAGACAAATAATACAAGTGTCCGAAGTGACGGTCAAGAGATTGGTCAATAGGACGTATTGACCATCCCTTAGAGCGTCAATGTACGAGTCTTGTGGTTGGGGTCATACGCACTCACTCAATGTTCAGGCTGTGAGTTCGATAGAAGGCCAGTGACCAGAGGCAAGTTTTATGTACTGAGTAAATGATGTCCCAGCACGCATAGCGCGCATGTAACATTCTGAAAGAGTCATAAGTTAGCGTTAGTTGATACAGGCGTGTCAACTCAACTGCACATTATGATGATAAAATCGGTACCCTTTTTTATAAGTCACTATTAGCAGACGAAGATAGGGACACGAGTTCAAAAGTTCTTAGAACCCTAACCTAATGCTATCTACTGCTGATAACACTATTGATAACATTCCTCGTATAACATTTGCTATCTACTGCTGATAACACTATTGATAACATTCCTCGTATAACATTTGCTATCTACTGCTGATAACACTATTGATAACATTCCTCGTATAACATTTGCTATCTACTGCTGATAACTCTATTGATAACATTCCTCGTATAACATTTGCTATCTACTGCTGATAACACTATTGATAACATTCCTCGTATAACATTTGCTATCTACTGCTGATAACACTATTGATAACATTCCTCGTATAACATTTGCTATCTACTGCTGATGACACGAGTTGCGGAGTCTTTCTGGACAGACGGAATATTTCGCGAATACACCCCACTCTGGGTGAATTGCCCCTAGCTCTGCTATCTCCCAAATTATGAGAATCTTATATTCGGCACATGATTGAGTATTAGTCAGGGCTTCGAGGTTTAGGTTGAGCAGTTGATCGCGCTCCCTGAATGGGATATTTCACACAAACTCTTCCGAGGAGAGCGATTCAGTTAACTCTCTTTCATCATGTTCATGCTCCCTTAAGGCCGTATAAAATTAATGTTTTGGTTCTCGTCCAGAGGATTTTCATGAATTGATGAGGGAGGAGGAGGTTTTTTTTTTTTTTTTTTTTTAATGTAAAAATATTTTTGTCAGTAGTTTTTTGTCTTCTCCAACAGTGCTCAAGGAAACGATGAGGCCCTTTTTTTTTTTTCAAATGTGAGATTCTGAGGGATAAACCCCCTAGAGTACCACAAAAAGACTTGGAAGTGATGCTTGTTCTCTAATGAACTTATTTATATGTATGTAGATTTCATAAATCATTCCAAAGTCTAAAAAATTGAAAAATCTAAAAAAAAAAAAAAAAAATCTGACAAATCCCAGAAATTGAGGAGGGAGGGACGAGAACCAAAATATTAATTTTACACGGCCTAATACATGTAATGCACTATCTGACTTACCGATTTGACAGCTTTCTATAATAGGCTACTCTTTTAAGATTTATAAGGGGGTCACTAATAAAAATCTTTAGTAGGCCTACAGAAAATCCTGCTTCTAAAAAACAAAGTAAAACCGCATAATCATGATCATTTACATAATATTTCGAAATTAATTTGCTAAAAATGGAATATTTGATAAAAGTAGGTCCATGTCAGCGAATACCACGCGCTACGCATTGTAGGATACCATTGGTTCTGTATTTTAAGCAAGCGTGACATTGTGAATACCAGGCACTTTGTCAAGGGGATTAACACTAAATGCTACGGCTCAAAAGAGAAGTATCAAAGCAATTAATTGTACCTGGACCAATTTAGGAATCTGTAGACCATCAACGATGAGTTGGTGAAAGGTTACCCACAATGCATTACGGAAAAACTGCTTTATACTGCGCATGATACTAGATCAATATCATATTATTGATCGAAACTTTATTTAACCCATTGCATTCTGGGAGCATGTGAACCAACCATTTAGTACTAATTGGAGAGTTAAATTGCTGTGTGCGTAGGATGACATTGACTTGATTTTGACATTGACATAGTATGTTGTTTAAATTAACGACAATCCAATTTGGACTATTTAGCAAAATGTAGAGTGTGCAATTTATCGAACATTGATCGGAAGAAGCAAACAACTCAATTAGGCTTGCTTCAATCGCACCAGGTGTTTTTTGAAAAAAAGTAATTATCTATGTCTCAATTTGATGATTTCGTTAAATAGAAATATTATGTGCCAAGTTATTAAAAGTAGGTAAATACATTTTCAGACATCCATATTGTGCCAATATTGAAGATAAGCCTGGGTAAGAAGCTAATCAATTATTAGTCTAAAGAATAGGAACCATAACGCGTCCTTGTCTAACTCTACTTATTCGGTGACAAAGTTGCCGGGCAAAGTTGCTTTTAACTAAATTTGTGTTAGCAAATAGCTTTTTTCAAGCCAGGGTAGTTTTTCCTTGACACAACTTGTTCGTCCCCCTTTTTTTTTTTTTTTTTGCAACACGCATCAATATGATAAATAAGAAGAGAGCATTTGATGATAATGGTATAGCACACCTTTGGATTCAAAAACATAATACGGTTAGTGGCAACGAAATCATAATTGTGTCTGATACTGTCGGCTGAAGTACACTATAACGAACGACGATGTGTTCAACTTGAACTTCGTTACTACATTTTTCAGTGTTTATGTGTAAAACAAAATAATTATACGTTGCCCTATGATGACCCGTATAGACACCCCTGGGGACAACAACTACCGCGACTAAACTTGACCCACGGGGCACGACCAGGAGCTTGATGCTCTCAGCCATTTCTTTAACAAGGTTGGCCCGGGAGGTTTGGGGCGTAAAATTATGAACAACACGCCGGGTGTGAATAAAAATCATGGAAAGGCCACTCGACTTACATCGCTTGTAAACTCCCTGAATGGGAACTCAAAGAGCGTTAATCAAATGACATGACAGTTATTCAGGTCCAAAAGGTCATTCTTTTATATGCATATTTTAATTCTTGTTATTTCAGTCAGAATCAGACAAATTTTTTCAATGTTTTGTTTTCCGTATCGAGCCTGTTATGTTTCATAATATTTGTGATGGTTTTAGTTATGAAAAGATATCATGATTTTGTGTGTGTTTTTAACATGCCGACTTCATGCAGTAATTAGTTGGTATAATGAATTTTCAATATGATATTTGTTGACAAGATAATGGGTGAGAGAGAATAAAATAAAGCAAATATTTTCTGTTCGATTAGTTTTTCATGGTGGGGAAGCTATGAAACCTGTGGCATTTACCACCACAAACAAAAGGCTAGGTATTCAGAGGTGATGGCCGGCAATGAACTAGAGACATTGACATCAGAAATCAAATCACAAAACATCGCTATTTATAGTATGTCTATAATTCTTGATTTATAATGAACTAATATAAAGCTGTGCATATGAACTTAAGCGACAACAGACAAGTGAATATTGATAACACGAAGGATAATGGTTCATAAGAGTCAGCAGCAGTAGAGATAGCAAACATTGGATAATGTAATGAATAGCAAATGTTACGTGAGGGATGTTATTAATGTAATTGTTATCAGCAGTAGATAGCAAAATGTTAATGTTTATCAATAGTAGATAGCAAATATTGATGAATGTTATCAATAGTGCTGGCAATAGTACATGGCAAATTATATTACATGAGGAATGTTATCAATAGTGGCATCAGCAGTAGATAGCATATGTTGCTGGATGTTATCAGCAGGGGAAATAGCACTTTTACATGATGAATATCAATAATGTCATCATCAGTAGATAGCAAATGTTACATAAGGGATGTCATTAATGGTATCCTCAGCAGTAGATAGCAAATGTTACATGAGGAATGTTATCTATAGTGATATCAGCAGTAGATAGCAAATGATACATGATGAATGTGATCAATAGTGTTATCAGCAGTAGATAGCAAATGTTACATGAGGAATGTTATCTATAGTGATATCAGCAGTAGATAGCAAATGATACATGATGAATGTGATCAATAGTGTTATCAGTAGTAGATAGCAAATGTTACACGAGGAATGTTATCAATAGTGTTATCAGCAGTAGATAGCAAATGTTACACGAGGAATGTTATTTATAGTGATATCAGCAGTAGATAGCAAATGTTACAAAAGGAATGTTATCAATAGTGTTATCAGCAGTAGATAGCAAATGTTACACGAGGAATGTTATCAATAGTGTTATCAGCAGTAGATAGCAAATGTTACACGAGGAATGTTATCTATAGTGATATCAGCAGTAGAGAGCAAATGTTACATGAGGAATGTTATCAATAGTGTTATCAGCAGTAGATAGCAAATGTTACACGAGGAATGTTATCAATAGTGATATCAGCAGTAGAGAGCAAATGTTACATGAGGAATGGTATCAATAATGTCATCAGCAGTAGATAGCAAATGTTACACGAGGAATGTTATCTATAGTGATATCAGCAGTAGAGAGCAAATGTTACATGAGGGATGTTATCAATAGTGTCATCAGCAGTAGATAGCAAATGTTACACGAGGAATGTTATCTATAGTGATATCAGCAGTAGAGAGCAAATGTTACATGAGGAATGGTATCAATAATGTCATCAGCAGTAGATAGCAAATGTTACACGAGGAATGTTATCTATAGTGATATCAGCAGTAGAGAGCAAATGTTACATGAGGGATGTTATCAATAGTGTTATCAGCAGTAGATAGCAAATGTTACACGAGGAATGTTATCAATAGTGTTATCAGCAGTAGATAGCAAATGTTACACAAGGAATGTTATCGACAGTGATATCAGCAGTAGTAGCAAATGTTACACAAGGAATGTTATCAATAGTGTCATCAGCAGTAGATAGCAAATGATACATGATGAATGTTATCAATAGTGTTATCAGCAGTAGATAGCAAATATTACATGAGGAATGTTATCGATAGTGTCATCAGCAATAGATAGCAAATGTTATAGGAATGTTATCAATAGTGTCATCAGCAGTAGATAGCAAATGTTACATGAGGAATGTTATCAATAGCATTATCAGCAGTAGATAGCACATGTTACATGAGTTATGTTATCAATAGTGTAATCAGCAGTAGATAGCAAATATTACTTGGGGAAGGTTATCAATAGTGTCATCAGCAGTGGATAGCAAATGTTACACGAGGAATGTTATATATAGTGTCATCAGCAGTAGATAGCAAATATTACTTGAGGAAGGTTATCAATAGTATTATCAGCAGTAGATAGCAAATATTACTTGAGGAATGTTATCAATAGTGTTATCAGCAGTAGATAGCAAATATTACTTGAGGAAGGTTATCAATAGTGCTATCAGCAGTAGATAGCAAATATTACTTGAGAAATATCAATAGTGTCATCAGCAGTAGATAGCATGATACATTATAAATGTGATAAATAGTATATAGATAGCAAAAGTTGAATGTTATCAATAGTGTCATCATCAGTAGATAGCAAATGTTACATGAGGAATGTTATCAATAGTATTATCAGCAGTAGATAGCAAATGTTACATGAGGAATGTTATCAATAGTGTTATCAGCAGTAGATAGCAAATGTTACACGAGGAATGTTATCAATAGTGTTATCAGCAGTAGATAGCAAATGTTACATGAGGAATGTTATCAATAGTGTTATCAGCAGTAGATAGCAAATGTTACATGAGGAATGTTATCAATACTAGTGTCATCAGCAGTAGATAGCAAATGTTACATGAAGAATGATGTGATCGATAGTGCTATATCAGCAGTAGATAGGAAAAGTTGATGAATGTTATCAATAGTGCAGTAGATGGCAGATGTTACATAAGTTATCTACTGCGTTATTAGCAGTAGATAACAAAATGTTGTCAAATAGTGTTATCAGCAGTAGATAGCAAATGTTACATGAGGAATGTTACCAATAGTGCCATCATCAGCAGTAGATAGCAAATGTTACATGAGGAATGTTACCAATAGTGCCATCATCAGCAGTAGATAGCAAATGTTACATGAGGAATGTTACCAATAGTGTCATCAGCAGTAGATAGCAAATGTTACAAGAGGAATGTTATCAATAATGTCATCAGCAGTAGATAGCAAATGTTACATGAGGAATGTTATCAATACTAGTGTCATCAGCAGTAGATAGCAAATGTTACATGAAGAATGATGTGATCGATAGTGCTATATCAGCAGTAGATAGGAAAAGTTGATGAATGTTATCAATATGATAGTGCAGTAGATGGCAGATGTTACATAAGTTATCTACTGCGTTATAAGCAGTAGATAACAAAACGTTGTCAAATAGTGTTATCAGCAGTAAATAGCAAATGTTACATGAGGAATGTTATCAACAATGCCATCATTAGCAGTAGATAGCGCATGTAACATGAGGAATGTTACCAATAGTGCAAATGTTAATATGAAAATATGATAAAACCAAAAGGAAAAGACAACAAAATACTACGACACATATTCTGATACAATCGTTCGTATAATTACCAGACTTGAACCTGATAATTGCCCTAATAGTCCTTAATTGATTAAAAGTAAGTTTAAATTGCTCGGACACTTGTTTTATCCTCCGAGTACGGTTGGCTGGTAGAGTAATACCAATAATGAGACCAGACCAGCGAACGGTTAGGGCGTGGCTGGTAATATTTCCCCCTATTCACTTTTATTCATTCATTACCACATGTACATGGATATCCCGTTACCCCTTAAACGTTTTTATCATCAGATCACAAATCGTACACCAAGTACTACACAAATCCAGCCTTCAGGGTACACCCCACCTTGTCGCCACCAAATCTTTAACTAAAACGTGCACTCTATTCACTATGGGGTATTGTGTTTTTTAAACTTTTTACGAAAAAAAGAAAAGCAGACAAGGAAAGTTGGTATTTTGTATTTTGTTTGTATAGTCCTTTGATACACAATAAAAGTCGGCTGGTCAGTAGCATATACATACAAGCTTAACTCCGGGCTTAACGTTCACCCGCAATGTGTTGGTATTAATAAGTCTTTAAATCGCCCTTCAAAATGCCTTAAGGTAATTTTTTTGGTAAAAAATGTCTCACCATCGTACAGTTATAGTATAAAAAAGGGAGTTTTGCCTATTTTGGCGGGCTTTGAAGGGAAAAGTTGACTATCTCGGCGCCGTACAGTCTGATGAATGAGGGGCTTCAAGCGGGCTCACACGCCTTGTCGATTCGGGTTAACTTTTCATGGTGGTACGTTGGACTTTAATGCCAGCGATAAAATCTTAACACACTTTTTTGCACCACTTTAACAATCTTGGCCCAAGAGGGGTGTGTCTACTGTATGCTTAGCAAAGGAAATAGCTTAACACTAGTGGCGTAGCCATGGTGTTGGTTGGGCAGGGGATGGGGCAAAGGGGCAGCTGCCTCCCCCTGACAAGTCTTGCTGGCCCCTGGGATGCATGGCTGCAACTGATATTTAATATTTTCATGCCTTTTTGTATTTTTAGCCAATTTTTGACAGTTTTCGTCAAAGTTTTCCCCTCCTTCAAAGTTGCCTTGCCCTCTCACCCTCCTTTGCCCATCCCCCTGAAAATGCCCCGGCTATGCCACTGCTGAACATAAGTAGTTCATAAATGTGTTATATTAAACAGTGCACTGATGATAGTATTTCTTGCATTCGTTTCATTATGACAGAGTGTGTGAATATTTTGTATATAACCATGACCGTGATCCAGATATATTCGAGATATAATCATGCATCTTTCAAACTCATGGTCAATATGACAATCGCACATAGTTAACACTACACTTTAAGGTCAATCGGTGCTTGAAGTCATGAAGTGACTTTTGTGTTTTCAAATTTTGTTTTAATTTGTTATTTGTTAGTTTTGACACTGCGTTTCTTAGGTTTGGGACCTTGGCTAAATGCTGGATTAAAACAATGTTTTTACATTAAACCAGTTGACACAAAACAAAAACATGTTTATACTCGATTAGACCAAGTTATATTTATTTTAAATCTGTTTAAACTTCCGAAAACTTTACAAAAAGATTAATGGCAAAAGGTGTTCAATCACATTTGTCCAAATGCTCATAAAACATGCAAAATTCGAAGCATGACTGAAACGCAACGATTCTTTCTTGGAAAATGCATGTCGTTTGCCGGAAAAGTGTCAAATTCGGACTCTATAATTTAAGTATTACAGTGACATATTCGGGGTGGGGTATAGGGTGGGGTAGGGGAACATCAATATGTTCACAGTAAGGGGCACACTTGTGCATTTTAAGAGTCACGTGAGAGCCACTGAGTGGCGTATAGCCATAGGAGCACGGGGGCACGTGCCCCAAATCGATTGCAAAATTTAGAAAATCTCCTACGAAAATTGCAAAAAACGGCTTGTGCCCCCATCAGGCCCTGTGCCCCCCAATCATGGTCGGTGCCCCCCCATATGATGACCCAAGCAACACCATGGTGAAGCATGATTTGTGGCATTTGGTGAGGGCAAAATATTATAAATATGCGGTCATTATGAGAGATAGACCGTTTGGACCTAATTTTGCTTGAAAGCCCTTAGTGAGAACATGCCCTTTTTTAAATGGGATCTGTACCATAAAAGCTTCGAACATTGAAGTAACGAAATCAGTGGTATAGAAATGATAGTTGCTGTTCAAATTGAACGAGGGCCTTTGGGTGACAGAGCATATATGTTTTCACAAAAATATGGGGGCTTCGGATGACATCGATACTGAAAATGGGCTGGGGTCTTTCCCCAGCAAACACAAAAACGTTTTTAAAACGTTTTAAATAAGTTATATTTTGGGTTTTGGTTTAGGTGAAAACGTTTTAATAACATTAAAATGTCGGGTTATATAAAGGTCATGAAATCGTTTTAAACGTTTTGTATGAAAACACACTACAACAATATTTTTAAAATGTTTTCGAAATGTCATTGTAAACTATTTTTGCAAACATTTTTGGCCAAACATTTTGTTAACACTTAAATAACATTATGTTAAAATATTTGCACCCAGTAAACATGCACAGAAATGTTCTTAAAATGTTTTTTACAAACGTTTTAATAACATTTAAATGTCGGGCTATATAAAGGTCGTGAAAACATTTTAAAAACGTTATTGTAAATATTTTGGGCAAACACTTTTTTGCAAAATATTTTTTCAACCCCAAAATAACATTCTGTTTAGAATGATTTGTACCAAGTTTTCAAAAATGTTTTTGGAATGTTATTAAACGTTTTTATACCCTTTATATAACCCGACATTTAAATGTTTTCTGTAAAACATTTGTGTTTGCTGTGCAGTAAATTACCAACAAATGTTATTTAGTGTTATGAAAACGTTTTATACCATTAATGTACCCTTTATATAACCCGACATTTAAACGTTTTCTCAACCTTTTATAACCTTTTGCGAATGATGTCAAAAACGTTTTGTGTTTGCTGGGTCCCTCCTTATTTCATTTTTGCTTTTGCTCGGAGCCCCTGAACCCCCGCGGCCCCTGGACTTCGTCCTCCCTGTCCACTCGCTTGCAACACCCTGAGTATTATTATAACTTCGGTGTCATTTTTCATGATTTTAGCTGGTATAGGAAAGACGAGTTAACCATTATTATTTGTTGGATATGGATAAATCATGGAATGAGAAAGCTATATATATAGAATTGAATTGGTTCAAGCTTACAAAACAACTCGTTATTTTTAGAAAAGAAACCATTTTACTTAAAGAGTAACTCCTAATTTATTGTTGTGTTTTCTTTGTTTTGATTCTTACTAAACCCAGTATTTTCCCACGCAGCATATTACATATGCACGAATTTATAGTATAATTTTGCATTTCAATATAAATTGGAAAGCAAGCAACATGTTCAAATTCGCACAAAGAAGTTACAGAGCCCACATGCATTTCAATTTCTTCTCATGACAAATCCGGGTGACAAATTGAGCATAATTAAATTTATATGTACATATTTTCTTAATAGGGTCTTAACACATTTTGTAAATAGTTCTTAACAAAATGACACTGGAATGCTTTTGAGAAATGATTATGCCAATTCATGTAATGAATTGCATATTAAAGAAGAATGATATTAACAATTATTTTTTAAAAGTTTGACAAATGTCGTGTAAATTTGATATTGGCATGATTTTAGGATCGAAGCTACGATGACAGCTATATACAAAATAATCAAAAACGAGATTATAGACAAACTCTGCCAGCAATAATTGTTGTACCAGTATACGTTTGTTAAAGTCTTTATTCAATATTCATTATAAATGGTATATTGCTGGTAGCCCAGGAAAGGTTTGGTGAACAAGATCGACATCGATCATGCTGTCAGACCTGACAAAGACGGGGGAAGGTTGCCTCAATTTACCGCTACGAACTTCAACTTGGTTGCTGCGGGTCAGCGCTTTTGTGTATATGGAGCTGGGATTTATACAATCACACAGTCACCCGTATTGGTTGTTTTTTGGACATTTGGTCTTAAAAATATAATTATGGACGCGGATGTGTCCGGTAGGTAACATAATGGTGCCCAGTTTCCACTTTTCGCAACTTTTCTCACGCAGTTTGTGCCTGAAATTCTTAAAAATAAATCGTCTGAAATATATTTACTATAAGAACTGCCAGCCCATTGATATCTCATACTTACATTTTGCATTTTGATTTTCCGACCTATACTTCTTGAAGGTTACTTATTTTGCAATAAGCACGAACAAGATAACCCAGAAAGCAATAATTAAGTTCAGCTTTGCCAGACCCTTAATTTCATAATGGGCCACATTATACCATGCCTCAACCTGAGGGTTAGGGTTAGAGTTTAAGGTTAGTGTGTAGGGTTAGCCTATGGGGGCCCATTTTATTTGGTTGTAATTGTTAGGGTTAGTTGCGGCCCATGGTTGTAAGAAATAAATACACCATCCAGCAAACACAAAACGGTCATACAGAAAACATTTTGATGTCGGATTATATAAAACGTTTTAATAACGTTCCAAAAATATTTTGAAAACTTGATACAAAACATTTTAACTTAATGTTATTCAAGAGTTGACAAATATAATTTGTTTGCCAAAATATTATACAATAACATTTAGACAACATTTTTCAACTGTTGCTTGTATTTTTTCATATATCAAACGTTTTAAAAACGTTTTCATGACAAATATAACTCGATATTTAAATGTTATTAAAACATTTTGAAAACCAACACGTGCATGTTTATAACACGTTTATAACGGTTTTTTTGGCAAGAACATTTTTGTGTTTGACAGTTGGATAAGGTTCTGTGCAGTATTTGTTGGGGGATATTTTAAGTTTTCTTAATTTCAGGGTATAAACAAACATTTGAGATTTAACAACATTTTGAGCGTATATAGGGCCTAAGGTGTGTCGTCCCTTTCTCTGTCTGTCGTTCTCTCTGCTCAATGTTTGTCCTTCTACTGTTTGTCTGTCTGGTCATGCAATTTGTCTTTGCAGGTCTCTCTATATATACTTTGTCTCACTCATCTCTCTTTCACTCTCTCTTAACTCTCCCTCTCCCTTCCGCTCTATTTTGAGATAAATCACACTTTAAATCGGAAATCTCTGGCTGCAGACAAAACGGTGATAAAACGCTACGGTCATTGACAACCTCACGCTTAAGACCATCTGCTTCTAACACCTTGAACTCCAACCTCCTACATCACGCCGGGATGACATCTTTGGTCGACAGACATGGAATGGGGAGATACGGTGCCTTGCACAGATTTTGCACCCCCAAAGACCTCTCGCCCTCGCCTTGTTATCCCGTGCGTGCTTGTATGCATCTGCGTAACACCTGGTCCAGGCGTTGGGTGTTCCTGGTCGATTCTAGCTGTCTTCACATTTTTAGCACGCATATCTACTGAATAACATCTTATTCAGTCATGACTGTTGTCTGTTGTCGGTTTGGACCTGAAGACCTTACAAAAAAATGATAACTTATTCGTGCTTAAATTGAAGTTATTTCACCTCAATAATGATATAAGGATTAACACATTTCATATATTTGTGTATATATTTTGAACTAAAATATAGGAAAAGAGAATATTTTTTACCCGTCGTTTATTAGCCACATCGTCTACACGTCAGCGGCTACGGGGCTAATAAAATCAGCAGCACTGACCCGGTCAACTTTTGGTGTTCGATGCGCTCGTGTTTTTCTGTCACCAAAAATATGCATCTGCAAATGTGAGACGAATGTGTCTGATGCTTTATAGCTAACTAACACACTCTTACCTCAACGTAAAATATCAAATTTCTCGTTAAATCTGCAAATATGTTGAACATAATAAACATATAGCAATATATTTTTATGGGTGATCTTTTGCAGGCTGAACCTGGCATGCGCAATTACTTGTATGATGTGGGCTTCGATTTCGGATGCCTGAGGTCTCGCACGCGCATGATTAGTGCTGACGTGACATTAGATTTACTTCAGAGATATTACAACATCTTTAAGTTCAGATGCTTGACACACGTACGTAGGCCTGTTGTGATTTAAGATGTGGGTCTGGTCGATCAATATCCGCATCATGTATGTTAACATTGTCACAACATCGATGTTTAGAATGAACGTCTATATACATTAATCTTATTTCAAGATTTGATCAACCAAATTTATAAAATACATGAACCATTGGGTAAAAAGTTTCAAATTAGTATTGAATTACACTGCCTTACAATATGAACATTTAATATACAATAATCACATTATTAAAATTGTAAGTTACAGTTGTTTTTTCAAACTAAAATTTCAAATAAAGCATATAAATGCAGATTATATGGTATTTTGTGCTTTGTGACCTAATATCATAAACCATAATTAGTTTATTTGTTAGTGTGTCATCATCGGGCTGATAATTACTGCCTACATCGACAACAATGCACACACGACGATTCCAACTGAAAAATCGCTATCTACGGTAGATAGCTCGTGTAAACACCGTATGCTTATGGGGCCATGCATGGAAAGATGTGACACATTTCCAAGACGCAAGTTGGGGTCAAATGCATTTTTGCTATAATACCCTTCTGTGCATGATATATAATTTAATAGAACTACTCATGGCTAACTTGACCGGAAAATCTTGGACCCAGTACCAACGTGGGCTACCAGCACTGGTCACCAGTGACCAGTTATGTGAAAAAAAAAAGCTCCTTCCAAATAGGTTGTGAACTTAAAATAAGCTAAAATAAATAACTTCATGCCTATCAGCGAAGACAAAAGCTGAGACCATGCATGTGGTCGATTCAGACATGTCTTCCAGCAAGCTCTGTTTCACTTGAAGACATAAATTCACAAGACATAGGCCTATCTCATACCGGTTTGACACGTTTTCATTGCATGATGGCTTTGGGTTGGATATAATCTTGCACAGAGACGTGATTTTGTGTCTTACTGCGAAGTACCTCAAATTCGGCTTCAATTGACACGTCTTGCATTACAGACATGTCTTGCTCGGAGACATATCTTTGTGTCTGAAATTTTGGGGATGTCTTATGTATATATAGAGACGTGATTTTGTGTCTTAAAAGGGAAGCGTTGCAAAACCGGCTTCACAAAACGTGACGTACAGATGTTTCAGGAACACATCTCTACTCTAAGAAATAAAGTTTCTAGATAGAACCTTTTTTGTCCTCTCGACCTCAGGAGTAGGCCTACCCTCCCTCTTGGACCTCTAAAAAGTTCTTTAATTTTGGAGAACCCTCAAAGGTTCTCTAAAGAAGAACCGAAAACGGTTCTGTATCACATTTTTGGGTCATTTGGATGGTTTTGGAACCATTTTTGGTTCTTTATCTCCAAGGGTTCTCCTGAGAGGACAACTTTAGAACCTTTATGTTGCACGACGTTATTGCTAAGACACGATTCTTACATTATGATGATCTTTGCACAATTTTGTTCAGCACTTGTTGTTAGTAAAATGCCCATTGACAGTAATGAGTGTCAAATCTTGTAAATACAAATTATACCCCCGAGGTTCAATATTGACTCTACTTGATCGCTCAAGACATCTTATTGTGAATTTAATAATTTACAAATCAATATACTTCATATCACAAGCAATATAATATTTGACGCAGATAGAAAGGTGACAGGTTATTGCAATCACTATATAGCCTATGGCATATTCAAATAACCTAAATTACATAACCGTAGTGCAAAATTTGACCTCAAGTTGCAGAGTATGAGTTTTGGTACCCAAATTTTCAAAGGTCATTCAATGAATGTGCACATGTATTGGGGTTAAAGAACTGTGGCATGATAGATGAGCGTGTTGTGGATCCTATAGTGAATGGACACAGGCATGTCATCATCAGTGAGCATATCATGACAAATCACAATATTGCATTAACGGGTGGATGGTGGTGCGCAATCCCTTTATTATAGCCTTTTCGAGATATGGCGGATCGACACACTATGATGGCGCTGCACGAAATGTGTAAAGTCTTTTGAATTTACCGGGTTTTACCCATATTAGGCTACTGCCCTCCTATTGTGTACGCCATATCTCGAAAAGGCTAATGGAGAATCGAGATATCAGGGATGTGTGCAGAAAGGGCGGATCAGGGCTGGCCGAGATCACCGTTCGTAGGAAATGACTATCCAAATTGAGGAAATGATGCATTGTGGGAGAAAAATTTGAATATGGAAAAAAAAGGAAGAAATCAGTTTATATCCCTGATTGGAGGTGATTATTTTTTCATATTCTTTCTTCCGTCATGTGTTGTGTCTCTTTTCTACTCTCTTTTAGTCTGTCTGTCTATCTGTCTGATGGCAGCCTAGTTCTAGTTGTCGGTGTCAGTCTTCTCTTCCTCGATAGGGTCCACCTGGATCTCCATTTTCATCATACTTTGTCTCTGTCTGTCTACCTTAGACTTTCTGCATGTCATGATTCCCTGTCTGAGCTCTTCCTCGTCTCTCCCATCTCTTTCTCCTGTGAAACTGTGTTTTCCCTGCTTTATCTGCTAATGTCCCGCTTCACTGTTTTTGTCATGCCGGGTTTTCATGCCTATTTGTTACATATATTTCAATAATTATGCAACTGCTTACATTGTGAACAAAGTATGAAGAAGATTCCGACGACGACGACCTACCCGCTTATTTGCGGTGATTTTGTCGCAAATTTACAATGATAAAACACAACAAACCTATACACTCAACTAATTCGTTAAAATTTTAACACGTTGAAACGTTAAATTTTAACAAGTGTGTTTAAAACCGTACGCGTTAAAACTGATGTTAAAGTTTAATGAAAATGTTAAAAACATAACACGTACGTGTTAAACAACTATTGCTCAAAAAGTTTTAATCTATTTATACTAATTGTTAGAGTGTATAAACCGACCGTTGCAAAAACTAGGACGTCTATACCATTAATGTATTAGACCTGCTCATGAACCCTCTAATTGGACGGAAATATTAGATTTAAGCTTACATAAACCTTTATTGTTATAAATTTGTTGATAAGATTAGACAAAATAGTTTCAGTATTATATTAACAAAACAACTTAACTTAAATTATACCTCATAATTGAAATATCCAGGGCTCATTTGAACCCAATAATCATAAAATACTCGCGTGACAAAACATGCAACCGAAAAGTACATCAACAAGTCAAAAAGTTTCTCTTTATTCTCTATCTTTGCCATTTCTTAACAAATTTCTGTCAATGTCAGTGTAAAACAAAGTTCATTTCTTTTATATTTTATACTAAATCACCATCACAATTTTGTGTCTGTATACTTGATACAATACCACGACAATACAAAAGGGACGGTATAGTTAAATTGAATTCATTCAATATCAATAGCGTGGTATAGGTGAGGATAATAAGAGTATAGTACCATATCCGGCCTTGGTTTTGGACTTGACGAATAAGGTTATTTATCGTTCTTGTCAGTTCTCTTCCGAAAGCGCTTTTCAGAAACACCTCAACGCTAATAATAGTTAACTTAATGTTTGGGTACCCTTGTCGTGACGATATAGCGAGAAAGAAAGAGTGTGTGAGATATTAATTTGTACAAATAACAAAAGTATACCTCTTTTGAATGTTCAGTACAATTTACAATCGAGGTGTTTGTTACATGTATAATCCGAGAATCGCATGTCAACTGGATCATGCTTTTGAGTCCCGAACCACAATCGAAATGATCGATTCCCCACATTTACTATTCCAAAAGGTACGTTATTTAATAAAAATAAAAATTAACCGGTTTGACCATTTCTTCTTTTTGTCATATCACAAAATATGTCTTCCCGATTTTTTCCTTTCAGAATGTTTTACCGGACATTTGTATATTAAGCATGGTATTTAGGCATACAAGAACCGCTGTACATACTAGGAATATATTTGTACTTATACTCTCTAAAGCCCGATCCTGACTCCACTTCGCAGCGCGATGCGATGCTTTTCAAACATCTCAGCATCGCGCGATGAAATTAAAATGTACATTTTAATTTCATCTCGCGATGTTGCGATGTTTTAAAAGCACGTGGGGTCTGCATCTCCTTTTAAGGTCATTCTACCAACCTTGATTTTCCAGCAGCCAATCACAAACATGCACGGCTGCGATATCGCAGCGCGAAGCGAAAAAGTTGAACATTGTTCAACTTTTTCGCGGACCCAAATTTCCACCGCGCGATGAGAATTTTCACCGCTGAGCTCGTAAAAACCTGGCTCAGATTACAGTTTTTATAGCATCGCTGCATCGCATCGCGCCGCGAAGAGTGAACCTAAAAAGGAGTGAATACTTATATGCACTCCAAATAGGAGTGAATACTTATATGCACTCCAAAAATTCGCTCCTAAAGAGTGACATTTCACTCTAAAAAGAGTGACCGATTTCATTCCATGCAAAGGAGTTAAAATATGTCATGATGTTACTCTTTCAAGAAGTCATAATAAAAGACCACTTCAAAATGAGTTGTCCATATGGCTTCATAGCAGTGGCGGCGCCACGGGGGCATGAGGGGAAAAATGCCTCCCTCAGTCAGAACTCTTGCTCCCTTAGTAAAAACCCAAAATTACGAAAATTTCACCTTTTTGCGGTAATTTTGGGATAAATTGGTTGATTTTGACCCCTCTGAAATTCACTTTGCCACCCGGAAAAGAAAAAAAAATTCCTGGCGCCGCCACTGCTTCATAGGAGTGGATATTTCACTCTTTTGGAGGGGAAATCACTCTTTGATTGTCACTCTTTTTGGATACTCACTCTTCTGGTTCACTATTTCACATCAAGAGAGTACTTTGCTCGTGTATATTTCTATCATGTTGATGAAATATAATAATTCTTAAGGGACATGTGGACTACTCACCAACACCATTTCTGCAAGGGTTATTTCAACCACATTTCATGAATATCAAAAATGTGGGTACACTAATACAGTTTATTCCAACCCACCATAATATTCCAACACTTTCTTTTATCTTTCTCCCCCATATCCAGTCCTAACAATAACTTTCAGCCTTTTCAGACCCTAATCATCCATACCATAATAAGCTATAATCTGGTTTCAACCCTAATTAGTAAATTTAAAGGATCGGGCATTGAAAACATTAGAAAACGATTATACAGCATATCAATATATCGTTAACTTGCCCGCGTGTCTTGTCAGGATTTATCCGTCACAAATTCAATTAAGTCGTTCCTAGTCAAGTGTGGTGTACTTCTTTTTTCATTTCGCGGTTTACAACGTTGCTTTTTAGTTTTCAGGTTTGGCGGTATGGATGGGGTGCTAATGGCCAAGTTGGTGCACCTGCTTGATTTTTTGACTTATGCATGGTTCTAGATTTTTTGTGATGCATTTACGCCAAAGAGATCATATTGTTAAAACTATAGCAATTGTAAATGGTTTTATATATCTTTTATATCATTTTTGACACAGACATGTCAAATCAGATCAGTCTGTGTTTGTGGTATTAAACTCTTAGAGAAAAAAAACCGGTTCTAAGTAGAAGGGGTTCTGTAAACATGGTAAAGGTTAGAAAGAACCATTTTAGACCAGAAAATGATTCTGGAAAGGGCAGAAAGAACCATTTTGGGGTTGCTTAAATTTTCAATGGCTCTTGAGGCTGTCCTGTATGTTGAAACTTACATGGTTCTACAAAGAACAGAAAAGGGTTCCGGAAAGGTTAGAAAGAACCATTTTAGACCTGAAACGGGTTCTGGAAAGGACAGAAAGAACCATTTTGAGGTTCTTTAAATTTTCAAGAAATCTTTTCTCTTGAGGGTTTTACATACAGGACAGCCAAGAACCATTTTTTCTTTGAGTGTATTCGTGTAACTGTCACGAGTTCAAATCGGTCTAAAGAAAGTTCCTATCAGAGAAAAACATTTAAAAAAACCTAATGTACTCGTGCCATATTTATGAATAATATTTACACAAAATAACATAAAGTTATTTCGATACAAAATCGACTAAATCTGTGCGTGATTGTGTTATAAGATTTATTCTTAACAAAACATGAATTGAATTGCGAATAACGTGATTGCAAATGTAACAACAAATAAAAGCGACCTGCTTTTATTTGAAGAATTTAAAACTCCAAAAGTTATGATTTGTATCAAAACGTACAACTATGAAATAAAATGTTGTGGATTATATTTGATTAAGATCACTAACTTTGATTTTCTTTATTAAATTCATGCAAATTCACGCATGTTTATGATGGCCGTGATTGTCAATGCATGCTATGCTTCATCCACGCTGTTATCTACTGTAGACAACACTAGCGGTCAAAACTACACAGCATGCCTGCCGTGAAAGACCAGCCGCATTGACAACTCAACTTTTGTTGGCCCCAATGCACCATTACACATTCAATATCCTTATATCAATTTATTTTTATATAAATGTATTCAGTAAAACGTCAACAACAACAACAACAAAAAACAACTTTTTTACAAGTTAAAATATACCCACTCCGAAACATTATACTCTGAATTAAAGTTATTTTAAACATTGGTGATGTTACTTTTATAGGTGTTATACCCATATAAATATCCATATCCAGATGTGAAGAAATGCAGGCATTCTGATGCAATATAGTTTTTGATTAATTTGTGGTGAAGTCTTATGGGCTTCCTCGAGACAGCTCGTGACGTAGCCGATTGGAGGCAACAAATATATGTTGCTCACGTAACACGTACACTGTGTCATCTTTTCGTGTTACCATTGTACAGCTAATTATTTTCGAACCATGCTGGGAGATGAGAATAAAACGTTAGTAAAACATAGTGCGTGGTGACTTTGTGTGTAGTGACTTTGACAGGCAATGTTGTCTTACCGGTTGCGGGGTTTCCATTTGCTCACATTTTAATCAATCGTGTCAATGGAAACGGGGTAACAGGTAAAATATAATTTTTTTTTTGCCCCGTACCGGTACATTTTCTCGTATATCTTTTTCTTGGGGTAGGGGGTGTGTGGGTGTGTGGGGGTGTGTGTGTGGGGTGGGGGGTGGGGGGTGAGTATGTTTTATTGTGGACAATCACCTAGTTATATGGACGACATAATTTTGTATGGGTGACTTCGAGACAGCGATTTTGTTATCTTACCCGAGTAACCGGATTCAGTAAAAAGATGCGAATAAAAAATATAAAATGTAAAACTAACTTTACTTGCTAAAATTGCTGCACATGAAATAATAAACATTACAGGCCTATTATTTACCCAATTTTGTCGATTCCATATTGCATGTCTCTCATATCTTAAATTGTCTAAACCCTAATACCATGAATACTGTTTTACTTACACAGCTTCATTAGTCTCATTAACTTTCTCTGCAACTTTTCTTGTTCAAGTTTCACATACCACGCGTCAAGTTCAATGTTGTAGGTTAAGCGATCATGAAGACAACAACTGGCCGGGAGATTCCGGCGATGTATCCAGCTGATGGACCCGCAGGGCTTCCGCGTCCTAACGACCACTAGCATTGCCCCGCCTGCAACGATTACACACTGTTACTGTTCCATGCCTCAAATTCCGGGCAATGATCATCAGCTGTTTTACTTATTAAAGTTACAGAATGTGTAACTTTAGAAGCCAAAGAAAAGTCGTGATCTTTTGTATTAATTTTTTGGGTGCTATTTTCAACTAATGTTCACTGTTCACGTATATAATTGACATGCAAAATATATTTCATCTTAATAACACTATGGGAGCAATACTTAATTAAACATGTTCATGTCATTGTGCTCAAAAATAAACACATTAGCCTAGTGTTCGTTTATAAACATGATTAATTTAAGTTAACACTTAACATTTTATAATTAAGGCGGATCCACGTGTTTGCACTTTTAAGTGGTTAACACACAAGAGGAACGGTGTGGGTTCTATAAAGAAAATCAAAGCTTGATATAGGTCTAAGACTTTCCCCTCTCGGCCTGTTAAAAAACCCTTTCCCCCTCCCCTTTGCATATATGCCAAATTTTTGGGAACCCAGTTTGCAAACGTTAAATGGTCTATATAATGCCAGCGTATAGCGACCAGGAACTTTTGCATAATTAGAACGTTTCCTTACTATTTTGCGAATCCTTTTTCAGCATTAATTTAAAAGGTACCCCATGAATGCGTGCCAACCCCCTTTTCGACCGGTCAAAATTGCTTGCCCCATTATTGCCCTGCCAAAAATTGCTTGAAAAGAAACCCCCAAAAAACTGTTGATATTTTGTTATAATTACAATAAATTTGCATAATTCTGGAAAAATGTTCTCAAATGCTAAAAGCAATGAAAATACAAAAATACAAATTTGCACTTGAGAAAATTGTGAAAAAGCACCCAACCTCCATGATCTTTAAACCAGGTTTCTGAACAAACTTCAATCACTTTTTGCAAACTTCAATCACTTTTTGCAAACTTCAATCACTTTTTGGGCGGGTGCGGCGTGCCGCAACCGCCCTGTACTCTCTGACTATTGACCTACTTTCTCACATGCCGCAGTGTTGAGAAAATATTCGTGCCGGTTATATCCCAAACACCCACAGAGGTGATAGTTTACGGCGAGTTTTGTAATTATTACTTGATTTTGATATGTAAGTAATACGATAAAGTCATCATAGGCAGTAATGTGTTTGTATTAAAAGAAATAACAAAAATAATTATTTTAGTAATAGAAATACTATATGGAAATTGCAGCAAGATTTGCAGATGTTTTTATTTGAACAGTACCAGTTCACCAGTTTTGCTAGTTTTCCTAATCTTTGGGCTAAATTAATAGCATCGTGAAGGTCATATATATCATTTTATACTGATAGCTTCGGCATGTAATTAAATACAGCTTGTATGTGCATTGTGTTCAGTGTGTACATAGGCTATTTACTTTTCAAATCTTGTGACAAATAGTGCGTGCTGATGCTTGTATAAGGTATTATAGACAAATTATTAGAATGCATGTGCACCAGTAGAAATGGCCCAGGTTGATTAAAATAAATAAACATATGAATGAATATTTTATTCCCTGGATTATTTTTGTTGGGACAAAATAATGATATAGTTTGACGCTTTGAAATACAGTTATGTTAATCATAATAAAGTTACAAAGTTATGATAAAAAAAACTCTAGGTATGATTACGAAAATGTTTTAAATAACTATTATCTACAAAAGTTTTATAACAATGTTTTATATAAAATGTTAACATAAAACGTCTTCTGTTATGATGTGAAGGGTTAATATAAAAACAGGGAAAATCTGTTCCAACTGACCAGCAGAGAACAAAGGATAAGCAATAGATAAGATTAAAATCAGGGGAAATATGACACAACCTTCAATGGGGGAATAACAAACGTATAAACGTATAAAGGTAAAAACTCTTTTAACTTTGTTTATACGTTTTGTGTTATTCCCCATTGGAAATCGATGTTGTGTCATATTTTCCCTGTTTTTAATTGTGAACTTGACTTACTCATTCTTTCATTTCTCTTGACAATTTTTCATTTGCCCGCCCTATTCCTTTTAAAGGAATTTTTATTGCAAACTTCAATCACTTTTTGCTAACTTCAATCACTTTTTGCAAACTTCAATCACTTTTTGCAAACTTCAATTGAATACCTGAGAAGAAGGGCCCAACTCCAATTTTTTACAAAAATGAGTTAGACCCAGCATTTTATTGCCAGCAGACTGTTCTTCCTTGTGTGTGAAAGATGAGCCAAAATCCACTCTCTAAATAGTCTTCCATGTACACTTAATCATGGTTTTCATTGATGAAAGGCCCAACTCCATGTAGTTGGGCCCTTCTTCCACAAATATAGGGTTAAAGAAGAATTTTGTTCATCTATGAAATCTGCTTTTCACTAGGCACTACAATAAACTTTCTTGCTAACATATATAACATGAGGTGATTACCTCATTTCTGTAGCTATTTATAACACGGAACTGGCACTTGCAGTATACTCTGTGCAGTATATTAGTGGAAGAAGGACCAAACTCCAGCTCGTATTAAGACCTGTACCGTTGCCATGGAAACATCAAATTTAATTTCGATTGTATATAATATTGTATGTTCATGTATTAAAGGTCCCCTGAATATGAAAACATTCTGTCTATATAAAACTTTTCCAAATATTAAGTTTTTTCTTAATATCTCTAAAACAGTTTTGATGGAGTTGGGCCCTTCTTCCACTCAGGTATTCAATTGTTAAGTGCGCATTCCCTAAACATGCATGAAAATTGGGCTATTCCAGTTGAAATCCATACACCCCCAATGGAATACATTATTCTTAAACGAAGGGGTGTAGATTTGAAATGGAGTCACCCATTCAGGTAACCCCATGTGTTAAGGTCATGTCTTCCATAGGGGGTTACAACTGCAATAGCCAAATGGCATCTTCCATCTTCAAACCTTTGCCTGATGTCTTTTTTTATGCCGATACAGAATTGGTTAACATAATGCAAAACTTTGTATTCACGAAGCCCATTGTACAATGACCTTTGCACTTGATGTCGACCTTATTTAATTTCAACAAGCACGATTATCGTTATTTTTTCAAAAGAAAAAGATAAGAAAGACGTTAAGAAATAAAAATACAACCTGACCATTTTGCAAAAAAAAAAAAATATGTTAACCATAATATTTTCATACACCCTTAATCCTCAGCCGGACAATACCCTTGAAAATGCATACGTTGGGTCTAGTCGCCAAGTGCATTGTGTTACCTCTATGCAAGGTCTATAGGTGTAAGTTCTGTCAACTTCAAAAGAAATAGTCAAAGCAAAAATGTGAAAAATCTATCGAAACTTGATAGTTCGGTTTCAAATACTGAAGCGCGGTTTTATCGACATACCGGGACGGCTTTGTAACGTTATACTTAAACACTACTCGTAACCTTGCTTCAGCATGCCTTTGGCTATGCTTATAGGCTTGTCTTTGCTTTATATTCAAACACAAGCTTTTGTTTCTCAACTTTACTCTCCGTCTCACTTTCTCCGATTTCTAAGTTTCACCTACTTTAGTTTATTTATTCTGATGGCGCACGGGGTAACCAGTACAAGAATGTCTACACTGTTATAGAAAAGGGGTAAACTGTTATGAGGTAAAATTTGGTTGGGTAAACTTTGCCCGACAACATTGGGTAAATATCTGCGCGGGTTGGGTAAAAGTGTTACCCAGTAGTTGGGTAAACATGTCTCTATGCTGGGTAAACATTTTGTAACACCACAGAATGAATATTCCTATACTTTTTAGTTGGTAAAATTACACTGTAATCGAAACGACGCCATATGTAAGTTTTGAATGTTGAATTGGGTAAAGGCAAAATATTAACCAACAAAAGAGTAAATTTAACATACAATGTAGTAAAATAATTGCCCAATACCATAAGGATATTGTCCAATTTCATTGGGTAAAGGCAATATATTTCTTGATCCAACAAATGGACAAAATATACCTAATAATGTGTAACATAATTGCCCAACACCATTAGGAAATTACATAATGTATACCATTGGTTAAAGGCAATATATTACCCAACAAATAGACCACAAATACCCAATATGTAGTAAAATAATTACCCAATACCATTTGGTAAAATCATAGTACCCAACAAATTGGTAAGTTTATTACCATAATTCTGAGTAACCTTTACCCAACCGAGGTTAGGTAGCACCAAGAAAAACGGTTGCTCATATAAATACCCAGCGGTTGGGTAAAACTTTACCCAAATTGGGTAAAAACTATACCAAACCGTTCAAACAGTGTACCGGGATTATTCAGATTAAAAGAGCTAGGAACTTGAGTTGAAAATAGAAGTTGAAGCTGGATTTACTAAACAAACATAGAAGTGTATTCAATTGAGTTGAAAGTTTTGTAAAAGTGAGACGTGATCTTGGATAACAAAGGTTTTTGGGTTGTAAGTAAACGTCAGGTTGTGTGGAGTTGACACTGATCTTCTGGTTGGCAGGTATTTTACTGGATAGAAGTCGACGATGAGGGCATTGTTTCCTTTTCTTGTCCAATCAGGCCTGGTCCAATGTGTTCTTTAGAATCGCTCAATTGACGCAGAATGAAGAAAATAATAGAAAAAGTTTGTTCAAAATAATACCGGTATCCGTACCCCGGGGGGGGGCACTCACATTTGTCAGCTATACGGGTATGTGCCGCGGCGACGACCCCCTTTTTCAGAGCCGCTGGCCGTTCCCTAGACCCCCTGAATTCATTGATTGCCGCTCTGATGACTCAATTTTTTTTCTAGCGCCGTTCGCTAGACTCACAGAATTCATCATCTCCGCTCTCATTGACAATAGATTGGCATGTTTTCCGCGCTACGTTTACAAGCCCAAAATCTCGGCCCAAAAGCTACTTTTGCAGCCCAAAAACTTCCTTCAATGGAAATTTTCCATCATTTTCTTCCCCATTTAACACATTGTAAGGAATAAGGTGAATTTTGGGCTCCTTTTTAGGCAACACTGGACCGGTTTTGTGATTGTTTTCAAAATGTAAACATCACTGTCGAGGCCATGACATTGAAAATCATCGGACTTTTCGGCTGATGGTGACATGAACATTTTGATGAATTGAGACCATCATTGGGAATAAAACTGGAAGTAAATATTATGCTTATAGTACCTCAAATATGTACACTTCATTGGCTGGCCCGAATAGTGAATTTAGAAGTGATTTTCGATCTATCAGCCTGGTGGAGAGACTGCCGAATTCTGCACACTTGACATTTATGGCTCGATCCATTCACATAAAACTATGAATTATAATGTTTTTCTTTGCGGCAATCTCAGGTTTGCTTGTAGTACTGCTGCTATAATTATTCAGTAGGTGAGAAAGTAGGCCAGTACAGGGAATTTAGGCTATTTGTCATTTTCTTAAGATCTGGATGTTATAGTACAAGTTAGTCCGAATAATCAGACCCAGAACAAAATATTAATTTCTGACATGATCGTGTTCTGGTAAGTCATACCTAGAATATTTTCTCAATTTGAATTTTATCCTTTCCAGATGATCCACCCAAAAATAAAAATCATCGTATAGAATAGATCCCTGTAGGCTCCTTACTAAGGGAGCGATCGTTATTTATGGCAGGGAGGTAATGGTAAATTTAGAGGGAACACAAGTTTTTTTAGTCTTGAGAGGGGGGAACCTGAAATTTTAGTTGAACCAGGAGGGGCGGGATTGTGAAGTTTTAAATGGAGAAATTGGGAAAACAAGGGGGAACGCGGAAATTTTGAGCGGACGCGAGGGGGGGGGACGCGAAAAGTTTTGTTGATTTTTCCAAAACGCCCATCCCCCACCCTGCCGTAAATAACGATCGGTCCCTAATCTGGATTCAAGAGTGATGCAGACATTCTGCTTGGAATGATCCAGGTCCAGATGTTGAGATACATTTAATTTATTTTTCATCCCGATATAGGCCTACTTAATTCGATGCACAATTTTTGACAAGAATCGAAATCGATTTTTTCGAAAATCTGTGGCAAAAAATGCAACAAAAAAAATTGAAAATTACCCTGGATCAGTTCTCGAGACCCCCATTGGCGGCTGATCAGTTCCCAAGACCCCCCTTTTTTGACCGGCCAATCAGTTCCCTAGACCCTCCCTATTTGACGGGCGATCAGTTCCCTAGACCTCGAGTTCGAAACTGGCGGTGGCACACCCCTACCCAAAAAAAATGTGAGTGCCCCCCCCCGGGATCCGTACATCCTGTGGCGGTAAGATGGGGGAGGGGCTGTGGAGGACATCAATATTCCCAGTCACCTAATCCCAGCACACAATCTCCCCCAGCTTAGCCAGTCAGTTAGCTCGTGTACAAAATTACAATGTTATTATTTTTACACTTCCCGGTGGCTTGCTTTTTTTTTTCATTGCCAAAATGAAGTTCGGCTTTTGGGAGTTTCGAGAGGCTCCCCCTGGACCCCGTCAGGGACCTGGTCTCCTCATGAATTATGCTCGCGCTCGCAAATTTTTCCAGACCTCAAAAACATTGCTTTTTCACACTACTTCCTCCTCCTCAGCTCCGCTTAACTTGACCCAGGTACATCCTAAAAGAATGGCCCGGGTAAAATGATTATGGTTATTCTACCATCATGTTGATTTTAGAATGCAATGCATAATTCTGCCGAAAAGAGAACATTTGCTGCTCTACTATGCAGCGCAGGGAAGACCTCCAGATAGTCACCATCAGATGAGCGTGGCGGTTGGCACCGCGCACCAACACTTGTGGCCATTCTGTCAATTTACCCATCACTATTAATTATAAACATCTAAAAAAAAGTAAAAAAAGTAAATAACCCCCGTAAATAATGGCCATTATTAAAAAAACGGGCGATTGTATATTTACAAATTTGCAAAATGCGTTGGAAGCAAAATTTATTTCTGTGCATTTGGACACCTCATTTGTAGCAATTGACTAAATATTGACGTTACAGTGCACATTTAAACCAATGTAACCCAAGATTTGAAAGTTGCAGTAAATTCTATTGATTTGTATAATGGAAGGAAATCTGTGTAATGATATTTGAGTATTTTTATATTGTTGTAAGTTCAACTTTCAAATCTGGGCCTCACTACATTAAATTGACCGGTGTTTTATTGTTTTCTGGGCTTTCGTATCAAATGAGGTGTTAAAATGCGCAAAAATAAATTCTGCTTCCAACGCATTTTACAGATTTGTAATACAACAGCCCATTTTTTAATAATGGCCATTATTTAAGGGGAGTTAGTTACTTTTTTTTGGAGATGTTTATTATTCTAGGCACTGAAGCTGGGAAAACATTATGGGCTTTTGAAGCAGTGGCGTAACCAGTGGTGGTGGGAGGGAAAGGGCAGGGGACCAGTGCACCCCCTGAAATCATAGATTGCAATTGTCAGTGTATCACAGGTAATCGGTACCCAAGGGTCCATGAACAAAATAAGGGGTCAACAATTCACAACAATTGTGTTATATGGGCAGTCCAGAGGGAAGGTATACTACCGGTACTATTTAAAGTATGCAGCTGGGAGGAAAAGCCGACCATCATTTAAAAAATGTAACCTTTTGTATTGAGGATATGCATATTGCCCATAAAAGACCTAAAATTAAAGACCTACAATTTTTATTAGGTCTTTTGGGAAACTTCATTCAAAAGTTGCTTTCACTTCTTCAGCATATAGAGCTTTGTTTCAAAACCCCTTACGTCCACTTTTGGCGAAATTGAGTTATTGGCATAATATTATAGTGTGGGTAAAAATACACATTTTGGTGGTTGTTTGACCTTCATACTACCTTCCCTTCCCTCCCTTCGCATATTTCCCGTTTGGGAAATCTTAGGGAATTTCCGGAAATCTGAACTTAAAATGAATATAGAATTGTTTTGTTTTAATTTTTTTTGATGTATAATGGTAGCCTGGAATGTTCTTTACCTATTAAAACCAAAAGGAACTGTTTTTGGGTCACTATGTTTAAAAAAATCATTTTAATTAACAAAAGGTGTAGCTTCGGAAATACCCAAAAAATGCCATTTTCCCGAATTTGATTAAAAATTCATAATTAAAAAAGTAAATGAGATATTTAAATTTTTCTTTTTGATTTTCAAAGCATTAGTCAAGTTACATAATGTAGTGCAAACAAATGGGCTCAAATTTGATTGCAAAGGTGGTTTCTAGAAAAGGGTAAATTTATTTTGTTGCAAAACCCTTACATCCACAAAAGGTGCGATATAAAAGAAATAATAAAATAAATAGGAAGGCTTGAAAATTGTCCCAAACCTATTCTTTTAGTTTCTATTCATCAACACTTTATCCAACCCCAAATTGAATCAAATCGAACAAGTAATACTTGCACAATTAAAAAAAGCTGTTTTTCTCAAAAAGTCAAAAGTGGATGTAAGGGGTTTTGCAACAAAGCTCTTCATATATAGTTCTTATATATTCTTCAATTATCCCTGGTAATCATTATTTTGTTCCAGTTTCAGTCGACCTTTTTCATCGCCATGGTTTGTGCAAGTCACGTACGCATCTTGGAATTTCTACGATGATGTCAAGATACCATAATAACGGATACTACAGGCTTCATTTCTGGTGACGTCATAATGATGATATCAGTTCATTCCCCTTATTCAAATACAAATAAACAAATACCATGGATACTCAGTGGCGTACCGTGGCCGCCCCAACCCCGGGGGGCTGAAGAAGAAACAATTTTGCCGCCCCTTCCTTAACAGCCCGAAAAGGTTGACCCAATTTTTTCACGGTCGTTTGAAAAAGTGAAGAGCAAAAAAAAAAAAAAAAAAAAGATTTTAGGCCCTAACGCCCTAATTTTTTGCGCTCTTTTTCTTTGTTAATTCGTTTTGCCGCCCCTTTGTTTTTGCCGCCCCTGTTTTTGCCGCCCCATCTTCTTCCGCCGCCCTTTCGTTTTTGCCGCCCCTACTTTGACCCCGGGGCTGGTGCCCCAAGGCCCCCCCAAAAAATACGCGCATGATACTAGACTTCTCCGCAGTCCACTTGCCCATTTTGCATACTCTTGCTATTACATTTAAGCATAAAACTCTGATTTGTATTGATTTGTGTGCAACTGATAGATTTTCACATCTGTATCTGATCTTTTCAGTCACCGCACTCCCTCTGTTTGTTAGCTTCTCAAGTGGGATTTCGGGGTTCGCTATCAATAAACTGGTAGATTCCAAAATCAGAATTGTTCAGTATTAAAGTGGGCCATTATAATTATGCAAGATAATGTTGCATTCAATTACTTTTATTGTCACTAATCATCTGATATTTTTAACTCTTTATGACCATTTTACTATTGAATACTTTAATTTTAATAAACATCAGTATAATTTTGAGTTCAACGAAATGGGTTCATCATGACTAATAATAACATATTTTTAATAAAATTCGACTAGGGCATAGTCTACATGGATACAGAAACATTAGTATTAGAATTATTTACAAGCTGCTTACCTATCACCTCAAGGGCGGAGCAATTAGCTATAACATGAAATAGAATCCTTGTGTTTAATTAGGTCTATAGGCCTACATAGAATCCTTAAAATTGTGGTGTCAATATTATTGATATTTGTAACAGGTGTGTCTTTGACAAATTGCTATAGAATAGTGATATGTATGCTATGCTATAGAAAAGTGACCAATTGTAGAAAATCGCAAAAACACATTTTACAATCCTAAATATCTCAACTCACGTCACTTTTCAGAAAGGACAACCTAGTAAAATGAGAAAATCAGGAATTATATTATAAAGATTGACACCGTTATGCTTTAGGTCAACCCTGGGGAGGGGTCCGTATAAGGGTAAGTGCCGCCCTCATGACCAACCTTTTCAAGCTCCTTTTCCAGAGACCCAGAGCCTTTTGGATACATTTTCCTCCAAATACACTAAAATTAGCCTCAAATTTGAGCTCCAAGCACATTTTAGCGTAATTTTTTGGGCCATTTTCGCCAAAAATGGCACTGAACAAAGAACCATTTTAGTTCTGGGGACTCTATTTTTATATCCTCAAACTCAAGTCCAGAACTCACATTTTTGAAATCGGAGCGGCACTGAGCGGCACTAAGTTGAGTACTTCCTTCTCGGGGTCTACCATATTTTAGGCCTATATAAATATGTTGCAATATCCTTTATGTTTGCTTTTCACTCATATTCCATTTCACATTTGCATCGTGATATTTTACCAAAGCTTCTGACTTATTATGGGGCAACCGTGTCCAGTGATGGTAAAGTTGTAAATCTACAATGCAACTAAGAGGACAGAGGATCAGGATCGAACTGGAATGGGCTATTCCAGAAATTGTCCACACACCCCCAAAGGTGACAAAGTTAAATTTAAAACAAAATGTGGGATTTCCCATGAATGATTTTGCAAAATTATATGCGATTTCCCGAGCCACCCATAACATAATGGGATTTCCCAGCCAAATATTTAGAGTGCACATTTGGGAATTGGGATTTACATGCATTTACATCAAAAACTGATCGGAATTCCCAAATTTTTACATTCCGATGTGCATTTGGAGGGAAATGGGATGTTCTTTCGACATTTCATGATAGGAATTCCCAAGCAATATTGAGGGGGAAAGCTGTGGGAAATCCCAATGTCACCTTTGGGGGGTGTGTGGAAAATTTCTGGAATAGCCCAATACATACAGATGTAAAATCGTCTGCTTTCCCCCAGCTGACTCATTCTCTCAGTTGATAGAACATTGGACCGGTAAAAGTCTAAATTTAAGTTTAAATCCAATTATATTATAAAGTGTAGCGTTTTTTTTAAATGTACAGACGAAATAATATACTACAAATTCATGAATAAGTTACGTTACAAGTAAACTGATTCCTACTTACCAAAGCAACAGGAAATAGACCAGCTTCTTGGTCAGATTCCAAATGCTACCTTTGCTTAAATTTACAACTGTTGACACCCAGGAAAGTATCAGCAATGAGCAATTCCAGTTGAAATCCATACAACCCCTATGGTAGACATGACCTTAATCTCCCACATAGGGAGTGTGAATTTCAAATGGGGTTACCTGAATGGGTAATTTGAAAATTTAAACCTCTATGTGGGAGATTAATGTCATGTCTTCCATATGGGGGAGGGATGTATGAATTTCAACTATATAGAATAGCACAGTGTTAAAACATGCATGCCCAACACATACCGTAGAATTCCGTCTAGAAGCATATATGCCTCTAAACGAGGGGTTTTTTTTAACGAAAGATATGAAAGGCCAATACCCTTCTCAAAAACATTGCAATAGATTGGTCTTACAAATATACATGTCTGTACAGCCGCCTTTATCAGTAATATAGTTGTTCAAACTCCAAATAACGTTTTTGTTGAGAGTGTCTGCCTCTTGTCTCTAAAAAACCTCGTTTAGAGGCATATATATGCTTGTAGACGGAATTTTACGGTATATTTGCAGCTCTCAACTGCTAATGGCAAAAGCCAAATTGAAGATCTCAAGTTTTAAGCAAAACAAATATGTCCTGGATATATGAAGAACCAATATACCCATTTTTCTCAATTTGAGATATTAGCAAATTAACCTTAGAATTTTTAAAGTATGATGTCAATTTAAAGCCATCATAGGACACATGTTGATGGCTTTATCCCCAAAAGGCATTTATCATGGTTCTAAACTCTTTATATGAAAGTTGATGTTTTACTCATATAAAATTAAAGAGGTATTTAAATGAAATATTAGCAATATTTTAACAATAACATAAGACATTTACTTATATGATATAGAATTGCAAACGCGATCAAGCAAAATCAGTCAGAACTTGGAAATATTGATTTTGAGATATAGCCAAACAAAGAAAACATTTCCTTTTGTTTCCTATTGTTTTGGAAACTCTTAAATTGCTCCTATCTTTGAAACTGGTTGTTCAATTTCAATGGAGTTTTCTGCCAAATCCAGCTTTGTAAATATTTTTTACTATCCTATATATAAGAAACTGAAAATTTAAATATTTCCGAGCTCCGACTGATTTTGCTTGATCGCGTCACATATGTTAAACCACTGATTATTTCAAGTGTTAATGCTAACTTGTGCATCCTTCTGATGACCAGAAACTGGTACCATAGTACTATAAAATATATAAAAGTACAAAGACCTATATTCCATTACAAAATTCAGCCTTGCTATTATATTTTTAATTATGAAACAACTAAACACAAGGTAAATTTTAATAACATATCTCACTAAACTATTATCATTTCACTTTCTTTGACCATGGATTCTTTTGTGACTGGTCAAATAGAATGACCAGCTGGACTAGTCAGTAGTGGCCAAAATGTTAGCCATGACAATTAGATGGGCAGTTGGTCCAAGCAATTATCAAATTATAGGATAATTTTTGAGTTAAATCCTGGCACGTGTTGTGTCTTATTTGGGTCAATGTTCATTGTATCGGATCGGTGCACCTATTATAATAGGGATTGAACTAATACTAAAATTGGATCCATTAATTGAACATATAGCTTAATGATGGGTAATATTAGAATAATCACACTTAATATCTTATATCATTATGATATTTATTCAATATTTATAAACAGATAAACAGGGCGCATTGTCATACATTGAAAGCCACAAATATAGTTTATTTTAATCTGAAAATTGATATAAACAGTGCATTATAATTATGGTATTACATATTGATCATGAACTAAATCAAAATGATAGTGTCACTGTCTGATTTACTTCCTGACTATCTTGCATATTTAGAAGATGTTACTTATTATTTTTCATTCTTTGTCTAGTTTCTATCTTTGTTTGTTTTTTGTAATGTCTGTCATCAACTTTCCTTGTTTACGTACCAAACTTTTGATAACAGTCCGTCTCTTCGTGACCAATGGGCTATTCCTGTTTAAATCCATACACCTATGGAGGACTTGACCTTAATCTCCCACACAGGGGGTGGAGATGTCAAATGGAGCCACCATTTAGGCAACCCTATTTGAAATTCACAACACCATGTAGAAAAATATTAAAAGGTCATATATTTCTTTTTGACATTGGGAGGATGGAAGTTGGTGAAAATCCGTGAACTTGAGCATTATTGTTACCAAAATAACTTTCCTGAAACAAATGCGCACGAAATATTGCTATATTCACATAAAAACATAAAACACAAACCATTCAATGATGCTGCATATATATCTTTACTATTTTCACAGTAGACAGTAAATAGAAAGCATTTATTCTATTTTAAGGGAGATAAAATATGATGGGTTACAAACAAATTCCTTTTGTCATAAATGCAGTACATGGTTTCTTTCCATCATCCAATGGATACTTAAGGTGGTACTACACCCTCTGATAAATTTTGTGATTAATTGTGCATTTTTCTCAAAAAATAACTACACACTGGTAACAAACGGTATGTATATAATAGGGGCAAGGAATCCAATTACTTCACTGAAGTTTCAGTGATTCAAGACAAGTGGTTCATTATAATATGTTAAGAAATGAGGTACATTCTAGCGGTACCTCTTTTCTTATCATAAATAATGTACCACTTGTCTTGAGTCACTGAAATTCCAGTGTAGTAACTGGATTCATGCCCTATAATATACATAACTTTGTTACCAGTGTGTTATTATTTTTTGAGAAAAATGCAAAAATAGTCACAAATTTATCAAGGGGTGTAGTACAACCTTAACATTCTCCCAACACTTTGTGTTGCTCCCACATCAAACTAATTACATATCTTTCAAATTGGAATTGTGAATACTAATTCTTGCAGGTATACGTGTATCACATGAACTATATACTTTTAGAAAGGAAAACGAGCAAGGTACACCAACTTGATGTGGGGAAACAAGTAAAATACAGACTAGACAATATGCAGGGGGGGGGGCAAAACCAGCAAATGTAGGCATAGGAAGTAAGCAAAGTTCGATAGCCAAAAATTACCAGTTCCAAGGCTCACAAAAGTGCTAAACCTGCAAAAACAACAAGGATCAATGGTAATACAAAACTGCACTAGAACATGTGATGAAAATCACTGTGCATATAAACAGACACGCTAAACCAAACATCCAGAGTAGGCACAAAATAAGCAAAGTTCGATGGCCAGTTTTACAGCACAGTTTACTTCATTGAAGTAAGACATGCTTATTTTGCTCTGAGCTTATCTTGTTTGCTACTGAGTTCTATTTGAACTTGCCTTCAGTTTTTGACTTGAATTTGTTTTTAAATTACAGCATGTAGTTTTTGTTGTTTGCTTTTATATTTTGTTGTCTGTCCCTGAAGAAGAGCAGTTTATCTGCTCGAAACGTCGGTTGTTTTTTGTCCGTTTAGTGTTCGACTGCTATGTACACAGTGATTTTCATCACTTCCAGTGTACTGTTTTCCTGACACTTTTGTGGGCTCTGGCATTGGCAATTTTGCGCCATCGAACTTTGCTTATTTTGTGCCTACTCTGGATGTTTGGTTTAGCGTGTCTGTTTATATGCACAGTGATTTTCATCACATGTTCTAGTGCAGTTTTGTATTACCATTGATCCTTGTTGTTTTTGCAGGTTTAGCACTTTTGTGAGCCTTGGAACTGGTAATTTTTGGCTATCGAACTTTGCTTACTTCCTATGCCTACATTTGCTGGTTTTGCCCCCCCTGCATATTGTCTAGTCTGTATTTTACTTGTTTCCCCACATCAAGTTGGTGTACCTTGCTCGTTTTCCTTTCTGTTGTTTATATTCAAGGTATCCTCTTGTATCATTTATTGATCCTTGATGTGTTTTGTGTCCTCGTCCGTTGGATTCACCATTACCCACTTTTTATATACTTTTACCCTTGCTTACATTTATACATTGCAACAGCTTCAACTGTTATACATAATGAAAATATTTTTAGGTGAGAAAGATGAAGAAACAAAAGATGAAGTAAAAGAATTCATTATGTGTATTTCAAGCAAGAGAAAATAATGACTTACATACCGTAAAATTCCATCTGCAAGCATAAAAAGCTAAACGAGTGGGGTTGTTTTTACGAATGAGACGAAAGGCAGACACCCTCCACAAAAAACACTGCAATAGATTGGTCTTACAATAATACATGTTTGTACAGCCACCTGCACCAGTAATACAGTTGCTCAAATAATAATGTTTTTGTGGAGGGTGTCTGCTTTTCTTAAAAAGAAAGAAACGCTTATTTAGAGGCATATTATGCTTGATGATGGAATTCTACAGTATTCTACATTGAAGTATTATTGTAATACAA
Source organism: Amphiura filiformis (assembly GCF_039555335.1). Taxonomy (NCBI): domain Eukaryota; kingdom Metazoa; phylum Echinodermata; class Ophiuroidea; order Amphilepidida; family Amphiuridae; genus Amphiura; species Amphiura filiformis. The sequence continues at coordinate 21,810,003 of NC_092638.1, forward strand.
AGCTGAGAAAGTGAGATAGGCCACAGTGAGACAGGGAGTGAGAGGAGAGAGAGAGGGAGGGAGGAGGGGGAGAGAGTGGAAGCAAGAAAGATGGAGAAGGAGAGTGAGGGATAGATAGAGAGAGAGAAAGAAAAGAAAGAGGGAGTAAAAATTAAGAAGCGACAGAAGAGCGGAGAGAAACCAAGCTGGAAGTATCCTTTTTCATCATCCGTGTGATATTCATATGAATGATTCAGAGAAAAATAACAGCTTGACAGAATCACAACTTGATTTGATAAACATAGACAGATTTCTCACCGCAAGTACGCGGATAACCATGTACTTTGTGTGAAAAGCATTTTAAATGATAATAACTCCACCAAATAAATGCACTAGCTTCCGTAGTTTGTCATGGTATTATTACAATAATTGCAAACAACACGCATTAATAAAAATTTACTGTTTATCCCTGGTTGGTGTGAGGAAGGGATAGGTGATGAGGTGCATTCTGGTGAGTTTGATTGTTACACAGTGAGTTAAAATTATGATCATGATGTTCCTGTACGGTGTTACTTTGTTACAGTCACTAGTGGTAAAATGGTGTTCATCAGCAGTCATAATATAGGCCTACAAGTGGCTTACCATCACAGCCTAGTCGTTTTTTAAAAAGTATAACTATACTACTAAATGAACAGCAAAACAATTCTCATTGAGCTATCCACTCATGATAGCAAAACAATTCTCATTGAGCTATCTACTGAAGATAGCAAAACAATTCTAATTGAGCTATCTACTAAAGATAGCAAAACAATTCTCATTGAGCTATCCACTCATGATAGCAAAACAATTCTCATTGAGCTATCTACTGAAGATAGCAAAACAATCCCCATTCTCATTGAGCTATCTCATTGAGCTATTTATTGAAGACAGCAAAATAATTTTTCTATCTTCAATAGATAGCTCAATGAGAATTATTTTGCTATCTTCAATAGAAAGCTCAATGGGGATTGTTTTGCTATCTTCAGTAGATAGCTCAATGAGAATTGTTTTGCTATCTTCAGTAGATAGCTAAATGAGAATTGTTTTGCTATCTTCAGTAGATAGCTCAATGAGGATTGTTTTGCTATCTTCAGTAGATAGCTCAATGAGGATTGTTTTGCTATCTTTAGTAGATAGCTCAATGAGAATTGTTTTGCTATCTTCAGTAGATAGCTAAATGAGAATTGTTTTGCTATCTTCAGTAGATAGCTCAATGAGGATTGTTTTGCTATCTTCAGTAGATAGCTCAATGAGGATTGTTTTGCTATCTTCAGTAGATAGCTCAGTGAGAATTGTTTTGCTATCTTCAGTAGATAGCTCAATGAGAATTGTTTTGCTATCTTCAGTAGATAGCTCAATGAAAATTGTTTTATCTTCAGTAGATAGCTCAATGGGGATTGTTTTGTTATCTTCAGTAGATAGCTCAATGAGGATTGTTTTGCTATCTTCAGTAGATAGCTCAATGAAAATTGTTTTGTTATCTTCAGTAGATAGCTCAATGAGGATTGTTTTGTTATCTTCAGTAGATAGCTCAATGAGGATTGTTTTGCTATCTTTAGTAGATAGCTCAATGAGAATTGTTTTGCTATCTTCAGTAGATAGCTCAATGAGAATTGTTTTGCTATCTTCAGTAGATAGCTCAATGAAAATGAATTTATCTTCAGTAGATAGCTCAATGAGGATTGTTTTGTTATCTTCAGTAGATAGCTCAATGAGGATTGTTTTGCTATCTTCAGTAGATAGCTCAATAAAAATTGTTTTGTTATCTTCAGTAGATATCTCAATGAGGATTGTTTTGCTATCTTCAGTAGATAGCTCAATGAAAATTGTTTGTTTTGTTATCTTCAGTAGATAGCTCAATGAGGATTGTTTTGTTATCTTCAGTAGATAGCTCAATGAAAATTGTTTTGTTATCTTCAGTGGATAGCTCAATGAGGACTGTTTTGTTATCTTCAGTAGAAAGCTCAATGAGGATTGTTTTGCTATCTTCAGTAGATAGCTCAATGAGGATTGTTTTGCTATCTTCAGTAGATAGCTCAATGAGGATTGTTTTGCTATCTTTAGTAGATAGCTCAGTGAGGATTGTTTTGCTATCTTTAGTAGATAGCTCAATGAGAATTGTTTTGCTATCTTCAGTAGATAGCTAAATGAGAATTGCTTTGCTATCTTCAGTAGATAGCTCAATGAGGATTGTTTTGCTATCTTCAGTAGATAGCTCAATGAGGATTGTTTTGCTATCTTCAATAAATAGCTCAATGAGGATTGTTTTGCTATCTTCAGTAGATAGCTCAGTGAGGATTGTTTTGCTATCTTCAGTAGATAGCTCAATGTTTTGCTATCTTACGTAGATAGCTCAAAGAGAATTGTTTAATAGCAAAATACAAAAAACAAAACAAAGCAAAGCAATTCTTATTGAGTTATCTACAGAAGATAGCAAAACAATCCTCATTGATGTATTTAGTATAAATAGCAATCACTTATATTCAGCTATCTTCATAAGACAGCAAAAAATAGTTCCTGTATAATCTTGGTAAACACAAAATGAGCCACCAATGGTCAAACCCTTTGTTTAATATTTAGTGTCTAGTAACTTGCCACACCCTACAACTCACCAAACCCCACCTCATAATTCCACACCACCCCTCCTTCATTTCTCCACCAAACTCTTTGCTACTGTTTATAGTTGTCTAGTATAGCCAACACACAACACACATCATGACAGTAATCACAAAAACAATTTGATCCATAATTACCCCTACACGGTTTGAGCTTGTCATTTACATATAGATTGAATGACCGGCGGGCTTACAAAATAATTGAATTGCAATCCGATGCAGGGGTAACATGGCAATCACGTGTTGCTGCTTGCCACGGGATGATTCATGCCTATCCCATCATGCAACAGGCTAGACAGGGTTGGGACTCGTGCAAAGCTCTAGAGGTCAACATTTGCAAAGTCACATGAGTCCCCCTAGGGGTGGAAGCAGGGATGTACTTACACACCAGCATGTGCCTGGTAACATTGCTGTCAGGGTTGTAAATAAATGACTAAATAATACCCGCTTTTACTCTTTTTTCTATTGTTTCATACAGAAGGATCAGCATACTTTTATGCCATCAAAATCATGTTGAAACCTTACTCACTCACTCAGCTACTGATTTTTGCATGATGCCCTCCTGCAGGATTTCTCGTATTTTTCTAGTCCTTGGCATTTCCACCCAAGCTGTTGCACTCATGTAGTTGGTGATGTCATGTCTGCTAAACATTTTTTCTGTCTTCCGCTCTTTCTCTTTCCATTCACTGGCTGTCATTCTATGAGTCTCTTGGCCCACCTGTTATCTTCAGTTCTTGATTGTCTTGCCCATCTCACAAAAAAAACCAAAAAACAAAAAACAACAACAAAAACAAAACAAAACAAAAAACAAAACAAAAAAAACCCCACCACAGTAGAGATTCATGAGATCAGAAAGTTGGCAACTATAAAATACTTCGACTATGAGAATGGACACCAACATAGCTGAAGAGAACTTAAGTTATGTAAAGGCATGGTATAGGTGTTTTGGAATGCACAAAGAACTTTTTAAGGCAAACAAATCCACATACAGTGTCACTGAGGTAAAACGTAAAACTGGTAACAGCTCAGGGAGCCATGGAAAGAAAAATACTCACCCTATCACTGTGTGATCACTAATCATTGTGCGATAGAGTCAGGCATGCAGAGATCAGGAAAGTAGCCTAAGTTAAACATAATCGTGCAGTAAATTAAAGAAACAAAATAAAAGCTTGTTAGTGTAATTTATATAAAAACATGATTTCCCCAATACTTTGAAATTGTATTGAACCCTAAAATTTAAGATGTCTGTAAAAATGTTTTAAATTTCCAATTTAGGGAATCACTGACAGAGCCTTTAACATACATGTACAAATGTGAACAGTCAACACTGGGAATGGGTTTTTCCAGTTGATCCACACATCCCGTATGAAAGACAGCCTTTTTAAAATCGCCAACACAGGGAGTGTAAGTTTCAAATGGGGCTATCTGAATAGGTGACTCCATTTAAAATCAAAGTCATGTTTTCCATAGGGGGTGTATGCATTTCAACTAGAATAACTTAATAGCCATTAACACTTTGATTGAACAGCTTGACTACTCAGTGCAAGAAGTGGGTAAGTGCAATAGCTGCCATGTGTAGATGAGTACAATATACTGTGTGTTAATTGCCAAATGTTCACAAGGCAGCTATTGCACTTACCCACTTCTGGCACTGAGCAGTCAAATTAGGCAAACCCTTTTATACAGAAATTCTCTGAATATCACTTTCAATAAATTCACTCTAAACCTGTGTTAGTATACTGCAATGCATCTTGGGATTGAATTCATTATTCCATTGTGTTGCAGGTTTACATCCGCTTCATCCGTCCAATGACGATGATGACGACAATAAAGATGAGTAGAGTCTGCTTTATTCTTCTCCCATCTATGATTTTGTTCCTCCTGGTTTTGGAAGAAAAATTGTCATGTTGACACTTGTTTTTACAAAAAAAGGTTTTCTTTCTTGTTTGTTGAAATAATGTGGTTTTTTTACCCTTTAATTTTTAAACGATCAATGCTCAAGTGAAACAAAGGTATGATCACTGTTTCAATAAACTTGCTTCAATAATTTACATAATCTTTTTTGCATGATGTATATAATTGTTCTTCAGTATACCTGTTTAATATTTTATTTCTTGTATTTTTCATTCACTTGCAAATAACTTTTTAAATCAAGTTCATTGTCAATTTTGCATCTGAATTGAATAAACATGAACATTAAGTGCAGTATGCACTTTAAATTGTTATGTTTGCTAAATGAAATCCAATCTTAGATGTTTTTATTACAATGCTTAATGAAGGAATGGGGTATTTCATATAAAATCCATATTACCCCTTCCATAGAAAGTCTTCCATAGGGAGAGTATGAATTTCCAATGGAATGAAGACATTAAGCAGCTCCATTTGAATTTCAGACACCATCTGAAAAAAGTTCAAACTGAATCTTCCATAGACATAGGATGAGTTTAAAACAGAGTTGGTTAGTGCGCTAATTCCATTTGATTTTCATAGTGAAAGATATTTCCAAAATCTTCCACACAGGGAATGTGGACTTGAAATGGATGAGCCCAATAAGTATTCTAAACATAACTCTCTTCACGCGGGTGTCGACTGCAGACAACATTTTTCAAAAAAAAGAAGTTCAAAGTCAAAAATGTCAGAAATGTAAACTTTCATGACCATATTTGGAATCAGCATGAAAATTGCATTAAAATGAGTACAAACAAGCTTAGTATTGGTTCAGTAGTTCTTAAGATTAAAAATGAGAAATTTATGAAAAATGTGGCAATTAATTGTGGTTTGGATCATTTTAAAGACTTCTTTAGGCAGAGGTGCACTAATAAATGTTAGGATGGGATATTTATCCCTATTGTGTTGTGTTGAATTTCGTTATGGTATACCAGAACATAATTTAAATTTGACAATACATCTTTGCTGAACATAAACATTATGCAGCCAGAGGTTCCAGTGGTATAAAAATCTCAACTTTTTTTTTAGAAAAGTGGGGGATGAGGCTGTGGATCACGAAATGCCCCTTTAATGTTGATCTCAAAATTAGGCCTGCTGACATGGTCTGGGTTTTGTAGGAATGGGCACAAATAAGACCTATATCATGGATTTAAAACTAGATCAATTAAATTGTGCAGGGAAATGATGGCACAAACATTACCAATGTTTGAGTCAGTAGTTTTTACATTTTCATATCTGTTTTTCATTTTTTTGTGTGACCTGGTTTGGGAACAGGTCACACACAAATAGTTTACACAAGTCACTTTTGCAGGATTCATTATAATTATGGATTTTACCAACGTTTGAGGCATCAGTCGATTAATTTGACCCTTTCTTGATTGTTTGAATAAAACACATCGGGTGGCGGAACGGGGGGCAGGGCGGGGGCCTGACCGGGGGCCTCCCTCAATTTGCAAAAGTTTCTCACTTCTGAGGGCACATCCCCCCTCAGACACCCCCCTGCTTTTGCCCTTTTTTCTGCTTTGGACACCCGACACTTAATGTTACAGTAATAATTTATACAATTAATAATAGTGAGAACTTGTCCACGAATGGCTTTAATAGCTTCATTTCACCAATTTTCGACTTTTTCAAACTCAAATTGTACACAATAATAGTGCATCAAATGGTTTCAATTGGGCAAAAGTTTCTCAAAAGACACCCCCCTGCGTCGCGCAAGTGCCATTATTTCGATTTTTTACATCACACTGACTGGCCCCCCACTTTCAAAATCATTCCGCCGCCGCTGATAAAACAATACAATGTCTGACTTCCCTATTTATTTTTAGAATGTTGGCTTCCCTATTTATTTTTAGAATGTTGGCTTCCCTATTTATTTTTAGAATGTCTATTTATAAATGAAACCATGTAAGTCACAAACCTATATTAAGCGGTCTATTGCCATTTCGTCTAATACCATTTCGTCTAATTCCCGTTTAGTCTATATTCAATTGGTCTATTACCAGAAAGGCTAATTGCCACTTAGTCTAATAATCATATAGTCTAATATCCATTTAGTCTAATATTGTTTGGTCTAATAACCGGTATGTATACTAACCATATAGTCTAATAACCATTTGGTCTAATAATTCTTTAATAACCATTTGGTCTAATAACCGTTTGGTCTAATACTCGTATGGTCTAATAAGCAGTTGGTCTAATACCATTTCGTCTATTTATTAATAAACTAAATGCTTGTAAGAGTAAATGGTGTGTAGACCAAATGGCTATTAGACCAAATGGCTATTAGACCTATTGGTTATAGACCAAATGAGTATTAGACTAAATGGTTGTTAGACTAAATGGTTTTAGACTTATTGGTTATTAGACTAAATGGTTATCGGACCAAATGGTTATCGGACTAAATGGCTAAAGGACCAAATGATTATTGGACGTAGTGGATATAGACCTAATGGGTTTAGACGAAATTGATGTAGACGAAATGGATATTAGACTAAATGGTATTAGACCAAATGGCAAATCCCCTATTAAGCTGACATGATTAAAGTAAAACAAAAAGAGTAAATGGAAATAATTGCAAAACTATGAAAAAAATTCAAATAATCAATGTCCACTAAAAATATACCGCCTGTTTCTACAAAGCTAGGAAAATGACAAAATGTTTTACTTTATGATATTTTGATATAGCTTAAGTAGCTATCTACTGAAGATAACAAAATAATCTTCAGTTATCTACTGCAGATAGCAAGATATTAATTTAGCTATCTACTGAAGACAGAAAAATATTAATTTGGCTATCTATTAATTAAGGTGGTACTACACCCCTTGATAAATTTGTGACTACTTTTGCATTTTTCTCAAAAAATAATAACACACTGGTAACAAAAGTTATGTATATTATAGGGGCAAGGAATCCAGTTACTATACTGGAATTTCAGTGACTCAAGACAAGCGGTATGTTATTTATGATAAGAAAAGAGGTACCGCTAGAATGTGCCTCATTTCTTAACATATATAATGAACCACTTGTCTTGAATCACTGAAATTTCACTGAAGTAATTGGATTCCTTGCCCTATAATAATATACATAACTTTTGTTATCAGTGTGTAGTTATTTTTTGAGAAAAATGCAAAATTAATCACAAAATTTATCAGGGGTGTAGTACCACCTTAAAGATAGCAAAATACTAAGGCAAAAAAAAAGGTTTGTCTCAAAGCTCACGAGCGGTTTGAAAACAAATGCGAAATGCGATTTTTAATTTTTTTTTATAAATTCCCGACTTGGTATTTTTATGGTATTTTGAGAATATTTCCGGAAAAAACTAAAAAAACTAAAATGAAATAAAAAAATTTCCGCATTTCTTTTCTTCAAATTGTGTGATTTTACAAACATGCGTGCAAGCTTTACGACAAACGTTTTTTATTGGCCTAATTCGGTGACCTATTGGATACTGAAGACTGCAAAATATTTATTTAGCTATCTACTGAAGAAAGCAAAATAATGAAGATAACAAAATATTAATTTAGCTATCTACTGAAGATAGCAATATACTAATTTAGCTATGTAATATTTTGATACATTCCAGCATTTGCGGGAGCAGGTCACAAATAATATTGTTTACAAAGTCACTTTTGCAGGAGGTATTATTATGGATTCTGTTTTTTATAAACCATATGAAAACATTTTTTTCTTCTAACTCTGACATGGTTGTGGAAACCATGCCATTCCGGAAACCCTGACAAGATATCAAGCACGAGGATCCACAACATACTCATCTATCAGGGCACAGTTATTTAACCCCAATAAATATGAACATTCATTGAATGACCTTAGAAAATTTGGGTACAAAAACTCATACTCTGCAACTTGAGGTCAAATTTTGCACTATGAGTATTTAATTGAGGTTATTGAACTATGCCATTGGGATGAGGCCATTGTGGTCCATAGTGAAGGATTTGGGGCAGGAAGGCCCATCTGCAATAGCTGCCAGATATAACATTTCTAAACGGTTCCAAAAAAGTAAGTCCCCCCTAAGACATTTTGATTTAATCCAAAAACGGCTTGATCAATTCTCTTGTTTTAAAGTTTGGAACATAGACTGATTAGTTATGAATCAAGTGAACGGGGTTTTGTTGTTATCTTTTATCATATTCACTGAGAAATACAGCCATTTATACAATTTCTGCCACAAATAAGTTTCACATTTCTACATAGGCTGTTTATGCATCACTTTTGGTTTCAGACCTCTTTCACTTAACATGCTTAAAGCAAATTAATCAAAAAGGAATGTTTTGCAGTTAGTGCATTATTAATCCCTTGACATTCAAACAGAATAATGATACTTGTTTCATTCCAATGGTCTAATAAAGAAAATAGAGAAAAACAATATAGAAACAAATGATTATAATTGTGAACTATAAATTTCTACTTTATTTGTAAGTTTTTAGACTTGATTATATAAAGTTAAATGACAAATGAAATTTTTGCATTTAATCACAGATTAAGATTGGCAAGGCGATAAAACTTTCTTGGTCATATAGTCTATTGGCTGGTTTCAAGTGGTTGTTATTTTCCACTGGCATTATTGATTTATGGATTGAATTGGTTTCAACATGTTCAATGGGTTTTCAAATCATTCTTATGTTTGCTGTTGAGGAGTGAAGTCATACATGTATCTACCTTGTGTTCCAAAATTTTAAAACTACTGTAGGCCTACACTGCCTGATTAATTTTCTTTGTTGGAAGTTGATGGAAACTAACTTATTATTGGAGTGACCATATTCTACCATGGAATAGAAATTTAAAGGAGATCAAATAGTAGAAGTACAGGTAAATAATCTGTTGGGTAAATCATGAACTTATATAAATCATTTGTTTCATATTTGGATTTATTAGTCGCTTTGAAGATTCTCAGAGAATTATGAAAGATGCTGGGCCTATTTAGCATCTACAAATCTATAATTTGGCATTAAAGAAGATTGAGATCCTGCAAGTATAAATAAACCGGTCTAGAAACATAGATTATTGTGAACATTCATTAAGTTTGTTGTTTTAATATTTATTATAAGAATTTATCTTTTTAGTATGATATTGGAAAGAGCTAAGTGTGAAGCAATAAGCATCAGTATTCGAGACTACATGTAATAGCCACAGCAGTTGAGATTTATTAACGCTACATGTAACAGGTCCAGAGTAGGTAATAAAGAAACACCAAAACATTGGTAAGTTTGAAATGACAATATGTTATATGTTGTCATAATTTATTTGTCCTAGTATTTAGTTTAACATCAGGCAGTGTACGGCACGTTTTCGAGTAAAGGTGATATATTATTACAGCACATTTGATTTTAATTTTCATTCTCTAAAAACACAATTTTAATAAGAATAGATGATGGCTTAAGGACCCATTGGTTATAAAAAATGGGAGCTAGTGTTAATTTCATTTTGTCAGGAAGTCAGAGAAAGGAAGAAGGGCAAAACGAGATGGTGCAGGAGCATCGATTGATTGCAGACTATCACATGAAAGTATTGCATTAAATGAAACTAAGTATATGCCTATTTATAGTATTAAGATGAACATTTTACCTGTATGAGGGGATGTGATGGTAAGAGGGGGTTTAATGATTTAATTACCTGGTTGATGATGCTGGTCATAGTAGATACCAATATAGCGGCATCACAGATAGAAATGATACAATAATCACATCAGGTTAGCTTCTTGCAGCGAAGCACAGATTTGTGCATTTCATTAGACAATTTTTTCTTAATTCATATTAACACGTAATCATGGTGTATTATTGAAGTTATGTGAAACCCCTCCATTAATTATATTAATATTACAATTAGACATGATCATCTGTCCTTATAATAGGTCAGGACAAGTGTCAGTATAAGAGAGATGTAGAGAATATGTATCAATAAAATTTTTATTTATTATGGATTTCATTTTGATAATCGCAGTTGATGTGTTCAGACCAGTGACTATTTGGGGCAACACCAAACAAGCCAATATAGAAAAAGTGTGGTAAAAACACAGTTGTATAAACTTGAAATTATATAGGCAAATGGTTCAATTAAATAAAAAACATGATTAATATAGTAAGGCCCAAAAAATCAGTCAAACGGAGGTACACAGGTTGAAATCAAAAAACAAGTTGATTATTGGGGATAGGTAGATAGATAGCTATTAGGGAATTGGTATCAGTCTATATAAGCCTACAGCTTGAATAACAAAGGAAGTTTCTTGCAGCTTGTAATTTATTGCAAGAATGTACAGTTACACAATAGACTACTCCATAGGATTTGCAATTATATAGGTAAATGGTTTAATTATATAAAAAACATGATTAATATAGTAAGGCCCTAAACGGAGGTACACATGTTGAAATCTAAAAACAAGTTGATTATTATGGATAGGTGGATAGATAGCTATTAATTGGTATCAGTCTATATATATAGCTTGAATAACAAAGGAAGTTTCTTGCAGCTTGTAATTTATTGCAAGAAGGTACAGTTAACTTTTTATAACTGTTAAACTACTAGCTTTGAGTGGAATGGTATGTAGAAAACTGTGAAAACTTGACATGAACAGCGCAGATTATGGTCATCACAAATAATCAATTTTGCTGTTAGTATAGAATAATCAATATATTGGTTTAAGTTAAGTGTTATCATCAGATGGAAAGGACATAAACTTGTCAGAAAGCATTATTCTATGGCATGGATATGATGTGTTCAATAAAAGCTAAAAAGAATTACTAATAAGATTTTAAGACATCAATTTATAGTACTATTTTAAGTGAGCTACATAATTGTTGTCATCAAGGGGCAAGTTAGTTGTTATCTAGTAGTCACTACCTCCCTGCTACACATTCCAAAGGTTTAAAACAATAATTATCAATGTGTAATTAAATAGGATATACACGACTAGGTGAAGAAGTACTTGGCACACAATATTATTAAAATAATTAATCGGAAATCATCAATAGTTAATACATCGATCTTCATTGAACTAAGCAAGCTGTCAGATAGGCATATCTCAAATGGGTATATATTAATGCTTGAAACCTTGATGGAGACCAAGCTTTAGAGTTGTTGCCAATTAATGCTGATCAATAACTCAATATGATTTAAGAAGATGATGATTGGGCATTTATCAAGGAAAAGTATAAAGCTTAGGCCTTTATTTAATTATAATAGGCTTACATTAAGGTTACAAATTATCTAATAACTTTGCTTGGGAAAACATACATACTGTGTCCGAGTACAATCTTAAATGGAAAACTTATGCATGGACAGCAGGAGGGCTAGTTAGTGGACCTCGTCTAATCCCTTGATATGCAAACAGAGTAATGATACCAGTTTCATTAAAATAGAAAATAATTTAAGAATTTATTATAATTATGAACTATAAATATCTATTTTGTTTGTAAGTTTTCAGACTTGATTATATGGAAAACTTATACATGGACAGCAGGAGGGCTAGCGAAGGTAAACAGTGGACCCCCTCTAATCCCTTGATATACAAACAGAGTAATGATACCAGTTTCATTAAAATAGTCTAATAAAGAAAATAATTTAAGAAATTATTATAATTATGAACTATAAATATCTATTTTATTTGTAAGTTTTCAGACTTGATTATATGGAAAACTTACACAAGAACAGCAGGAGGGCTAGCAAAGGTAAATAGTGGACCTCCTCAAGGATCAAGAGGCAAGACGGAAGACTGCATGCAAGATAGATGCATGGGTATCAATCATGGGGGGGGGGCACAGAGACAATTGTTCCCCCTCCACTTCAGCCACTTTTTGACAATTCTCTGATTTCTCTCTAGTCCGAATGTTCTCTATTCCGAAGGGTCGCTAGTCTGAAAACCAAATTATGTTCGCTAATCCAAAGGTTTTATAGTCTGAATATAGAATTTATTAGTGAGCCTTCTATATTCAGACTAGAGAATCTTATTTATTATTCAGACTAGCAAACCCTCGGACTAGAGAACCCGATATAATCGGACTAGGGAACCTTTTTCAGAATTCGGACTAGCGAATGGTAAATTCTGTGTTTGGACTAGCGAACTTTCGGACTAAGGAGCATTCGGAGTAGGGAACCTTTAGACTAGAGAGTTGTCACTGACAATTTAGGCCAAATGTCCCCCACTTTTCAAGAAGGATTGATGCCTCTGAATAGATGACAATAGAAACCACATTGGTGACTGCAGAATTTGAAGAAGGGAGAAAAATGCAAAATATCAAAACTGTAAAACAGGAGGAGAAGAGATGCCAGAACCTTGCAAGTCTCAGCTTATAAAACCACTAATAACACCATTTTTTAAGTTGCTAGATTTTTCCAAATGGGCCATTCCATTTAAAATCCACACTATTCCTGTGGACGATTTTGGAAATATCTTCCACAGGGGGAGTGTGAATTTCAAATGGAATGAACACTTTAGGCAGTTCCATTTGAATTTCATACACCCTCTGTGAAAGATTCTTCCCATGACGAGTTTCAAATAGAGTTGGTAAATGTGGTAATTCCATTTGAAATTCATACTCCCCCTGTGGATGATATTTTCAAAATCTTCCACAGGGGTAGTGTGGATTTTAAATAGAATAGCATAATGACAGATGATGATTCTGTAAAAAATCCAATATCATGTTCTCTTACCGACACTCACATATGAAAAATAAGATTACGATTCCTGTCATATTCCTGTCAATGACCACTCGCATGTATTCGGTTTCGTCTCCAATTCAAATAGCCAATTCCACAAAATATAAAAACAAAAAGCGCAAACAACAGCTCTGAAACAAAAACACCGGACATGGTCTGCTTAATCTTACTTAGAGGCCAAATTTATTTTTGTAGTATTTTTTTCGGATGGCCATAGTTTATTTTGATTACATTAAAGAGTTGCTGGCCAGGCTATGCTTACGATTTCATCCTCTGGAAAGGGATGCAAGATTAGTTGTTGGAATTGTATCAAAACAATGCGAGCCCTGTGCAAACAGAGGACAATTTACCCATCATCTGCCTGCTTCGCTGCTTTATCCATGATAATGACAACAATATCTGAAACGCAAAGTTCAAATGATCATGTGTAACATAAACATGTTTTTTTCAACAGCCATGTTGTTTTATAGACTTTAGTTGATATATCATGAAATTGGGATCAAATTATGCTTATATGAAACTTCAAACTTGTATTTTTATTTCAGGTTTTTTCTTTATTTTAAAGGTTAACTAAATCATTTGTGTCAGTGACTACTAGGTTAGGTGGTTAGCTGGGAGGGTATTAACATCATTCCTCAATCAAAAGTTCATTCACAGCATGATGGGATGACACAATCTGACTGTGTCATATTCTTTGTGGGTATGATGCTGCATTTAAGCCTCATAGTCAAGGATTTAGTTTACTTGGGAAAAAATCTTTTATGGAGGAAAATTTTTCCATATTCAGTGATCTATATACAAAACCTGACGCTGGTATAATTATACATCTACAAAATATTTCTGGATGAAACCAAAAGTGTGTATAGATTGTTTTCTGTGTTTGCAAAAATGTGAGAGTATTTTTGAACAGCATAGCCTCTGAAATGACATGCTGATGTCTCTCAAGGAAGAAGATTCAAATCTCTATTTAGTGCCACTTAGTACTGGTACCCCAGCAAACACAAATTTTTTAAACAGAAATCAAAATTAAACTTCTACACTATTCAAATTTGGAGCAGTCACTGGAGCACTTTTAGCGGGTCAACCAGCGCCTTCAGCAAATGACAAATTTGGAGCAGTCACTGGAGCACTTTTAGCGGGTCAACCAGCGCCTACGCTTCAGCAGATGAGATACCTTCGATGATGTCACAGGTGGTGCCCCCTTGGTTCCGAGGGGGGTCAGGAGGTTGTCCCCGACAGGGTCAACAGAGGCGAATTTAGGGGGGCACCCCTCCTAATTTTTGCAGAGTGGCGTCTGAATTTGTGTGGGTGCAGAGCCGTGCTATTGAAAATTCCTGGATCCGCTCCTGGTCAATGTCTAACCCTTTGTCATCTTCAGAGCAATAACATGACATCTGCTGAAGACACTGGATGACTCGGTGAAATTTATTTTTTGCTGGCATAACTGACAGTAACAGCTTGCATTTTATGGAAAAGAAATTCTTATCTATTTTTTATGGAAATGTTACAATATGGCTTTAATGTGTACTTCTGTGGCTTGCATTATGTACTAAACAGGCTTAACATGAAACTTCATTGTGTGGTGGATCTTTCTCAACTCAACTATGTCTTGCAGTACAAGTGTCAAAATGTTGCACATTGCATGCCATGCATTGGTGTGATACAGATACTGCATGAAATTTTTGTCATATAGACATACACTTTACTAATCCACACAGTTCAGGGCTTTGTAATTTTCAAAATTGTCATACATTTTTCAAAATTCTTCCACCATTTTTGTTCACGGAGTGAACATTTCCCCCACTTGAACCCACATCTCATATGCACAGATTATCCCTTAAAGGGGCATTTCGTGATCCACAGCCTCATCCCCACTTTTCTCAAAAAAAAAGTTGAGATTTTTATATCACTGGAATACTCTGGCTACATAATGTTTATGTACAAAATATTTCTTGCAGATTAATTCGTTTAGCAAAGATATCGCGAAATTTGAATTTCGTTCTGGTGCACCAGAACGAAATTACAACGTATTGTCTATGGAGCAGTGTAATACACATAATCATGCATAACTCGCAAACGCAAAATCGGAATCAACTGAAATTTTGGGAATATGCTTTTTTCGTGGATATGTACTGAAAAATGTCATAAAAAGAGGATGCTAGGATCACGAAATACTCCTTTAATACATACACTGTGTCTTGAATAGCTATTGTAGCCCATAAACCCAGTGCCGTGATTAAGAGGCTAGGAAATAATTCCTAATGTCTCATACCCAGGTTTGTATCCCTTTTCTAATCCTGCCCCACATGACAAGGACTTTTTAGCTCATCTTATCTTGTTGAGACAATGGCAGCCAGGACTATTTTTTGCCTTTTTCTAAGCATGTTTACTATTGGATTGAGCAATCACATGATTATAATAGGCTTTACTGATTGGTGGGTAAGGTCAATGCTATTGTTTATTTTGTGATATGGCTGTGCATATTACTGCATATATGAAAAATACACTGCATATTTTGATTCAGGCGAATTACTTCCAACATGTCCAACTGATGAAATTTAGGTCCTGTTATCTACTCAGTAATGTTTGCTTAATTGGAATCCTTATCATTATTGGGCCAAGGTTATTATCTGCATGGTATAATTGAATTTCAATAGGCCTATGATAGTGTATTGATTTGAAAGTTTGTATTTCAATGAGTCGTTTCTTGCTGGAGAGTTATATAAGCCAGAGTCAGGATGTGGGTATCATTTATGCCTCAAATCACTAATTTATTGTAAGATCAGTGCCGAGTAGGTTTGATATGAAAATGGAAAGTTGGAACAAATTACTATACACCTGATCCGTGAACTGTGTCTTTTTGAAAGACTCTTCTTGTTTCTTTTATAATTCTTTTTGCCACCCTTCTTCTTCAGCCACCCGCTCTTTTTTGCAGCCCCTGCTTTCCCTGTGTGGAAGATTAAGGTTATGTCTTCAAAGGGGTGTATGTATTTCAACCAGAATAGCCAATTGTTTATGTATCCAATTATACAAAGAGGCTAACAACAACAAATTGGAAGAACAAAGTTAGTTTTTTTCTTTTATTTTCTTCTGGAAACAGCCATGAAATTTTTGTTTTTAATATAACATCCAATAAATTAATGTTCCTGAATTTCTCCATCAACTGTAACAAATCCATCATTCAGTAAAACATGTATCGAAGTTGTTTTCAGAAAGAAAAACATCAAGAGTGGCCCAGAAACCTCATTTTACAGTTTGCCAACAGATAAACCATATGTACATAAAACCATGTACTATAACTCGATCAAACTGTATCTATGCCTAAGCTCATTCAAAAAGTACACATGACATGATATTCAAAGTTTAATTAATATGTTAACATATTATTCAAATTTATGCATGTATGTAATAGACTGTAACATATTATCCCCATTGTGCTGGCCCCAAGAGTGTTGTATACTATGTCCCAACGGACCCATCTACCTGAAGCTCTAAGCGGTGGCATAATAATAAACCCACAAGTTCTCCATCATTTGGCATACATGTACCAAATTTCATTGTTCAAAATGAATGTTTCTGTATTCTCCATGTTCTAATTAGGAATCTCAAAGTTGCCAATTCAGGGGAATTGTTGATTTTTCATATGTGACATGATCATATTAAGGGTACACACAGGATTGCGCTTGGTTTGGTGGAACAATTTTAAACTTTATGTTCACTGTCTTTTAAGGAAACAGAGATAAATAAATTGCACATTTATTAAATTCACATACTATATCACCTTATACTACAGTAAGAATATTCTTTATAATTATACAGATATACAAATGCTACATGACTCAATTCAGTTTATGAGATATTAAAGCCAAAGTTATTGCTGAATTTTTTTTTTCCAATTTCAAAGATATGGTTGAATTCCTTTCATCATTTCCTTTCCAAAATTATACACTTTCATTTATTTATCTGTTTCTTTAAAAGATATAGTGAACATAAAGTTTAAAATTGTTCCCCCAAACCAAACGTAATCCTGTGAGCACCCTTAATATGATCATGCCACATCAGAACAATCAACAATTCCCCTGAATGGTATGAGCAGATGAGGGATGTTTTAAGTGTCTTTTTGCTCAGTATTTCAATAGCTAAATGGTGATATAACAAATAAAAATTCCTTTAAAAAAGGAATGGGGCGCCCAAATTATGTGAGCTTGGACGTGATATGGTGAATTCCATGGCATGGTGTTTAGATTTGGTCCCGGGATTTGGTATCATAATGATTTTTTCTAGGGAAGAGTAGAAGATGATCAAATGCAAGACAAATGTGTTTGATTGGGGAAGGTGTATCACAGGACCGTTTTGGATGAAATAAATTGAATTGGAATGAAGCTGTCGTGTCAATTTGCGATTATGTTGGGTGGGGGAGTTCACTTTTGGGGCATATTGTAGTGATGATATTGCTTCGGATATTGAATATTGTTGAATTTCGTTATGCAGGGGGGTATATGATGGATAGTATAGAAGAGGATCTACCCTATGTTGACCAAAAGAAAAGTTTTTATGAATGTATAACGCCTGTGATACATATACATCATAACGCCTGTGATACACATACATCATCTACTTGCTAATACACTGAAAATCTAATAGAGATGAAGGATAAAAGACAATTACAGAACATTCATTCTTCAAAAGTAGCTATATGGGTATACAATGTTTACAAGATAAGAACGTTAATGTTTTGCACATGAACGTAACATCTTTGATACATAGTTGTTAACACACTGAAAATCTGACTAGAGATTTACAATTTGATGATATCCAAAAGAATACTTACTAACTTAGCATTGAAGAATTAAAATAATTACAGAACTTTCATTTGTTAACATACACGTAGCAATGATTAACAATGTTGAAAATACAAACGTAACGTTTTGTTCATAAACATAACATCCTCGACACATCTAGGATCCGCATAATTTGTTGATTAATGTCATAAACAGTCACAAAAGATTTATGGTCTGATCATTTTATCATTTTAAGGGGAACCCGATATTGCATTTGGAAGAACCAGGCTTTTCAATTACTATCAAAACTGCTGGGTACCAAACTTTTTGATACAGCTTGTATAGTAATTTGTTCTAATTTCCATGCAAAAGGAGCCAGTTGTTTCATCCTTAAAACAAATAGGCTACACCATAATTTCCAATTACCCCATGCAGATAGATAAGACCTTGGTAAGATAAGCGTGTTAATTGTTATGTCACTATCACTATCTTGATCTTGATAAGATGCCTGACTTTGAAACTTTGGGTACAAAAACTCATACTCTGCAAGTTAGGTCAAATTTTGCACTATGATTGTTTATTTGAGCTTATTGGACTATGCCATTCAGATTAGGCTATTGTAATCCATAGTGTTGGTCACCGTCTATCGGGTTCTAAGAGGCGATGTAAACTGGTTACAAAGGTCAAAGTGGTTACAAAGGTCAAAGGTCTCGATTTATTTGGTGTTTTTACAAATCCATTAATTTTGTCTTTTAAACAAAGAATATACGCACACCATTTTATCCTGTGCATAACAGAAAACAATAATAAAATCAAATCCAAGCATATTGTGGATTTATTTCTGAGCAAGGGCATAATTTTAGCAAAATAGCACAACTAGTAAATCTAGTAAGACTGAAATTAGAAGCTACTCACAAGTACATGCCAATATTGTGGGACGCCTCCGTAGAGGGCGCCCCAATAAGTAAGCTAGATTTACAGAAAAGAAAATAACTTGCAATATGCTACCCCCACCCCTAAGAATTAAAAAAATTAATGGATTTTGTTTAAAAAAATAAGTACTTCAAAACTGGGAGGTGTAAGGCTAAACAAAGAACATGTTGCTCTTACCAATATCTTTCTCTAGAGCAACATGTTTTTTGTTTAGCCCTAGGTATCTCCATTTTGAAGGACTTATTTATTGTAACAACAAATTTTTGCTCAAATTTGAGGATTTTGGGCAGAAATATGCCTGTACAGTGCTATGGGGAAAATTTTCAAGTTGATAATTATGCATTTTTATAATGTCAGATTCAGTTTCTACACAGAATTTCACCCTAGAAAATGTTCCTCTCAGCAGGATATCTTTCACTTTAAGTTTCCACCATTCTGTCTGCCAAACATATGTGACGTGTCATGTCAAAAGGAGACACTTTTGGGCAGGATCGTAAATGGAGAAATAGCCAAAAATCTACCAGGCGATTTTTTCATAATTTGAGTTTGTTGCTTAATTTGTGTTGCTATTAATGTTTAAAATATTGTCTGATAGTTTCAGACCGGAATATAACTAGCATCTTTTATTTTTGAGACATTTTCAAGGTAATTCCTACTCTCTACATTGTCAATAATAATTTTAAAGGCTGATATCTCAACTTCCAATTTTATAATACCATAACTGCCGAACTCAATATCTTCGCTTAGGAATGTGCGATTTCATTGGGGAAAACGGCGTTGTGGAGCAAAATATCTCTATATTTAAGATATGTAAAAACCTCAAAATTTATAACTTGCCCAAAAGTGTCTCCTTTTGACATGACACGTCACATATGTCCAAGCTTGAATGCTGTCATATGCTATCAGCAGTAGATAGCAAATGTTACATCAGGTATGTTATCAATAGTGTCATCAGCAGTAGATAACAAAGGTTACATCAGGTATGTTATCAATAGTGTCATCAGCAGTAGATAGCAAAGGTTACATCAGGTATGTTATCAATAGTGTCATCAGCAGTAGATAACAAAGGTTACATAAGGAATGTTATCAATAGTGTCATCAGCAGTAGATAGCAAAGGTTACATCAGGAATGTTATCAATAGTGTCATCAACAGTAAATAGCAAATGTTACATTAAAGGAATGTTATCAATAGTGTAATCAGCAGTAGATAGCAAATGTTACATGAGGAATGTTATCAATAGTGTTATCAGCAGTAGATAACAAAGGTTACATCAGGTATGTTATCAATAGTGTCATCAGCAGTAGATAGCAAAGGTTACATCAGGTATGTTATCAATAGTGTCATCAGCAGTAGATAACAAAGGTTACATAAGGAATGTTATCAATAGTGTCATCAGCAGTAGATAGCAAAGGTTACATCAGGAATGTTATCAATAGTGTCATCAACAGTAAATAGCAAATGTTACATTAAAGGAATGTTATCAATAGTGTAATCAGCAGTAGATAGCAAATGTTACATAAGGAATGTTATCAGTAGTGTCATCAGCAGTAGATAACAAAGGTTACATCAGGAATATTATCAATAGTGTCATCAACAGTAAATAGCAAATGTTACATTAAAGGAATGTTATCAATAGTGTAATCAGCAGTAGATAGCAAAGGTTACATCAGGAGTGTTATCAATAGTGTCATCAACAGTAAATAGCAAATGTTACATTAAAGGAATGTTATCAATAGTGTAATCAGCAGTAGATAGCAAATGTTACATGAGGAATGTTATCAGTAGTGTCATCAGCAGTAGATAGCAAATATTGCATGAGGAATGTTATCAATAGTGTTATCAGCAGTAGATAGCCAATGTTACATGAAGAATGTTATCAAAAGTGTTATCAGCAGTAGATAGCAAATGTTACACTAGAAGGCTATATATTTGTACACAAATACGGCTATACCCGCATGTTATCGGTGTACCCAAACTTACAGTCCTTATTTGCTGAGGACTTAAAATAAAGAAATTATAAAAAGTCGCCCAATTGGACGGAAAATGGGTAAAAGGTGAAAGTCCAAGTCACAAGCTTTAATTTAATGTAGGTTGGACTCTTGTAGCACTTAAAATAAAGAAATTGTAAAAAGTGCCCTTCTCTTACTCTCCATAGGTTGCTGTTGTCAGTCTCTCTTATTCACAGTGAGGCTATGCAATATTAGGGGAAAACTTTTCCAGAGGGAGTATGTAAATTTAACGGAACAGCCTATTTTGGGGCCATTTCAGAGGGAGTGTGTAAATTAAATGGAACAGCCAATGGGTATGTAATTTAACTGGAATAGCCTTAACGTTGATGTCATCTATATTATAATTACACTATTCTCTGTGGATCTGTTTAGTCCTACATGTATGGGGTGGGTGTTAGTAACAATATAATTCTCAGGTGCAATCTGTGTACAAACTCTGAGCCCTGAAGCTGCTTTATTTGATGAGAAACGGCCGGCCATTTGTTTTATGATTTGGGGCCCTGGGGCCCATAATATTTGACTTATGGGGCTCATTTACATATGTAGAAGTATAATTCTCAAGTGTTAACAGTACACTCAAGCTGGGCATTGTAGCTGCTTTATTTACTGAGTAATGGCCGGCCCTATGTTTTAGTGTTTGGGGCCCTGGGGCCCATATTATGTGACATATAGGACTTATATATACATATGACAATATAATACTAAAGTCCTATCTGTGTACTAAATCTGAACCCTGTAGCTACTTTATTTGCTGAGAAACGGCCGGCCCATTGTTTTAACATTTGAGCCCCTGGGGCCCCTAGCCTTGTACATCTGGGGCCAAAATGGGCAAAAGGCACATCTACAACTTAGGGCCCATACATATGCCACTTATGAGCCCTAGTGATCTTGTACTTTTTGAGCTGGGCTTGTCAATCTGTTGCACCATATTTTAACATTTGAGCCCTTGGGGCCCACAATATATAACATATGGGGCTCTTGTATATTTGTAAATATAGAGTACCCCTAGGGCTATCAGTGTTCCAACTCAGGGCCCTGAGGCTGCTTCATTTGATTAGAAACGGCCTGCTTTGTATTTTAACATTTGGGCCCCTGGGGCCCGTGACCTTTGACCTCTGAGGCCAAGATGGGCAAAAGGCACTTCTACGGGGTAGGGCCCATAAGTGTCCCACATATGGGCCCCAGGGCCTTTGTAGTTTTAACGCTAGCCTTGACAGAATGATGTGTTTGATGAAAAAGGAGGAGGAGAAGATGAAACCCAAGGATGGCAATATTATACCCGTCCATGCTTCGCATGCGGGTATAATGAGGAATGTTATCAATAGTGTCATCACAAATGCTACATGAGCAATGTTATCAATAATATTAGTATCATTAGCAGATAGCAAGTACAGTCACTGCACTGAAGGTAGCAAGTACAAAAAGTATATAACAGTGAAAATACTTTGTACTGTTTTGATTTCATTCAAAGGTGGCCTAGCTATTTCATCCATTTTTGGTTCTGTCCGTACGCTTCAATGGAGCAGCGTGGCACACTGGTTAAGGTCTTTGCCTTTGGTGCGAGAGGTCCCGGGTTCGATTCCCCGCAGGAATCTCCGCTCTCCCCGTGGTTCATCTGGTAATGGCGGGCAGATGATCCATGATAAAGACCTCGTTTACAGGCGGTTCCGATCAGGGTAACCCCGATTGTCGGCTACACTTGCCTGTCCTGTAAAAATACCCGACCAGCTATCTCACGGCGACCCCTTCGTTCACCAGGTCACTTGTATCTGGCCGAAGTTTCGTCAGCGTTATCTCCTATATTTCAGGTGTTAATGCCTAGATATGCCCGACAAAAAAAAAAAAAAAAATCCGTCATTAAATTTTCAGTAGGATCTGTCCAGAGAATGTGATGAATTAACGAAGAGTCAAATGACCTCTGACTTAGTTTGTCTCTCTACTGACCATCCTCTTTAAATTCTTTAAAAACGCCAAATGACCTCTGACTTAGTTTTGTCTCTCCTCTGACCATCCTCTTTAAATTCATTTGCTTTAAAATTATTCTTGAAGTGGGTTATTCGAAAAGACATGTTGCCTATATAAAGTAGGCGCAACATGATACAACCATATTTTAAAATATTCAAAATGGCTGCCTTAGCAACCGTGGGGACTTTCTTATATTTCCATAAAAAGTACCTGACATCAAAGGAATCTTACCCAGTGAATCATACAGTACATTACGATCAAACTTAACCCCGAGATTTGTAGTCCCAACCGAAAATCCTACCGACGATGATTGCTCAGCTCGCAGGAAATCATCCGTCATGGTGCGGACCGTAAAAAAAAATCTGAGAATTTACTTGGGTGTATTATCCACCCTTGTGCTCGTCATGAAATTTTAATCAAAGGCGTAATCAGTGCGGTGCTATGCCTTATAAAAAATTCAGCGACTAACTTGGTGCCGTGGGCTCTCTCTGGATTTACCATCAGTGTACAGAGGTTGGGCTAATGGTATACCAGAATGCATTGCTCATATAGTGTGCAAGATGCTATGAAGGTGATTTTTTCAAAAGTAGAAGTTGAAAAGGGATTAAAATTAATTACATGTAGACATTAATTTAGGAAGTAAACCTTGTGTTTTGCCAGAAGCCTTCAAAAAATTTGCAAGCCATATAGTTTTGTCAAATTTATGGCTTCCTACCATTCGGTCAAGGCAAAATAAAATTTAAGAAAATTAAGTTTATACCTGTTTGGTGTATATGTAGTAGATGAAATAATACAACACAATTTGACTTGCATAACAGTAAGATTGTGCATTTTATTTCATGGCATTAAAAGTAATGCTACCAAAATTCATTAATAAAATAATTGCTGAATATTTAATTAAATCAAGCCTATTCATTTTTGTTTTGGGTTCCTGACACAATGCAAACTGCAGGCTCAAAATGACTATTGAAAATTCAATTTATCTAAATTATCTGGGTGTATTGCAATTTTCTAACAATCAACTTGCATGATATTTTCAACAGCATGTTGTCTCCAAGATTAAGTTTCAGTGTTTTCAAATTTCACTTTTAAAAATGAATCTCAATAAAAACCTCCTAAAATCAGGAAATTTACTAAAAAGTTATTGTACAACATCCTCAAGAACTTGTTTGCATAGAAATAGAGCAAAATTTGAAGGTTTTGGATATAATTTGTTTAAAGTTATGGGTAGGATTAGATCGGGTTGGGATCATTTTGGTAAGGGTTAAGTTAGGGCTAAAATGGGCTATTCCATTTAAAATCCACACTTTTCAAATGGAATGAACACATTAGTAGCATTCAAAACTCACCCTCCGTCAGTTATGCTTATGTGTCCATTCCATCTGCAGAAGATATTTCCAAAATCTTCCACAGGGGAGTGTGGATTTTAAAAGTCCCTCACACAGTTGAAGATTCAGGTTGAATCTTTCTCAGAGGGTGTATGAGTTTCAAATGGAGCTGCTAATGTGTCCATTCCATTTGAAATTCAAACTCCCTCTGCAGGAGACATTTCCAAAATCTTCCACAGGGAGAGTTAATTTTCTCAGAGGGTGTATGAGATTCAAATGGAGCTGCTAATGTGTCCATTCCATTTGAAATTCATACTCCCTCTGTGGTAGATATTCCAAAATCTTCCACAGGGGGAGTGTGGCTTTTAAATGAAACAGCCCAATGAGACTTTTTTGCACTGCATCATGGGATTGAATTCATTCTTCCACCAATCATTTTGCATGCATGGAGTAGCTTTAGATAGCTTGATTGAAAGCATAGCGGGCCCAAAAGCTGAGAAATTCTACGCAGCTCAGAGAAGGTGTAAAATTGTAGAGGTGATATGATTTAAGTACAATGGCCATCTGTTCATAATAATTATGATGATGGGATGTGTTTAAGATGAGAGAATTGGAAGATGTTAGGTTGGTTAAGAAGAGAGGGTGTTATCATAAACATGTGTTGTTTTGACTCCTTGGTGTTACTTGGAAAGGTTGTCGTGGAATATGAGGAGGATTATGAATAGTTATAAGAATATATTTTGGTTAATGTTTGGTCGTCTGCATTCTGAATGAAATGGACAGATTTAGAATAAATGTGACAAGATTATGAATAGTTAAAGGAATATATTTTGGTTTTGGCGTGTGCTCTGCATGTTGAATGAAATGTCTATGTTTAAAGCAAAGGTAGCAGATAGTTATAAGAATATATAAAAAATCATACTAAGATTATGTTATGTTATGTTTGTCAATGCTAGTTTAAGTAAAAGATATAGCCATATTTGAAAGTTAGATACAGCACAATTAAAGCTCTTTTCAATAGATAGAAAGCTTAAGGGGGTACTACACCCCTGGCCAATTTTGTGCCTATGTTTGCATTTTTCTCAAAAATTATAGCGCATTGGTGACAAGTAAGATATGTATATTATAGGGGCAAGGACTACAACTACTGCACTGAAAATTCAGCAACTCAAGGCAAGTAGTTATTGATTTATTGATCAAATATTGGTGTTCCCTCATTTTTGACTGTAACTCCACAATTGTTGTCTGTGTTGAAATAAAATTTCCAGTGCAGTAGTTGTAGTCCTAGCCCCTATAATATGCATATCTTACCTGTCACCAATGCGCTATAATTTTTGAGAAAAATGCAAAAATAGGCCCAAAATTTGGGCAGGGGTGTAGTACCCCCTTAACCCCATGAGAACTACCTGCCGATTGGCCAAAATGAATACTGTGTCCAATTTTGAACCAATCAAGGAGGGTATCAAGATCAGGGACAGACTTAGGTTTCAGTTTTCTACTGGCCCTCCGGGCCAGTGAAATGGCAAATCTAGTGGCCCTGCAATAAATTTACTGGGCCAGCTTTTTCAATATGTTCTACTGCAAAAAAAACCACAAAAAAACTTTTTTTTGTGTGTTTTTGAGAAAAAATCTATATGAATTTTTAATCAATTGTCATGAAATGTGTATATATCGTGAATTTCAAAAAAATCTAAATTTTATGATATCAGAAGGACATCCTCGTTTTCAAAATGCAATTTGATATGTCTGATGGTGCTCTCCCACAAAAAAATATGTGGAAACTTTGCTATCCGAGCCCTTTATAGTCAAGCAAACCTTAACATTTTAATTTGTTTTGTACTGAATGTACTCAATGTAGAGAGTGTAGTCACTAACACAAATTCAGTCAGTAGTCCTGCCTTTTTTAGTTCCAAAAGTTCACAAAGGTTCAAATATGTGTTTTTTGTGGTATCGCTATCATCATAAGATAGAGCAGGTACAAGATTGGAAGTAGTATGTAGGCCTACTATCGACGTAAAAAGCAGCCGTATATTTCCAACTTGCTAGCAACACAAGAATAAGAATATACGAAAAATCATTTACAAATAAAGATATAAATTACAGATGACAGATGGAGCAGAAACTGTGTAAATATGGCCATCACTGATTATATCTCTTGTCTTAAATGTTTTATATATCAGGCTCAAAAATCTAGTGGCCCGCCGGGCCAGTATTGTTGGAAGTTTACTGGCCCGGCGCAAAATCCACTGGCCCCGGGCCACCGCTTAAATCTGTCCCTGATCAAGATCATCTGCAAATGCAAGTTTGACCATAAATAGTTTAAAGCCGAGTCATAATTGGCAATTGAAATAAGCATTTTAAGTTAACAACCAATCAGAAATGCTGTACTATGAAAAATTTAAATAATGCTATCTCCAGTAGATAGCCAAGTCCACTGCACAAAATCACTTCTCATTCTCTTAATAAAGACAATAAAACCTGAAAACAAATATTGCTATCTTCAGTTGTTAGCTAAGCCATTATCAACCGATTACATTGTTAACATGAATAACCGATTTTAACATGGATAACATACAAACTGCTAACATTGGGAGGTATATGAAACAACATGCTATCTTCAGTAGATAGTTATAAGACCAACAGTGCTATCTTCAGTAGATAGTTATAAGACCAACAGTGCTATCTTCAGTAGATAGTTATAAGACCAACAGTGCTATCTTCAGTAGATAGTTACAAGACCAACAGTGCTATCTTCAGTAGATATAGTTATAAGACCAATAGTGCTATCTTCAGTAGATATAGTTATAAGACCAACAGTGCTATCTTCAGTAGATAGTTATAAGACCAACAGTGCTATCTTCAGCAGATAGTTACAATACCAACAGTGCTATCTTCAATAGATAGTTATAAGACCAACAATGCTGTCTTCAGTAGATAGTTATAAGATCAACAGTGCTATCTTCAGAAGATAGTTAAAGGACCAACAGTGATATCTTCAGTAGATAATTACAGGACCAACAGTGATATCTTCAGTAGATAGTTATGACAACAGTTCTATCTTCAATAGATAGTAATGACAACAGTGCTATCTTCAGTAGATAGCAAAAAAGAACACATTTTCAACATGTATTATATTCATGGGGTTATTTCAGATGAAAACCTTGCCTGGGGGGGAGGTAGAGTGGTTATAGAATCATCCATTTAGGTAACCCCATTTGAAATTCACACTTTCTGTGTGGAAGATATATAGGGTGTGTATGGGTTTCAACTGAAATGCCAAAATGTTCTTGGTTGAGGCTAAACCAACAATGTTTGTCTTTAGCTAATGCTTTTTACAATTTATATCAAAATAAGAGAATGCCACATAAATGGCAAAAATTTGACAGGCATGGTACATCATCTTCATAATAAACATAACTACATCTGAATTCATATAACAACAACAAAATCATTAAAACACACAAAATGTACAATAAATGCAAATTTAATATTATCAATCAATTCATGTGCAACAATCACTGAACTGGAAAACATTTATAGATGAAGATTGCGATCTTTATTGGCCAATAATGTTTGCTTCAACACCTTGTACACTTTCAAATCAGTTTATGACTGCAGGCAATTCACTGCTCACTGGTCAAGAAAAGGGAGTGATGGATAGGTCCAACCCAATCTGCAGCACCTTCACAAAACGCTGACTCAAGGTGGCACTGATTGCTTGCAGAGGACGGCACTTCTTGCCTGATTTTATTCATTTTTTTAACCAAAAAGAAACGCTTTTGCTAACAAATCTTTATAATAATATTCCAGTTTACAAGGATTTTATTTACATATAAATTACATTTCCAGTCAGGAGGTAGCTAGCTTCATGGTTCTGGTTGGATTGCAAGAAATTTCTTTTTGAGTCTATAAAGCATGAGAAAAATGATGTCAGATTTAGGCTTTGTTTAGGGATAAAATCTTACCAAGGGCTCATAAGATGGGTCTGAATATATCTTTTCTTTCTCTTGGTCCTTTATGTTTCATTTTCTCCCTTCTTGCTTTTTTTTCCTTGCCTACATTTTCATCTACTTTTCCAATTCTTTTGTTTTGAATTGTATCTTAGTTTTCCTAATTTTCCATTTTTTTCTCACTTTCTTTCTGGCAAGCAAATCTTCAATCTGGGAAAGCCAAGCTATACCAGTGTTTTTAGTTTATCTTCTATAAACACATTTTAGAACATCAGTGATTTTGTCAAATTTTGACCTGCATCCCAAACAGACAAATCAG
The DNA here is from genome assembly GCF_039555335.1 of Amphiura filiformis. Classification (NCBI taxonomy): domain Eukaryota; kingdom Metazoa; phylum Echinodermata; class Ophiuroidea; order Amphilepidida; family Amphiuridae; genus Amphiura; species Amphiura filiformis. The sequence continues at coordinate 21,838,544 of NC_092638.1, forward strand.
TTTCCTAATTTCACATTTTTTCCTCACTTTCTTTCCTGTAAGCAAATCTTCCATATGGGAAAGCCAAGCTATACCAGTGTTTTCAGATTATCTTCTGTAAACATATAGAACAATAGTGATTTTTTTTCAAATTTTGACCTGCATCTCAAACAGACAAATGAGTTTTCCGGTTTTCCTTATTTCCAATTTTTCCTCACTACCTTTCCTAGTAAGCAAGTCTTCCATTTGGGAAATGAAAGAAAGAAAGAAAGAAAGAAAGAAAAAATGAAAGATAGAAAAAGAAAGAAAAAAGAAAAAATATGCATATTATACCAGTGTTTTCAGTTTATCTTCTGTAAACATGGTAAACATTTTAGAACAACAGTGATTTTTGTCCAATTTTGACCCGCATCTTAAACAGACAAAGGATACATTAAACAGTGATTTTTTTATTCAGTTCCATTCCTTGCAATCATGATGAGCACTATACTTTTAAAATTTACAATACTAATGAAAATAAAAGTAAAATACATACTAATAACATGACAAAGAAGATGAAACTCTGAGAATCACTTTAAAGTTCACAAGTATGCTACGTGCACATAAGAGATATCTTCAGTTTCATCAAGACCAAAATAATTAGCGCACCAGGATCGATGCTCTAGGGAATGATGTCCATTTAAACTTTTGTCACCTCCTTAGATTCATTGGTCTATGCAGATGTCAGAAGTGACTTTTATCATCTTCCATAACAGTTTGCTTGTGTCCACCACAGGGCAGTTAACATCTTAAGTTTGTCAAAATCTTAAGATTTCTTTCAAGTTCCCAAAATTGTACAGCCCAAATTGCAGGTTAAATACCAAACATTCACCAAATATTTCAGAATGTATTAACCATACTGCATTAACTAAGCTTGGTACAAACTTGAATAAGTCTCTCTTATATGGGTGTAACTTGGTGGTTTAATTGCATTAATACCACTAAACCAAGTCAGTGAAATCTCAAGATTATCATGTCTGAGTGAACACAGTAGTGACTTAACAATGTCCTATGATGGATGGTTAAAAAATGACCTAAAGCTATGTGACACTCTCAAGCAAAAATGAGTTGTTTAATAGTTGCTAATATTAATTTTTTGAGGTAATCGTGCAACTTTGTAGTTTCCTTGTTTTGATGGAATTTTCAGCATAGTATTATATAACCTGTACAATTGGCAATGATGTACTTTTTTTACATTATGGCTCTGTGTGACAGTTTTGCATGATTTTGTGACATAAGATCCCATTGTTTCTAGTAGGCTGAGACCTTAATTGTCCATGCCAGAGAGATGCAGGCAATATGACAAAATCTGGGAACATGAAGGTTGGCCAAATCGGTTCATACTTTGTAAGATTGATGTACTGGATGACATATTTTCACATGCCAGACTAGACCCACCTGACCCCCTGGGTAGGGAGATATGGGTACCCCTAATTTAGGGCCTTTGACACAGGAACATTGCTGTGAAAACAGTTGAAAATTGGCAAAGTTTATGAAGTTATTTTTCTATCAGCAACTTCTCGATTGGATTTTATTTTGAAATATTTGTCAAGAGCATAGTTTATTTGCAATATAGAACTTAAAATTGCAATGATTGGGGTCTTGGGTTTTCAGGAGGGGTCATTAATGTTACCCCTCTTTAGCATTTTTAAAAAATGTAAAAAAAGGGTAATTTTAAAAGCCCTTTTATGAAAATATACATCTTAAATATTGATTTTTTTTAATGTCAACATTTTGATGCTATATTGGTCTACTCCAAACAATAAATGGTAGATTCGGGCGGTGTAACGAATTTGCATAAAATTGGTGTTTCTAGATAGTATTTTCGCCTAATAAATTTCTTGAAAATGATATTGTAAGTCTAAAAATTGGAGGAAACTGAATGTGACAATTCTATTTTTAGTCTTAAAATGCTTAAAATGTTTTCATATGGTGACATTGTTTTAGATTTTTCTAAACAGAATCATGTCAAGTCTGCAGAAGTGTTTCTAAATACAAAACAATTCATATTTAGCTATCCGAGTAAAATACAAAACAGAAATACTGAATACAAGACTACCTTGTGATAAACCATGATGAACAAAATTGCAATATAAATGTAGGTCCATTAAATGTAATGTAGGCCTATTGTGTATGCATTTTTTAATTATATCATTATATTATTTTTATATATTAATAAAAAGTATGCCTAAAAGCCCTCAATGTTGTGAGTAAGAAACTACGATATTAGTTGGCTACTGTGATAATAGCTGATAACTAACATAGATCACAAGCGTTTATAAAGGAGTAAGTTAATCATTTCAAATAAATTGGATCACAATTTGAAATTACTTGGTACTTTAGGTCAGTAAACATGAGTAAGATTTAATCTTTCCCTAGAGAAGTCCTTTTCAGAAGGCTGAGCTTTGAACTCTAGCGAGTGCCATCTTCAGGCTCTGAAGATGGCGGAACATGAAGGTTGGCCAAATCGGTTCATACTTTGTAAGATTGATGTACTGGATGACATATTTTCACATGCCAGACTAGACCCACCTGACCCCCCTGGGTAGGGAGATATGGGTACCCCCTAATTTGGGGCCTTTGACACAGGAAAATTGCTGTGAAAACAGTTGAAAATTGGCAAAGTTTATGAAGTTATTTTTCTATCAGCAACTTCTCGATTGGATTTTATTTTAAAATATTTGTCAAGAGCATAGTTTATTTGCAATATAGAACTTAAAATTGCAATGATTGGGGTCTTGGGTTTTCAGGAGGGGGTCATCAATGTTACCCCTCTTTAGCATTTTTAAAAAATGTAAAAAAAGGGTAATTTTAAAAGCCCTTTTATGAAAATATACATCTTAACTATTGATTTTTTTTAATGTCAACATTTTGATGCTATATTGGTCTACTCCAAACAATAAATGGTAGATTCAGGTGTGTAAGCTAATTTGCATAAAATTGGTGTTTCTAGACAGTATTTTAGCCTAATAAATTTCTTGAAAATGATATTGTAAGTCTAAAATTGGAGGAAACTGAATGTGACAATTCTATTTTTAGTCTTAAAATGCTTAAAATGTTTTCATATGGTGACATTGTTTTAGATTTTTCTAAACAGAATCATGTCAAGTCTGCAGAAGTGTTTCTAAATACAAAACAATTCATATTTAGCTATCTGAGTAAAATACAAAACAGAAATACTGAATACAAGACTACCTTGTGATAAACCATGATGAACAAAATTGCAATATAAATGTAGGTCCATTAAATGTAATGTAGGCCTATTGTGTATGCATTTTTAATTATATCATTATATTATTTTTATATATTAATAAAAAGTATGCCTAAAAGCCCTCAATGTTGTGAGTAAGAAACTACGATATTAGTTGGCTACTGTGATAATAGCTGATAACTAACATAGATCACAAGCGTTTATAAAGGAGTAAGTTAATCATTTCAAATAAATTGGATCACAATTTGAAATTACTTGGTACTTTAGGTCGGTAAACATGAGTAAGATTTAATCTTTCCTCAGAGAAGTCCTTTTCAGAAGGCTGAGCTTTGAACTCTAGCGAGTGCCATCTTCAGGCTCTGAAGATGGCACTGCTAGGCTCTGAAGATGGCGCCGCTAGAGTTCCGAGAGCTCAGCCTTCTGAAAAGAACTCTCTAGGAAAGATTAAATCAGTTTACATTCACAAATAATTATTCTAGAAACGCTTATACTGCAAGTGCCCAAGAATCTTAGCCATGGGATGTAGTTCTAGTAGGCCTAGCTTGTAGCTGGGGCAGATATGGTCTTTTATGATCTTCAATTTCATGCTATACTGCTTGAACTGCATCTGCCTTATAAATACTGAAATATTCACTAAATCAAACCAGGATTTTGTTCAATTACAATCGCAAATTTCCAAGTTTTTGGACAGTTCTTCTTTCTTTCTTCTGTCAAACTTGTAATGAGCCATCGTAGCCATAGGGCCTATGCTTTAGGCCAATGTAACCATATTTGGTCACAAGGACCAATGGGTGGGGGCACAAATGTTACATGACCAACTCGGGGTCAAAGGTCATCCAAAGGTCATTATGGCCAAAATGTGATTTTCACTAAAATGCTTCTTCTTCCACAAATTTCATAACACAATGACGTCACGTGCATACCTGCATCAGCTTTAGCTAATGTCTAAAAGTTGAACAAAGAATTGAGGTCAAAGGTCATTAAGGGGTAAAATCTTACAATTGCATTATCTCGACATCCGTAAGGGGTATGGGGCTCAAACTCGGTGACAACAAATCTCATGACCAGGGGAACATTTTACAGGGGTCAGGTCAAAGGTCATGGAGGGGTCAAATTTTATAAATTCATTTTCTTTACATCTGTACGGGGTACGGGACTCAAACTCTGTGACAACAAACTTAATGACTAGGGAAATATTTTGGAACACTTTGCAGGGGTCAGGTCAAAGGTTATCTGGGGTCAAATCTTATCTTTCTTTTTCTGCCCACCGAGTGCTACGCGCATTCCCCACACTCAGTGACAACAAATCTCATGACCAGGGGAACATTTTGCACGGGTCAGGTCAAAGGTCATGCAGAGGTCAAATTTTAGAAATGTATTTTGGACATCTGTCTGGAATGTAATTCATAGGCCTACATTTACATGCGAGATATACAGGTTGTATTAAAACGATTGGCACCAATCCATATTTTGTTTATTAAAAAGCAAACTTCTTGGAACATCATGATATCAGACATGTTATGTTCTTTGTTCCTGAGAATAAAATAACCTAGATAACTTGCACAGTCATACAGTGACCTTTGAATGCTTTTGCATGCATCTTTGAACTGGAAATAATATTACAGCAAGATATCATAAATACTTGAGAAGTAAAACATGTTTGATGTATATGATTTAATCAAAGTATCTATTCTGGCTGGAATACTTAGATTGTGCTTGAAATATTTAAGGTATAAAATTGTATACTTTTCAATAAAATATTAGGTAAGTTGGGATGAGTTGTTCTATATTATCATGATTATCAGGATCAGAAATATCAATGGACGATTGAGAGTAAAATCCAAAAATCTTGTCTTTTTTGCCAAAAGTAACAGATTTCCATTTGAGATACCCAAAATTAATATTGCGAGTATCCTGCTTTGTTTTTTTCTTTAGTGGTTACTTTGTAACATGTTAATAGACATTTTCAACAATGCCACGATAATTGTATTTCAAACACCAGTATGAGGTAATATTTTGTTTTCTTACATTATATTATTTATAGGCTGATTGTGATATTTTGAAACAAAGCAAATAAGAACACAGCCAATCTACGTTGGGACAATTTGTAGATGGCTTAGAGGAATGTAACATTGCACTGTCAGCTCCAAACAAGATCTTTAGATGTCAAGTCAACTCGAAAATAATGTTGACACTTGTTGCTGAAGCAAATGAACCTCAAGATCTACATAAGGATATTTATTCTTATGATAATATTCTTGCACAGATAAGATTCTGGCATACATCATGTTCATTCAATTTTAGTATACGTGCAACATGGCATAATGCATGAAAGACATACGATATCTTTCAGCTTTATGATTGTTTAATCAAATGAGATATAGAAACATCTACATTTTAAAGGTTTAGTAATGTTTATTTTTCCATTTATTATCAGCTTGGTAACTTTAGTCAACTTTATAATGAAGAAATACCTTAAAAGACATGTGCTTCCTTAACGGAGATTTTCAGTTTTGTGATCTTGCTAAAATACCATATAGAAACACTGCATTTTCTATTAAACCAAGCAACACCATCCAAAGATAATCTGATTTGTTTCCCACAGTCTAGGCCTACAGCCTAAGATTGGTTCAATTGGAGGAAGATGAAAACAAAACAAAATTTGGATGTATATTCGATATATAGAATGCTTGTGAATTCATTTAATAAAAATGAAAATTTTAAAGAAGTTCTAAGGGAGGCCAAATGATATAGGGGTTGCTTGAATTATTATTTGTTTACTATAATGTTCACTAGAATGAATGAGATTTAATGAGGTAATAATTTTTGTATTACAATTATATTGTATATTACCAATCGTTAAAAACAAAACAAATAAGGGCATGGTCTACGTTGTGACAATTTGAGAAGGCTCCGATCGTTATCAATATTTCCAAAAGCAGCGTGAAAAAAACAATACATGGATCTTAATGTAGTGATTACTCAAAGCAATGTAAACATTGCACTTTCAGTTCCATACAACTTCTTATGTGTAAGCTAGAATATCATTTTGACACTTGCCTGTCCTCAGCTACATGTAGTACAATTAGGCGTCGAAAAGAACAGTAAGATGCAAAGTGTCATCATGATTAATATGCACTAATAAAAACTGAATTGCTAGGTCTATAATAACTCATATTTATATGTTGATGCTAAGTAATGTTGTATGATCATGATTTAAATCCAAATAATTGTTTATTTCTTACTTTTGTTTGAGTGTTTGACCACGTATTTTAGGTTTTTCTCATTTTAGATCGAATAAAATCTAGAAACACTTAAATTTTAGTAACATTTTGCTTTTGTTATCCATGATATTAAAGTTTAAAACCTTACTCAACTTAATAACCAGCTCTAAATAAAGTATGTAGTTGAAATAATCACATATTTCATTAATATTACAATATTTTCAGTTTGTAATATTGCTAAAAATACCATATAGAAACACTGTATTTTCTAAAAAAAGCAACACCGCCCCAAGATATTCTAATTTGTTTCCCACAGCCACATGTTGGGTCACTCTTATGACACCAACAAAAATTCAAAATTTCGATGTATATTTTTTATATTTGCATTTGAATTCATCAACTAAAAATTCAATTTTTTAAGACATTTTGAGGGGGGTATGTTAAGACACCCCCTAGAGCCAAATGATAGGGGCTGGTTGAATGTCAATTGTTCCCTGTAATGCCCGGGGTAGATGTTTCCTACAAATACTTAATTCACTTAAATAACTTCAACCACTTGTGAAAAATGAGAATACAAAATTGGCTTAAATTCAGGAAAAATTAATCCATTTTAAAGGGGTAGATTGTACCAAAACAAATAAGGGCTATAAACCCTTAACAAGGGGGGTCAGAATCCTGGAAAAGTTTCAGTGAGAATGTTTCATCTAACACCCCTACTACACCAAATATGGGCAAATTCGGACAACCTTGATGTTCCTGCCACTGCCTGGTTTTCTCCGGCATGATCAATTAATATGTTCTTCTATTTCTGCTTTGTTTTTATTACATGAGCTTTTCTAGTTTCAAAATCTCATAAAAATATTTAGCCCTGATAGCTCCTTATTTTGTAAGCTGGCAGAGGCAGGACTGTCAGTATCGTTTGTGGGTGTGTGTGGAGGGGTGGGTGGAAGTGAAGGATACAAGTAATTTTTCCAAGACCTTGATATAGGGGTCTGAGAAAAGGACTATTTTAGGTGCAAAATTATGAATTCTTTTTGGCAAGAATTTCCTAAACAATGGGTGTTGTCTTCAATATGTCTCGCAAGACTTAACGGGGGAAGCACTTGGCTGCCCTGCCTAGAGCCATATGCATGCACACAGTGCCCACTGGTCTATGCAGAGCCTTGGATAAGAGCTACTGATGCTTAACATCAGACGACTTAAGTCATGTTTACGTGGTAATGTAGTCTTCCATTATATTTAAGTTCCCATCTGCTCAGTGAAGTCAAACCGACTCGATGACAGAGGATTACTCATATGAAAGAGCTGTTACCAAGACTATAGCACTAAAACAAAGACACGCTTCATGGTCACACGGTTAACACATACACAGACATACACTGATTTTGGTGTGAAGATGGTAAACCCAACTGAGTCATTATGGTAGAACCAGGGATCGAGTTTTCAAAGGGATTTGGAATTCCTACTACATCGTATGTTTTAGTATAGTTGTGTATACTCAGAAAGGTTCCCAAGACTATATAGCACTAAAACAAAGATATGCTTCATATGGTCACATGGTTAGCACATATGCAGACGTACACTGATTTTGGTGTGAAGATGGTAAAACCCAACTGAGTCATATGGTAGAACCTGGGATCAATATAAGGATTGGATACTTTATCGTGTTGTAGTGTGGTTCTTGTTTATAATCATATTAACCAAAATGCATTTGTTTTATCATAGATTCTGCTCTTTTGAGCATGATGACAGTATATTATAGCTTTGCTGAGATATTCTAAAGTCTACAGATTTAAAACAAAGACACGTTTCATGGCCACAAAGTTAACACATGCACAGGCACTGATTTTGGTGTGAAGATAGTAAACCCAACTGAGTCATTATGGTAGAACCTGGGATCAATTTATAAAAGGGATTGGAAATTCTTACTATATTGTATGTTTTAGTATAGTTGTGTATACTTAGAAAGGTTCCCAAGACTATAGTACTAAAACAAAGATGCGCTTCACACGGTTAACACATACACAGGCACCGAGTTTAGTGTGAAGATCGTAAAACCAACTGAGTCATTATGTTATGATAAAACCTGGGATCAATATAAGAAAGGGACCGGGAAAGGGATTGGGAACTACCACTGTTGTAGCATGGTTCTCGTGTGTTGTCGTTATTTTGGGTGCCACATTACCCACAAGGCATCTGCTTTATCATCAATTTTGTCCATTTGAGGACAGTAATTCAAAATATTGTCAGTACAGAGAGTTTACTACGACTGAAGTTATTTTTTAAAGCATTTTATTTGATCTTAAGTTCTTTTCACATAAACCTGATTAATTGTGTCCATTTGAGTATAGTAATTCATGAAAATTTAATACAAAATATTGTCAGTTTACAGACATAAATGTCATACACCACATATTGCAATGCCTCACCAAAACAACAGAATCTGACAAAAGGCCCAAGTTTTGCTGCTGGAAGCTTTTGTTATAATTGATTAGTGATTCAACATCTATTATCAATCATAATTTTGATACCAGTTGCTTACAATTAAAATTGTGCACATTGTAATACAAAAGGTACCCTCAATATTCCTTACAAACTTCACTGCAAACTGACTTCATAAGACTTTTGGACTACGTACATAACACAGAAACCATTGAATACAATAATATTAAGTACTCATATGAATGGAGTTTGACAAAGATTTAAAATATAGTCATGCAAATGCAAAATACAATTTTTTAACTTTTGCCAATCTTTTGAGGATCTTCTAAATTGACGAATGTTGGTGTGAGATTTTTGGTGATTTTGTAAAATTTGTTGATGATTTGTAAAATTTATGATGACTTGGTAAACTTATTGATGATCTTGTAATTTTTGTGATGATTTTGTAAACTTTTTGATCCACTTTTGCACCATATTTTAGCTTTAATATGGCAACATAAAGTGATTTTTTCTCCAAAAGACACTGGATTCACTATACTTCAAGAAATTTTATCAACCCCATCCTAATGTTAAAAAGAAATCTACACCACTGCAGAGAGAGGGCTATAAGAGCATCTTAATATCCCAAGTTCCCATGGTCAAGAAAACCCCTATACATCTATATGCTCCAAACATCCCTAACAATCCATATAAATAAGTTATTTGCCACAATCAATCATATTTCTGTCAAACTTGTGTATCCAATTCTTTATCCTCTTTTTTGTATTGTGTATTATTCTATGACTCTGTGAGCTCATGGTTTAAGGCATGAATTAAGACCAATTGCATGAGAGTGTGCTTGACCCAAATTCACACATATATTTGAATTCTTTTGACAATGGGTTTGGTTAACAACTGCCTGGACAGAATTCAGACCCAAATGGACAACAATTGGGTCCATTTAATGTGATTTATCAATCACAAAATACTGTCAAATACATCTGTATGAGCACAAAATTAGCATTGGTAGTGCTGTTGGTGTTACCAATATGTCAAATAAGTTATTTGTTGGAGGAAAATAAACTTATTGTATTCTTCACTTTCAATAATATTATTATTATCAATGTTACAACAATTACTATGTCCCAAATTTAAAAAAAAATTATTTTAATGTTGCAAGGATATTAGCCAGTTATGTTATTATTAATACTATTAGGGCTCAACCGATTATCTTTGACTTGATCAGCTCAAACTTTTAAATAAACACCACAACGTGCTATATTATATGTTTTGTCATGTTCTTTCACTTCCATTAAAAATTTAAATTTAAACTCTGATTTAAAGAAGCTTCTAAAGTCAAGAGATGTTTAAATGGATGTTTGAGAGACACAAGTACATGAAACTGATTCCTCCACCACAAACTTTGAAGCACTTCTTTTAAAAATCACAGGATTGTCCCCTTCACCAATCCAATCTGAGAGATCAAGCTACAGAAATCATGGTGAAAGCTCAAGTGAGCCAAAAATATGGCTTTGGTATCATCTTTTAAAGCTTTACTTCCATGCTATCTTCAGTAGATAGCAATATTAATGGCCACTTTCTTTTATAAAGCTGACTTTTATTTACTTGAAATAATTGTCACTTTTTTGTAAATATTTTCAAGAGAATGCATCAGTGATCCTATATTTGTGCTCATTTAAGACCAGATTGCATTGTCAATTGGTCTCATAAATGCCCTCATCAATCATCACCTTGTCAAAGCACTAATTGACTGGGCCTTATGTTGCAATATGACTTGGGTTTTATTTAGGCCTGGTTTAAGGCATGGGTATGCATGTGTGTATGGGTGCGAGTGAGTGAACAGTGTTTGATCTTTTGTGACCAAAACATCTTTCAGTGGATCGAAGAGTGGTGTGCATGTGTATGGGTGCATGTGTCTACTCAATTCAAATAACATTTAATCTTTTGTGATCTTTGTCAAAAACCTCTTTCTGTGAGGGTATGTATGTATGCTGAATACACACCAAGCAAGTTGACAATTCTGAATCAGTGAACTTATAGCTTGAGAAATGGCCCTATGGAAGTATCCTTCAGGACCAACATCTTACATGAGACTCATCAATCATAATGCTGTCAAAGTAGTATTGTTTTGGATGAAACATTTGTTGTGGTAATATTTTTACAGTTGCTTATGACCATGTGTATAGACAGTTGAATTGCCAATCTGGCAATAGCTAGTTAAGGATATATGTGACATGATCAAGGGGAATGAGTCGGATGTCGCTAATATTGTTTTTGAGATATTGGCAAAAACAGTGTTCAAATTCTTTTGTTTTATATTGTTTCAGCCATTGATAAATTGCTCATAACTCGGTAACCAAATGTCCGATTTTGATGTTTTTTGCATCAAAATGTAGCATTTGTAAACTGCCAGAAAGTGATGTAAAAAACTTCTAATTGAAAATTTTTGACATGTGACTCATTCCCCTTGATCATGCCACATATGGCCTTTTAACAAAAGATAATGGTTGGATTGAGAAAGGTAAGGTAAGAAACAATCTGACCAGAACATATTATTATTCCATTCAAAATCACTACCCCTGTGGAAGAGTTTGGAAATATTTTCCACAGGGGGAGTATGGATATTAAATGGAATGAACACATTAGCCAGCTCCATTTGAAACTCACCTCCTCTGTGGAAGATTCAGGTTGAATCTTTCTCAGAGGGTGTATGAAATGGAGTTGTATATGTGTTAATTCCATTTGAAATTATACTCCCCTGTGGAAGATATTTCCAAAATCTTCCACAGGGTAGTATGGATTTTAAATGGAATAGCCCATTGGAGCCTTCTTGCAGTTTCTTAAAGAAACAATGAATATAGTGAATGTAAACCCAAATTGTGATATGATATGATTTAAACCTGTACAACATCACGGCCAAATGGCCAAATTACATAATACACAACAAATATTCTGAAAGAAACATTAATAAACATTAAAGAAAAAAATATGAAAAAAGGCAATAATGGCATGGAAAACAGCAGAGAAATGCAAAAGGACACAAAGGGCAGCAGCCAACACAAAACTACTGCTTATATATTTAGCATGTTTAACAGATTAATGTAGTAGGGAAATGGGCCATTGGCATCTCTGCTTGTGCACCATTTGCATCAATCTGTCTTGAAACGGGGGGGGCATTTGGCCTGAATTGTCAAAAAGTGGCTGAAAAGAACAAAAAATTGTCATTTTGCAATAAGGTAATGGGGACACATCCTCCGTCCGCCTGGATTGACGCCCAAGGTGACGCACAGGCAACTTAGTGATATATGGGCTGCATTTCTCAGCTATCTTGTAATAAACTTCAGCATTTTCAAGAGGAAGCAACACGTTCCTTTCACATATGTATACAATTACATACTCAATTTGACACAGAACTTTAGAAGTCTTAATAATATTAATAACAATTTCACACACATCATGTTTGTATGTTTACGATATATTTGTAGCGTAGATAATCCATGATAGTTCTTTGCCCCTTATCAATGAAGATCTAGATGCCAAACTCATGGACCTATTGTCTTCACCCTTTGTTCTTTATCACAATAAGGACTTAGGCTGGATTTAACCAACCTCCAGACTGTTGCAGCTATAACTTTACCACAGAAGATATATTACCCTTCCCAGAATCCTTTGCAACATGGCGCATCACCTTATTACATCAAATGACACTCATATTACTTTGTACAGGTTCCCTTTGTTTTCATGTTAAGTATAGACTGGCTAAACATGGGTCGATATTCGGGAATCAACATACTTTGTAAAATCTGGATGTGCTAAGTTCATTGAGGTACTTTTTGTCACTATTAACACATGTTGCACTCAGCAAATCAGTACAGAAAATTGAAATGGAAGAAATGCATTTATGGGAAGTGTAAGATGTCTTTTCGGTATACTTACTATCACATCGATATCACAATTAACCTACTTCATTGGGCTGTTCCAGTTGAAATCCATACACCCCGTATGAAAGACATGACCTTAATCTTCCACACAGGGAGTATGAATTTCAAATGGGGTTACCTGAATGGGTGACTCCGTTTGAAATCTTCACCCACTGTGTAGGAGATTAAGGTCATGTCTTCCATAGGGGGTGTATGGATCTTGAAAGGAACAGCCCATTGAGTGTTTAAGCTTACGCCTACACATAATGTGCTTAGATAAATGATGTGCTGGTTAGTTAACGAGGTATGACTGGAACCGAGTTTACCATACTAATAGTCATGCTAATTGCACAGAGGCTTATGCTATGGATTATAAAGGGATTACTGTCACAAATGAACCATAATGTTTACAGAAGTGGAAAGGAAATATTACATTTTTGCATGTATTTATCTTTATTAATATTTTCAAATTATTATTTGATTATAGTCTCATGTATTTAACGGTTCATCTCTGTCAAGTACTAATGGGCATGTTGGTACTTATATAAATGCATTTTGGGAAAGATGTTAATTTAATGTTATTACTTTATTAATATATATATAATAAACAAGGTTGAAAGCACACACAAAACCCAAGACATGACCAACATGCCATTTAACTAGAACAACAGCATGGACCAATGCGGGGAAAACAGAGCAAAAACAAACAATTACATACATGCATACAAAAAGCATTTAAAAGAGCAATTAAAAGAGCCAACTAAGCGATGTACACTTTGAGGTAATCAAGGTTGTTCCACATGGGCTCTTTCCTACAATTCCAAATACTATACAAGCCCAACAAAGTTAATTTAAAAATGTCTTTTATGACCTTTTTACTGTAGCTTTGCAAAATTTGAAAATGGATCGGATACGAGAAACATTATCTTTGCTGACCAGGCCACAAGAACCAACCTCAAAACAAACAAGATTTACTTTCACACCCCCTTGTTAGGATCAGAAAGAAGACCAGCATATTTATGAAAAGTAAAAATTGCATATATTTTTGATATTGATCTACTGAATGGACCAATGGACTCATCCATTATGCGCATAAGGAGGGGCAAACTTCCACTTTTGGAAAAACTCCCCATTGTTCAGTTTATAATTATGAATAAAATCCAGGAGGGCACTCAACTTTAATTTTGGTCAAGTGTGTGGCACGGTGTTTTAAACTTCAGAAATGAAATTTCAACATAACTGTTTTGGTCTAGTGAACTAAATTGGGCCAAATTATGGGCTGCGGAGCTAAGAAATTCCAAATCATCCAAATTTGAGTTAAAGAGCTGAATTTTGGGAGTTTTACTGAAAGTGACGCTACTGAACTGGAGTATGATCCCCAATGTGGGTCTTCTGAACTGCCAGAGAACTTGAAAAAAGGACCCATGACCTCCGCACATACCCCTACAACCCTTACATGTCAGTACCCGTCTTGAATAATATCAGTAATTGTTTTATCCAAATGACATAATAGTATACTTGTCACAATGATGATATTTGAACATGGAAACAATGGTAATTAAGTAATAACGACTGGATTAACCCATGATGAAAATGAGGAGGGATACATTTTATAAAAACACCCAATTGTTAAGTTTATATGAATGAAATAATCAGTAATTGTTTTAGTTAAATAATATGATTCTTAACATAATAATGATATTTTGTGGTGGAAACAATGGTGATTAAAATAATAATGATTCAGTAATGATCTTTGTTTAGTTACGGGTCACTTGCTGAGTGTTCAATTGGTAAGACATTATAATACATTTTAATGATAGCATTTTACTTCTGTCAAATTACTATAATGCTTGGTTGGTTATCATCTCATTGTGCTATCCTATCTAAAGTCCACTCTCCCTCTGTAGAAGATGTTGGAAATATCTTCCACAGAAGGAGTATGAATTTAAAATGGAATGAACACATTGCACAGCTCTATTTGAATTTCATACACCCTCTGAGAAATATTCTACCTGAATCCTCCACTGGGAGGGTGATTTTCAAATAGAGTTGGTTTATGTGCCAATTCCATTTGAAATTCATACTCCCCATGTGAAAGCTATTACTAAAAACTTCCACAGATGGGAGTGAAGACTTTAAAGGGATTAGCCCATCAGTACTAAGGGCATATAAATATAAAATATAAATTATAAATATAAATTCAGTATTGTTATAGAATTGTTATTACATTTTCTCTTATACCACTTGTTCACATAATCAGACAGGCTGAGGACTTACATACAAATTAAGTGAAAAACTTTCTGGGGGAGGGGGTTAAGCTTAACTTCACATATTTTGGGTGTTTTGTGCTATACAAATCAACTTTTGAGTAAAATGTAAATCATTAAAAGTAGGACCAAATGAAACCGTAAGTATTGAGTCACAGTTTTTTAAAAATAATTAAAAAAGAAGGCAGCCTATATGCTTCACCCTATCCGGGTGTAAGACAATACAAGACGTAATTAATATACCAAGTATGCAAGGATCGGAAATAAACAATGATGCAAGCCCGAGAAATTATGATTTAAATGATGTGTTTGGGGCTTGAGTAAACTGACATGTGAAAATTTTGAGAGAGAAAAATTAAGGACTTAGTTCCAACTGTGAACTCAGGTAGTGCAGTGGTTAGACTCTGGACCGGTAATCCAGCAACCGGGGTTCAATCACTGCTGAGTCCTGATTTTTTCTCTCTCAAAATTTTCATATGTCAGTTTGCTCGAGCTCAAACACGCCAGTTTTTTTAAAAGTAACATTTGTCAGGATAGTTTCCATTCTGCAGAACTTACCATGTGTGTAAGTGGACCAATTGGGCATAAAATTAAAAGTGATGGAATTGAAAAATTGACTCACTGATTCATGAAGTTAAGTAGTCAAATAGGAACAATATAGGCTAAGGTAATCACAATTTATGTAATCCTTTTATATAAATTAGTACTCTGATAGCGTGAAACAAAAGAGTGACAAATGAATCAAGTTCATTGTCCTGGATGAACTTCTTAAAGTTTGGTGATCTAATAATTTATTGTTTTTCCTGGTTGAAGGTATACAGGGATGTGCCACCGTTTTGGAGTACCATTTCAGCAATTTTGGTATATCAATGATTGGGTTTTCATGTGCCCTTAAATTAGGGCAACTTTGGGTGCTTTTTGTGAAAAATGTGATCTTTATCCAGCAATCATGAAACATTTTATACATACACTGTAACAATAGTTTTAAAATGTTGTCAAGATGTTATTGTAAAATAATATTTAAAAACACTTTTTGCCAATTATATTTTGTCAACACTTAAATAACATTATGTTAGAATATTATGCAGAAAGTTTTCAAAAAAATAATGCTTTTCAATTTTATGAAAACATTTCATACACTTTTTATTACCCTTTATATAACCTGACATTTAAATGCTTTCTGGTAACCTTTTCTAACCTTTTGTGAATAATGTCAAAAACGTTCAGTGTTTGCTGGGCATTCAGTTGCCAAAATCTCACTTTTGATGATGTAAAGTGCACACATGAAAAGTGCAAACAAATTTGTCAGTCAAATTGGCATGACAAACGGATCACTTAATGACACTAACAAAAGTCTTTCATATAAATATATATATAAAGATTTTCAACCAAAATGCATATTTGTGACCAGCTCCAACAAAACCTGGAACAAGTCGCTAGGCATGTTTTTGAGTTATAGGTCTTTAAAGATGACATTCCTATAAAAAAAATTACATGTTGAAATTCCTAATTTCATAGTATTTGACTGTGGGACTTAATGGACTTTTAAATCCTTGAAAGTACTTATTAAAAAGAGGTTTATTTAATCAATAATAAACAGTTGAACTATGATAATCCCTATTCAATCCTGTGTAAAGTAAGAAACTAATTAGCCCATTGCTCAGAATAGCAATTTGGCAAAAATATCAAGGTATCATTTACAAAATTATCCATATCTTGAAAAATATTAATGCTATTTATATAATATAATATTAGTATCATTTTAAAGCTGATTTTCTATGTGCTCACATTTTTTATTTGAATAATGAAATGTCAAAAATGCGACTTGTTCCTGGTTTTGTCAGAGCGAGTCACATTTGATCTACTCTTGTAGGAGGGAAAACGCTTCATGATTACCAAACCATGAAAGGAGGATTTCTATGACAAAATATATCCGACTAGACTTTATGGTGTTGTAGGGATTATAGGGAACAATACGGGAAAGATATTAATGGTCTTGGGTACGGGAAAACTAAAAGTACAGCACAGTTGAACTTACTTTGTTTTATTTGTATGAACAGCAAAAGCAGTTTTTAAAACTTTTTTTTTATCAAGAAGCTGCTTTATGTATAATTATTTCTTGTTGGTTTGTTTTGAACAAATCATTAATTTTATAACTTATTTTCTTGTTACTTATTTGAGGCAATTTTTGTAGTAACTTAGAATAGGTTCTACTTATATAGGCTTTTGGCCTAACTTGAGCACAGTGGCATAGCTAGGGGACAATTGACCAATTTATGTATGGTCATATATAAATGTATTGTTCAGAGCCCCCCCCCCCTTATGCACACTTTGCATGCATTTCAACTAAAATAGTCATTATGATAAACTGTTTAAGGCCAAATTCCACTTAAATTGTGACCAAATTAGAAGTATCTGTGCAAATTTCAGGAAGACTCATTATATCAGCAGATCAGCTGTTTCCCACTTCGAGAAGGGTGACCATGCTATCCTAGCCCCAAGTACCACCAACCTTACAGTCAGTCTACTCTGAAGTACAAAGTACTGATGTGGATGCACACATTATGCCGACTTTGAAGGCATGCATACCTAAGCAGAGACGCAGCACTGCGCACTGTACACGCGCGCGTTGTCACTTTGTACTTCAGAGTGGACAAACTGTAGCTATACCCCTACTTGAGCATTTTTGTATCCTGGTCTTTCAGGACCCAAGCGTGTCTCCGCATAGAATGACTGCGTTTGCATTACACATACTTCCGAGGACTCTGACATAACAACACACCGACGACATTTTTTTTACCGAGGACCTAAACACACGTCCTCGCTACGCAAACCTTGTTAAACGGTGGAAAATGAGGTATTATACCCTACTACCCCCTCTATAGCTTAATGTCCTCGTAGTGTTAACCAGAATCGAATTTATTCGGTATTACCGACCTCTTGAGCACTTGACATAACAACCCACCGACACACCGAGGACACACACACATTTGGACTTTTTCGTCATTTTTTTTCAGGTCCTCGGAAGTATTTGTAATTCACGTGGGGGTGTTCAAACAAGAAAACCAAAGACACATTTTCAGTGGCAGCGGGGGGGGGGGGGGTGTGGAGTGAATTTTAGGGAGCAAAAATTTGTGCAAAATTGGGAAATTTTCGTAATTTTGGGTTTTTACTGAGGGCAACAGGGTGGGGGTGGTGGAGACAAGAGTTCTGACCCCCATAGTGCCATCACTGAGATGTTTCAATCTCAATCCTGTTTTAAAAAGACGCTTGTATGCATCAAATCAAAGTGCAAATTACTCTCAATTTTTAACATAGGAGGAACATTCAGCAAAAAAAGCTAAGTGATATGGAATTTATTGTTTTGTTATAAGAAAGCTATGTGCTACATGAGGTTTCTTTTTAACAGGGGAGAGGGGCTGAAAGTCCAATACTTATTTCACACAGCTATGCTTTTTTTCTTGGTCTAATATTTAAAAAAATCTTTTATGGCAAAAGTATGACAGCCGGAAAAAAAAAGAAAGAAAGAAAAGTAAAAAAGTAAAACAATAATTCACTTCTTTTATATATCTGGGACAACTGGTGTTGAGAAAGAATTCCAAAATCTGAAGAGCTCTGCTGCAAACTCTAATACCAATAATATTTTGCTTTTCTGAAAGTGTTTGTCTTGATCATTTTCAAAAGAGCTTTTAAATTATTAAGTATCAATTTTCCACTTTATGAAGAAGTCAGACAATGTTGTAGCCAAGACTTTTGAGGGGGGGGGGGAGGCAGCAAATCAACTTTAAATGGGGGAATCTGATGAATATTGTCACAAATTGGCTAAAAAGTAAAAAAAAAGCATACCAGTGTGTGCAGCATCTGGGGGAACGGAGGGGCAGAGAAGAAGGCCTAAGACTTCTTATGGGTGGATGCCTCCACTTGGCTATGCCACTGAATTCTGTGTAGGGCCATGTATGCATAATCTATACATGGTCTGCCCTACTGGAGAGTAAACAGAATAGTTTTGGAATAAAAGGGCATACTCTTATGCCTAAACCAACACAGGTGCCCAAGTACCAATGAAGCTCAAAACTCTGTACTCTGTATAAAACCACAGCAATAAGAACTGAATACTTCTTCAAGGAGGAGAGATTGTTTAAGAGAGGAGTCAGTGAATCCATATAGGAGAGAGTGGAGGAGCCCACCATTTACAGGAAAGGAGGACTCTGCATCCAATTGTCACACACATGGGACCTGGCATTACAAGAACTTCCCCGTCATCCAACATCACACCATCATCAATCAGATGCCTGATGAAGTCCAATTGTATCGGACACAACACAGCAAAGTGCATGAGTTGCAAAATTTAGTTCCAATATTAGATTAATTAAATAAAAAGGGCATACAATATAATAATCAAATGGTAATTTAATTCTTAAAAAACATAAGATTTACTAAAGTCTGTGCATATAGCAAATATGCAAAACATACTTTCCCACATGGCAGCTTTTAATGAAGACAAACCTTCAGACCATGTAAACATAATGTTTACATATGATGCCCCATCGCACACATGACATATTACAGTCATTAAGAGAACAAAGCAAAACAATTGAGCGCCAACAAAGTTTACACTCTGGGCATTCTGTCTACTGATCACCTGATCATTTATCATGCCTATTGTTTTGTAGGATTAGTACATGTCATTGGCTTTCACTAACGAGCCCTTTTAGGCACATGTGTGGGTGCCCCTTAGAAGGGAAGGGGCCAATGACCAGGGAGAGGTAAAATTCACAGAAGGGGCCTTAGAAAGGTGATTCTAAATAGTCAACTAAAGCTTAGTCAATCAGTAGTTATCTTTGAATATATTTAATATGAAAGAAGATACTTCAAATGTAATTCTGAGTAAGGTTCTGAACATCAATATGATGTTACTCATTGTGCAAAATAGAGAAGTAAATCGACTATTCTAGTTTAAATCCACACACCCTCTATGGAAGACAAAACCTTAATCTTCCACACAGGGGGTGTAGATTTCAAATGGAGTCACCTATTCAGGTAACCCTATCTGAAATTCACACTCCCTGTGTGGAAGATTTAAGGTCATGTCTTCCATAGGGGTGTGTGGATTTCAACTGGAATAACCCATTTACTAGCCACATTAATACCAGACTACTGGGCTATTATTGATAACATTCCTTATGTAACATTTGCTAATTGCTATCTACTGGTGATGACACTATTGATATCATTCCTTATGTAACATTTGCTATCTACTGCTGATGGTGCTATTGATAACATACCTCATGTAACATTGGCTATCTACTGCTGATGACACTATTGATAACATTTCTCATATAACATTTGTTATCTACTGCTGATAACACTATTGATAACATTCCTTATGTAACATTTGCTATCTACTGCTGATGACACTATTGATAACATACCTCATGTAACATTGGCTATCTACTGCTGATGACACTATTGATAACATTTCTCATATAACATTTGTTATCTACTGCTGATAACACTATTGATAGCATTCCTTATGTAACATTTGCTATCTACTGCTGATAACACTATTGATAACATTTCTCATGTAACATTTGCTATCTACTGCTGATAACACTATTGATAACATTTCTCATGTAACATTTGCTATCTACTGCTGATAACACTATTGATAACATTCCTCATGTAACATTTGCTATTTACCGCTGATAACACTATTGATGACATTCCTTATGTAACATTTGCTATCTACTGTGTATAACATTCATTTGTTATCTACTGCTGATAAATGTTAAATGTTGGTATTATATAGCGCCTTTCACATGTGCACATGTATCAAAGGCACTTGACACTATTGATAACATTCCTCATGTAAAATGATTTGCTATCTACTGCTTGATACCTCTATCAATATTTCTCATATTATCCTTACCTACTGATGATACTATTGATAAGATTCCAAACATTTTTATCTCACATTTTATTTTGTTCTTTACTTCTATCAAATCTATTGACATCAAATTGTCACATTATACTCCACTATATGCTTCATGATGTCATTTTCAAACTTCCTTTAGGCCAGTTGCGATGATGATGGATTAATGAAAGTGCCAATAATGGCGGCAATAGGACTCATAACACATGGATGCCTACAGCTGTCATCCTGTAAAGCAACTCATTTTTAGCAAGCAATTAAATTTCATGACTTTTGCTAGTATAGAGAGAATGTAAAATTCATGAAATTAAGTTGTTTTAAATAATGTATCTATTAATGTATCTATAAAGTTTTTCCAAAATAAATTGCAGCCGAGCAGTGGACTTCTGTGATTATGTTAAAAGATGTTGGTGTAAAAACAATTTTAATTAAAAAAAAAAAAAGTTTTCAGAGTTAAGGTGGCATTTATTATAATACTTGAAACCTTCTAACAAAAAGTGTTGGTCTCTGGAACACATCTCTGCATGTCTATTTAACAATTTTCAAATTCAGATCTCTTTCAAAACAATTTGTAATCACAAGGCAACAAAAAACCCCTGCTTTATGGGTGGACAGACTTTTCAAGTAGGGTTAGGAGGTCGTTTTTTAAATAAATTTTCCTGGTAGGCTACCCTAAATTATTACCGAATGCTTGAAAAATCTGGCAAAAATTAAAATATTTTTTGCAAACATATTTTGAATTTTTTTCAAAAACTTTTAGTCAAAATTCAAAATGGTCCATTTTAAATCATTTGTGACCCGGCAGCACAAACGAGCCGTAAATTCCCTAAATTGTATTCTGTGTTACAGTGTAAAATGTGTACGTAGGTCGTATTCATCGATAACTTGCTGGCCCGACATCCGCCTTATTTTGATAGTCAAAACTAATCAATAATCCTATTGTTGAAGTGGATAATAAGCTTCTACCTTAGATGGCCGGCTATAGAACTTTCAATAGCTCTGGTCTTTGTTTGCTTTTGCTAAATCCTGTTCAAGTGGTGGGTTACCAGGCATTGTATTTTGTACAGGTATGCATAACCAACAATTAACAATGAGAGAACTTTCTTAAACCTCGTTGACTTGGGGATGATTTGAAATGACCGCCAATTATGACTGTTTGATATATATTGCCAGCAATGTGAAAAAGAGACACATGTAAAAACGTAAAAGCTATAATTTTGTTGAAGGAGCAAAGTTTAACAAACCATAACCCCGCTTCTGGATATCGTTTGAAGTCAAATGATATACCATTTTTAAGTTTATGATGTTTATTTTTAAACACGAAATAAAACAAAATTGACGGGGAGGAATTTACGGCTCATTCGCCGTGGACGGTCACATTTTAGCAATATTTTAGAAAAATCCCCAAAATGCAATATCTGGGTTGGTTGGGAATGTAAAACAGGGTTTTTTGTTACCTAAGGCAAAAATAAAAGCAATACCTATAAAAATGAATATAACATATGAATATAAAATAAGATATATTTTTACTTTTTATTGGATGATATTACATTTGTTAATTCAATGAAAAATGCTTGAATATTGATAACATGAAGATGATCCAACTGACATCACCGGCACCTTAAATATATCATTCATGTTTAATATGCTAATTACCTATCAAATGACTTCTATGAAACATGTAACAAAACAAACTCAAATTTCAGCTTCAGGGAACATTTGCAAGAAAGATGCAATAATTGAGATGACATTGATGATCATATCTGCAGTGTAAGCTTAAGAAAATCCCGAATAAGCTTACACCCAAAACAAGATCTAAATAAACAAGAATCTCTTTCATTCTTAAAACCCCTCCACCTCAAGACACAAACCACGACAATACTATACTTATTGTAACTCTCCATGTTTTGATTGTTTTATCATGAGTCCATCTCAATTAGCAATAACCAAATCCTTTCAAAATATTACCACATCTTTCAAAAGATCATCTCCGTTTCTGAATGACACTTATAAAGATCCCAGATGTGGCCATTATATAGCAAAGTGCCTGTATTTAGCTAATCCACTCCCAGGAGACCAAACCACTGGCGTTAGCCATTGCAAGATTCAAGCTTCACTAGACACATGATAGGGTTAACCATATCTATGCATACGACAAGTTCAAACGATAGTAAAAAATGCAATAAAATATCGAATAAATGCAAAATTGTAATATTTTGTTATCAAATTTGGAATCTACATTAAAATTGCATCAGAATGAGTCCAAACATGCCTAGTATTGATTCAATATTTTTTAATTGTTTTCAAAATTGAGGTAATATTTTTGAATCGTCTGCTTTTTGTGCAGTAATGAAACGATTATATTGATGCATATAGCATTGGGAGATTATAGTGGTGTACACGGTCAGATGAGCATGTTGAGCGGAGGGTATTACACCACCTTTATGGGATTCTATACTTGGCCATTTAGCTAAGGATTAACGGTTGTGTCCGTCCGTATCATATGATGCGTCCGTCACTTGCCGTAGCGAAGCAGTGATTTTTTTATTTGGATAAACTTATGAATTATTGGTTGATTTAACATATTTGTACTGTCAACTTTGATTTAATAATGGTCAGATAATGAGAAATTGACCCTTGTTTATGAATTTTGATTGTCGTATAGAATAACAAAATCATAAATTTAAGTAGCTTTTGTGGGATTTTTATTATTTTTTTTCATTGAAAAAGCAAATTATGTTTGGTAAGTTGCGCTGAATTGAACAATATTGTTATTTTTGTCTATAAAAAATTGCAGAATATAGGATCATACTTAAAAGAATAACAACAACACAAGAATAATAAATTTAGCTATTTATATTTTGTAACAGAAAAAAATTATTCCAATTTTGTAATGTTTGCAAAGTTTATTAAAATTGCTTACTACTGCACAAAAAACTTGGAACATGCTGTTATGCCGTTGCACAGAATTGCAAATACTCCTTCAGATGCACTGTTAGTACAATAATTACCCCCCTCCATCTGAAGTGGAACATGCTATATCCCACTTCATCCAAAAAGTTTTATTTCAATATTGACATTCCAAGCTTTTAAGGTCAGAACTCCAAGCTTTTGAACATTAAGGTCAACATTTTTTGAATGCAAGTTTAATATAAAAGTTCAAAATTGCAAATAATTTCTACCCATCTTTTGCAATTTTATGTATTTTTTTAATCATTGGATAAAATTTTCAACTATAATACAAGCAGTAAAACACACATTGTGAAACTAACAAACCAATACCAAAGTTGTCAGTATCTTTAAGATGGATTTACATTTTTATCTGTAGGGAGAGAACTGAAAACATTCCTTGTTCAAAATCATTGGCTAAAAATATTTGAACTGACTTAAAAAGATAGTTTTCTGTTTTATACAGCTTAGTCATTTTAAAAAGCTCATTCTTTTATAGTATCTATTATTGTGTTTCTTGAATTGAATTTACTCATTATTATTCACTTTTTAAATGTCAAATTTCAAAGTTTTATCTTTCCTGTGACCATATATCATCATTATAACAGACTGTACAGTACAGATGCTCTAACAACTTCCCAAAACCTCATCTACCAAACAAAGCATAACACCGCCGTACACAGAGGTACATGTATAATGTATATTTCTTCTCCAAGTTAAACCCCTCATATTCTTTCAAATGAACAGTCCCTAATTAAGCATCAACTTAACCTCCCCAGGGTTCGGCATCTTTGCTTCCTAACACAGTCAACCGGGTTCTGAATTATGCATCGGCGGCAGAATAGAGCGGTATTTTGTAGACAAGACAGATTTGGCCAGGTTTTTCCAAAAGCCAAAAAAGTTGATGGAATGTAATCTACTCAATCCCCATACGATGGAAGCACAGAAATGGCTGACATACAACCCCGGGGAGATGGCAGCGATAGTACCATCTTTAGACCAAACCCTTCATTTGGAATCGTTCCCAAACCGCTGTTGAGGGGGCAGTTTGGCAGCG
Source organism: Amphiura filiformis (assembly GCF_039555335.1). Lineage (NCBI taxonomy): Eukaryota > Metazoa > Echinodermata > Ophiuroidea > Amphilepidida > Amphiuridae > Amphiura > Amphiura filiformis. The sequence goes on from NC_092638.1 coordinate 21,863,564, forward strand.
TGTAATTAGACGATTTTTACCAGTCGGATGGTTCTAGTGACCCCCAAGGGGGTGCTCAGGCGTAAGAAAGAGCGGTATTCAGCGGTCGTTGATTGCGTATTTGACAGCGGCATAGGTTGCAATTGGGGGTCTTTTAGAAATGCCAGAATTTGTCACTGTCGATGTAAATTGTACCCTGTGGTGCAACTAGTTATATGTGTCACTGTGTGCTTTCTACTGAAGATAGTACACATATGTGCAGCTCCTGCAAAACTTAGGAACATGTTGGCGGATACAATTTAAAGATAAAAACCCTTTAACATTTGTCAAATATTCAAAACTGAGTTTTTGAGTGCTTTTGGCCAGTTTTGGGTGTGAAAGCACAAAAGCATTTTAGAAATTGAGGATTGCTTATTGGAATTCCCTGTTCATATTTGTTAATCGCTATTCCAATTTAAAAAAAATACAGCAATAATTTTGTGTATTAAGTAAAATATTATCCTGTTTAACTAAATGAAACATAGCCAAATCCTAATCCCAAGTATTTACTGAATGACAATGCGATTAAACAAACAAACAATAAAAGAAACAAACAATGCTAAGTGCAATATAAAATTTACCATACTTGTACAATGTTAAGAAAATATGTAATTGTTGAAAGGATAAAACCTGACAACATTAAAGCCACAATGTGCAATTTGCTCACAGCAACACCCTCAATTTTTCTTAAATTTCTTTTTTTGCATGATTGTAATGCCCAATGGACTAAAATACAACATGAAAGACTAAGCCTGAAGTGCTTTAATTACAGTAGAAGTAAGTTTTATAATAAACCAGGGTTCCCAGTTTGGTGTTCACCACCCAAAATTATTAGTATTTAATAATAAGAATCTATTCTTTTTAATGGATATCACACATTATTACCTTAAAATCAAAGCATAAAATATAAGATATGATACATGATACTTTCACAACCATTTTTGCATGTGTGGTCATAAACCTTTTCTATGTGTCCAGTGTTGAAATCAAATCTTGAAACCTAAGAAGACTGGTACAAAATACCATCAAGTCTGGAGTGTTTGAATTCCAAAAGTGTGAAAACGTATCTCATTTTCTCTTCCTAAAATACCTACATCTCACATTAGTGATCGCAACATCTCATAAATTTCAACAAAATATCCTATTCATGGTGCGTAACAGTCAACAATGACACCCATCGGGCTATTGAAGTTAAAATCCATACCCCCTATGGAAGACATGCCCTTAAATTAATGATTATCGTCTACACAGGGAGTGTGACTTTCATATAGAGTTATCTGAATGGGTGACTCCATTTGAAATCTACACCCCCTGTACTGTGGGAGATTAAAGTCATGTCTTCAAAATGGGTTGTGTGGATGTAAACTGGTATAGCCCATTGCAGGTGTAAAATCTGTAACACAAGTACATCATCTGTCCTCTCTCAAGTCAATATGCTATATCTACAAATAAATGGTATAGTAAATACTGCCTTTTAACTTGGGTGACAGGTGGTTTTGAATTGGTGTGTTCAAAAAGTAAAAACTTCTGTATTTGACACCATGTAAATAATATAGCACACACTGTGTTTCTGCAGCGGCAGATCATTTTAATGTTGTTGAACTAGTCTGAAAGTAGACCAAACTCCCTGTTATGGTCCATCTTTCTTTCTTAGTGGCTGTGACTTAGCTTAATGTTGGAGGCTAGAGCAGAATTTCATTGGTTTTTGCATGCCGTCTATCACATGGTAGACAGCAACAATTGCGTCATCACGGAAGACACTTGTCGAAGCGCGAGTATGTAGCACGTTCTACAATAATACGTGAACAAGATCGCAGTTCGTGCAACTAAAAGGGTAAACAAGTATCGTTCATTTTAGAAAAAAGGAAGTTTTCATGACGATAACTTAATTTTAATTTATGCTAAATAAAACAGTGTTTAGTTATTAAAATAATATTTAACGGACTAAGAATGAGCAAAATGGTTATATGGAACCCTTAACGGTTCTGTAACAAACCAAAATGGTTCTACAAAGGCTAAGAATGGTTCTACAAAGGGTTAAAGAACCCGGGGATTCTTTTAGTTTAAAGAACCTTTTTTTCTGCAGGGGCTAAAAAAGGTACTACAAAGGCATATAAAATCTTAAATATCAGGGTAGCCAGCATCCCATGGGGTGGGGGTGACAAGAGGGGGACGGGCAAGATTTCTTATGGGGGAAGGCTATGGCACTGTATTCATATTAATATTCGCAGAATTTGAATTTGTAAGTGAAAAGCAAAGCAAAAATAATACGTTCTCATGGAAAATTGTCTTCATGGTGACTGACTAACTGACATTTGCAAAGAGTGTAAACAAAGTAACTATTGCCTTAAATGGACTGTAAAGACCTATCCATCTATGAGATGGTGTAAAAGAACCGAAAATTGTCACAACTGTCATCGTCTTGTATCATGATAAACAAGCGTCGTTTGACAAGATCCAACGGTACCTAACTAGGTTATGACATCTTGTAAGTAAATATACTTTCCTTAAAATGCAATTACAGCCAAACAAATTGCCAATACTCGCAGCCAACCGCTAAGCATCGCCATGAGATTCATCCTCATGACAACGGAGGTACAAAATGTGTCTCTTGACGGCCATTATTACGGAAGACAAATGTGGGCAGGCCTGCGTTAGGCATCTTCACAAAAGGGTCTTTTAGTCGGGTGTTGGTTTGGTAGGGTCTTGGTAATTAACACGTGATGAATTGAGCCATTAATTCTGTGCTAAACCTGCAGGGCATATAGTATGTAGAAATGGCATAAGGCGGAAGGTTGATTTTTTTTTATTTTGCATTTCTGCTGTGTGCTAAACTCAGCCTTTCGTTCTTGATCTGCTCCGATTGGGTTTCATACATTGTATTTTTAGACAACTGTGGTGTTTAGTTTCCACTGGAGAGATGGAAGTTCATTGTAAAATCTCAGTACCGAATATTATTTTATTTTGGATGTTATTTTGAATAACAATTTGAATTGGGTATTCATATATTCCATCTGTGAGTAAGACATTTATAGTTTTTGGAAAATGTAAAATCCTAAAAAGGTTTTTTACACAAAAGTGTACCATAAAAGTGGACCAAAATGACATCTCAACTTTGATATTATCGATTTCCTTCCACAGCTCCACAGGGTTAAGCTGTGCATGTTATATTCTAAGGCTCTATCATATGTTGCAAACACAGCTAGTTATCTTGTGAACTCCAAAAGTTCATTGCACACTTTTGAAATGTGTGAAGTTCCAATCAATTTTGGGAACTTTCAGAATTAAAAGCTCTAAACATTTCAAAAACACATGCATGAACCATGATGCTGAAGCAAACATAGAAAAGTGGGCTAGTCATTATTTTCTCTTTACTTGGCTCAGTTGGTGGCAAAATTGTTTGGAAAAAGTTTACTAATAAACACTAATAAATTGCAAAGGAAAGGTGACACATTTGTAACTCAATTTATCCTCATTCTGCGCAGGCAACATGCTACCGAACATGCCAAAGTTGTACCGGGCAGTCTGGCTGGACTGATTACTGCATGGCAAGAGCTCCACTCATTTATGATCAAAACTTTTGCTCTGTCTGACCAATTAACAAATACTGGTTTCAAGAAAATAAAATGTCAACATGGTCAATGGTCAAATAACTAGCAATTATTTGCATTTTCAATCTTTAATGCAGCAAAAGGCCTAGGTTTCATTGACATTTGGTTAAGTTTGGCCAACTTTGGTTGGAAAATATTTGGTTGACCTGACTTTCTAATTGTTGTCAAATACTGGCGCAAATGAAATCAAAATGATAAAGGTTAAACAAGAAAGAAGTGTGCAAACAATAATTATTTTCTTCATCTTTAATTCAGTAGCAGCTATCTTTCTGATAGAGAAATTGTGAATTTAGCAGACTTTTTGGTCTCAAGTGGGTTGCTCAGATCACAATATTTACCATTGCTTTGAGAGTGATAATAGAGAGATCGGTTCTCAGAGACACAAGGAATTAAGAAAATAAATATACAGAAAATAAAATAAACAAAAGTAAATAAATGGTGATAGCCTATGAATTTGTAAAACTTTTAAGAAGTTTTAGTATTTCTATGAGAATGCTGTCGGTTATCACAGTACCGGTGCAGCCGATCCACATTACTCTCTAAATGTGAAAGAGTGAAAAATCACTCAAAAAGAGTGAAATCTCACTCTTTCAAAGAGCCATCTGAGTGACAACTCTTTTAGAGTGAAGCAAGCTCACTCTCAAGAATGAGTGAAAAAAATGTATTTATTCATTTAGGCCTATTTTATATACAAGAATATCACAGCAGTTCATAACAGCTACTATGTGCTTTAAATTGTTGTGAGGCTAGGCCCCAGGTTAGGGTAGGGCCCGGTCTAGGAATATTGAACTGGTCTAAAGCTTTGACTTACGTTTGGCGGACAAACCGTGAAAAAAGTATTTAGGGGTGAAAACAGTCAAAATTCTTGATTACTTAAATGTTATTAGGGGTAAAATGTCACATATTTTCAGATTTTGACACTTAAAACCCCTTATTTTTCACTGATTTTGAGAAAAATTTAATTTTTTGTCCAATTTTGGCTGAAAATGGCCGTTTTGGGGTGACAAAAATTTTGACTTGCTAATTTCCTGTGAGTGTATGAACATGAAAACTATCAAATAGTGCCTAATTTTCTATGCTAATTGTGTAACAAGGGTACAATTGTGATATTAAAAGCATTGAATGGGATCCATATATTTCATTATTTTCGTAGCAGGGGTAGAAACTCAAAGGTTTGGGTGACAATTGATTTGGAAAAAAGTATAATATTTGCCTCATTTTCGATTTGAAAATGCCATATCTCCACAATGGTATGAGCTATAGGGATGTTTTAAGTGTCTTTTTGCTCAGTATTTCAATAGCTAAATGGTGATATAACAAATAAGTAAGCTAGATTTACAGAAAAGAAAATAACTTGCAATATGCTACCCCCACCCCTAAGATTTTGAGGGTGTGAAAAAAGTAATGGATTTTGTTAAAAAAATAAGTCCTTCAAAACTGGGAGGTGTAAGGCTAAACAGAGAACATGTTGCTCTAACCAATACCTTTCTCTAGAGCAACATGTTTTTTGTTTAGCCCTAAGTATCTCCATTTTGAAGGACTTATTTTTTTAACAAAAATTGTTGCTCAAATTTGATGATTTCGGCAGAAATATGCCTGTACAGTGCTATGGGGAAAATTTTCAACTTGATAATTATGCATTTTTTATGTCAGATTCAGGTTCTACACAAAATTTCACCCTAGAAAAAGTTCCTTTAAGTAGGATATCTTTCACTTAAATTTTCCTCCATTCTGTCCGCCAAACGCAAGTCAAAGCTTGAATGCTGTCCTAAGCACATACACAATGTGTCGAACTTCAGTGTGGGATGAATGATGAAAAACTATGGATTTAGTGAAGCTAATAGTCAAACTGTTCAATGGTGAGTACACTTAGGTGTAGGACATAACACTTGGCATATACCATGTTTACGGTCACAGTCTGGAGAAGCGTGATGCGGCGTAACCTACATAAGCTTACATATGCGTACATGTAACCGGCACTGGGCCGGTAACAAACTGATCACATATGACTTAAGCTTACTGCCGCCGTTGTCTCCAGACCAAGTGTATACTTGCTACGAGTTATGACCTACACATAAATGTAATCACTATTGAGTATGCTGTCTATTTCTTCATCAAATCCGCTTTTTTCGCGCCATTCATTCACACACTGTTCGCCATTTTGTTACACAAGTTCAACAAACATCGGCCGATTTTCGGCGCTTCTGATTGGCTGACAGTTCACTCCAAGAAAGAGTGAGATTTTGCGCCACTTTTGAGCGTGTGAGGCTCACTCGAAATCGCGAGTGAAATTATGTGTACTGTTTTCACTCTTTTAGAGCTAAAACCCACTCTTTTAGAGCTAACTTAAATTCACTCTGAAATTCAGAGTAGTTTTTCACTCTTTTACATTTAGAGAGACATGCTTTGACACGTTAATTTCTTGCACTGCAGCCTTTAGAAGGACATGCATCTGTATGTTAACACACAAATACCAACTTAAAGTGATATTACCCCCATATTGAGTAATTTTTTTAGTCCAATATTAGCTCTTCAGACATTCAATGCAGAATTTCACATAATTCACTTCCAAATTTTTCATTTACGGGTTAAGAGTGCGGGAAAGACTTCTTACAGGAAAAGCTGCAACCCTCAGCTATGCTGTATTTACATTTAGAGAGTAGATGATGTGTATCTGACTTCATCAGGACTGATGAAGTCAGACAGAGGCACATCTATCAAAAGCTCAACAACTCTTGATCTCACAGGGGACGGCTGCACCGGTCCTGTGATAACCACCGGCGCTGCGTACTCATAGAAATACTATAACTTATTATGAATTCCTGTCGAGAAAGCCTACCGTAGAATTCCGTCTAGAAGCATATATGCCTCTAAACGAGGGTTTTTTTTAACGAAAGATAAGAAAGGCCAATACCCTTCTCAAAAACATCGCAATAGATTGGTCTTACAAATATACATGTTTGTACAGCCGCCTTTATCAGTAATATAGTTGTTCAAACTCCAAATAACGTTTTTGTTTAGAGTGTCTGCCTCTTGTCTCTCGTGTCAAAAAAACCTTGTTTAGAGGCATATGCTTGTAGACGGAATTTTACGGTATTATACTTATAACTTTTAATATCAAGATCCAAATGATCAGATACATGCATAGATCCCCAACTATGGAGAAAATGGTGCAAAAATCTCAAATTCCCCAAACTCAGTGTGACTGCACCCAGCTGGAGGACAGGGGTTCTAACCCCATTCCATTGAGAATGCCATTACAAATATCATGCTATCTTCTCTCACCATCAACACCCCAATCACACCCAATTTATTAGTTCTGATGAAGTCCTTGCTATACTCATGATACTCCTAATAGAGATTTCAACTTTGTGTAAAATCACTGCAACTTTCACATTTCAAAGTGCACTTAGTCAGCTTTGCAAGCAAAATTAATAAAAAAGTGTATTTTGAACAAGTCGCAAATACGGGAACTGTGGAATAGCAAATGTAGCAATAATTGGCATTTGTGTGGCTGATGTATTCTGGTCACTCATGTTCAACAAAAAACAATTGTTTGAAAAGCAATTCAAAAACATTCATCAGGGAAAAATGACAGGAAAATCAAAAACATTGTACAGGTTTGCATTAGTGTCAAGGGAAATAGCACAAAAAATAACAAGGAATATTAATGCTCTGCATGCCGGCCATAGGCTTCAACATAAAAAGTCCAAATTTTGAGATATTTTCTCCAAATATCAAGAGCTATCTTAAGAACCACTGAACCATGATACTAGACTTGTTTGTACTCATTTTAATGCACTTTTCATGCTGATTCCAAATATGGTGACAAAAATGAACAATTCTGAAGTTTTTATTTTTTTAAAAACTTGTCGTCTGCAGTCGACACACGTTTGGAGAGAGTTAAGGCCACTTGTAATCGATATGTTGAGTTCAACAACTCTTATCCTACACAAAGTCATGTACAATTCAGCCAATTTTGTGCAATTCAACCAATTTTAGAGAAAAAAAGATGCAAAAACATGGTATTAGTGACAAAACGACAGACAATTTGTAACACTAATCACTGAAGTTTGTGTATCCGATACGTTGAGTGCTGTATGAAGCAGAAGCACTTGAACCAACAATGCATGCTTTCATAGGCTTACATAGGTTTCAACATAAAAAGTTTTGAAATAGTTTCTCAAAATATCAAGAGCTATCTTAAGAACCACTGAACCAATACTAGGCTTGTTTGTACTCATTTTAATGCATTTTTCATGCTGATTCCAAATATGGTCATAAACATGTACAATTCTGAAATTTTTAAAATTTAAAAATTTTTACACTTGTCGCCTGCAGTCGACACACGTTATACATGCAGTGAGTTAAGGCCACTTGTAATCAATATGTTGAGTTCAACAACTCTTATCCTACAAATGTACAATTCAGCCCGGGCAATTCAGCCAATTTTGTGCAATTCAACCAATTTTAGAAAAAAAGGATGCAAAAACATGGTATTAGTGACAAAACGACAGACAATTTGTAACACTAATCACTGAAGTTTGCGTATCCGATACGTTGAGTGCTGTATGAAGTAGAAGCACTTGAACCAACAATGCATGCTTTTATAGGCTTACAAGTTGCCCATTTAACGGCAAAAAATAACAGCCCAGCAGATTGTTATGAATATGCATAGATATTCATTCCAGGGAGAGTGCGGGCTGTGCTGCATGCTGTTGGCTGCTTGCAAGGCATCCTGACTGTATGGGGATGGTGAGTTGATGGTATCCCACAATGCCATGGGCCGAGGGAAGAAAGCTGGGGCTCCCTTCATAATGTAAACTCTGAACCTTCAAACTAATTTGGTATACAGGGATGATACTTTGGAATAATTAGGAACTCCGCAAGCACAAAATGTTTGTAACATTGTTAAAAGTGCGCACCCTGCACAAATTTTGCCAGAAAGGTTTAAATATCTAGTTATATATATGAAGGTTCTAAAACATTTTAAATAAAAGCAATCAGTCATGTGCTCCAAATTTGCAAGAAATGGTGTTAAGGTTAAAAATCTACAGAGATTTTAAGTTTCCCACAAAGTTTTCAACAATTAGACAGTGTAAAAAACACTTTCCTCCAGCAAATGGGAGAAAGGGTTAAATATTGGAAATGGTGAAAAACACATAATATGCATGAGAGGTCTCGAAATGAGAAGAGTGCATGCAGCAGTGTGGTCATATCCAAAAAATATTGTAAACCTCAATATCATTCTTAGTTACTTCCACAAACTTTAAAAAACATTATTTATTAATTATACTAAATTTTGCCATTTTATTTTTCATGTTGAATAATGGTTATAGACATCAGATTTTTATGAATTTTTTTGGTCTTAGAGATGGTTTTTACTTTTTGACACTAGTGTTTGTTTTGAGACTCCAACTTGTCAAAAGTGTTAATGTAATAATATAAAACATTTGGCATGTATCTTGTATACAATTAAAAGTTTGGTAAAAGGTGAAAATATCCAGACATGCCTGTCCGATTTTTTTAAATTCACAATGTTGCACTTCTGGTCATAGGCCTGTAATATGCAAAAGATATGTGCACATTTTAATTTTGCAAGAGCTGCTCAATAAGGTGTAAAAGTTAAATATTTTGTTCATTTTGACATATTTGAAGATTCTCTCTCCAAAATATACCCCCATTCTGCAGGGCATTATGGGTACAGCTTAAATCCACCTTTGGGCCGTGTGCTTATGTGTACAGTAAACGCTGACTGCCTGCATGCATGCATTCTCTCTGTGTGTGCACAGAAAGATGGAGTCAAAAAACAGCAAACATCAGGCCAAGAATTTGATATCGTCAGAGTCAACCGTAACAATAGATCCGAAACTCCCCTGGAGGGTTGTGGATAGCAAACGACCGAGATGCTGCGTAGCGGATTTAGCTCCAGGAAACGTCTCGGAAGTGTTCTTCTCGCAATTGTATCCGTAATTGGTTGGTAGAAGCGCCATCCTTCAAGAAGGGGGCACTTTATCTCCCGACGGAATAGGAAGTCTTCTATTCTTCTTGTTCGCATTGTTGTGGGGCTAAGTGTGATAAAGGCATTTTACAAAGTGTTTATTTTGACGATAAAATGTTGTATAGTGAAAAAATTTGTCCTTATTTTGTAGCCTTTTGACACACCTAATTGTAAGTGACAGCTGTGGGGATATTTTTAGTAGGGTTAATGGGAATCTATTAGTTTGTTTGATCTTTAGAAGGTTGATAACAAATTTCAATAAAATGTGTTTGTGGGTGGGGGTGTGTGCACAGTCTGTTTTCTATACATATCTTACATGCATAGTGAGTGTGTGTGGAGTGTGGAGGGGGGGCAGTGGCGTAGCCAGGATTTTAGTGTGAGGGGGCAAAGCAACGGTTTCGTCCCCATTTGACAAATTTGGTCCATTTTTAGTTATTTTGATGATACTTTACTCTTTGCTGTCCTCATTTTATCCCTGAAAAATGTATGGGGGGGGGGGGTGTAATTTGCCCTCTATGTCAGGGGTAGGGTGGATGATGTGTGTGTGTGTGTGGGGGGGTGCAGGAAGGTGTGTGTGGGGTGGAGGCAAGTGTGTGGGGTGTATGTTTTATCTTCATCCTCATTCAATATCTTATGAGTTTAACCTCTTGCTTCCAATTAAGGTTTAGCACAATCCAGGGCCGTAGAAAGGTTGAAAAATGTGGGGCGGCCATCACAAATGTGGGGCGGCTAAAATACAAATATATGCCCAAATTAATATAAAGAAATAAAGAAAAACATAACAAAAATCTCAAAAAGTGGGGCGGCCATGGCATCCCCGGCCGCCCCGGTTGCTACGGCCCTGGCACAATCTAAAATGACTGAATGCCACTATCAAAACTTTTGTGAAATGCATGAACTCATTTGAAATACCAAAACTTTTCCTTATGCATTGTCTTCCACAATGGGCTATTCCACTTTAAGTCCACACTACCCCTGTGGAAGATTTTGGAAATATCTTCCACAGGGGGAGTATGAATTTCAAATGGAATGAACACCTTAGGCAGATCCATATGAAACTCACCCCCCCCCCTGGTGAAGATTGAGGTTGAATCTTTCTCAGAGGGCGTATGAAATTCAAATGGAGCTGTCCAATGTGTTCATTCTATTTGAAATTCATACTCCCCTGTGAAAGATATTTCACAAATCTTCCACAGGGGTAGTGTGGTTTTTAAATGGAATAGCCCAATAGGGCAGTTAGTAGATCCTGGGGATTTTCTACCGGAAGTCCGTTTGTACCATGTGAGAATGTTACTGAAAAAAATTGAATTGAATATCTAGACTATCCTTTTCTTTAAACTTAGTGCTTGTCACAGCCTACCTACCTACCTAAGCCTTATACACAGGCCCGTCGGAAGCAAATTAAAAGTGGTACGGCCCAGTAGTATGAAGGGCAGAGCCCCTCATGGGGGTTCAAGGGGGCGAAGCCCCCTGGAAGCCCAAGCACTTTTGAAAATGAAAAGTACAATTTCAACAGTAAGTTAATAGGACTAGACTTCTAAACTAGGACATTCAAAATTAAATCCTGGATCAACCATAAAACATGTTACCAATTCATGATAAGACTCGATTGTAGTACACATGATACTTAATTTGTAAGTCACACCTCCAAAAAAAAAAGAAGTAAAATCAACCATTCAAAAATCACAGAAGTCATAAAGTTATCAATATAATATAAATATTAATATTGAATGTTTATGAGTAGGCCTACAATGGTAAGAATATTTTCATGGGGTGAAATATGGACTGTTCCATTCAATGAAAATATTCTTTCCATTGAACAAATAAAAACCTAACAAAAAAACCTAACATAAAAAAACCTTACCCTATTTGGGCCCAAAAAAAGTTTGAGGCCGAGACTTTTGAGGTCCGAGACCAAGATCAAGACCGAGACCTTGATATCCGAGACCGAGTCCTGGTCTCGATAACTACAACACTGCTATTTAAATATCAAGCATAATATGCAAGCTCCTAAAGTGGGACTAAATATCATAATACATAGTTGTTCCCGGTTTTTCATGTTTTTTTTGTTTTGTTTTTTTGGCTGAAAAGTGGTACGGCCATGGCCGTACCGGCCGTAGTGGTTCCGACGGGCCTGCTTATACATAGATATATTGTGTTGAATAAATAACAGACACTCGCTAGAAATGTTTTCTTGTATTCAATATGATTTTAGGGTACTGCTTCAAGCGAAACTTTGACTACAATATGAAGCCATATGAGTGTCTGGAATCAAACTTTTGTAGCACTCTCCCACTACCAGTCTAAATTGCAGTAGACATGGCAGATTTCTACTGGCCCAGTATTACTGGAGAAAATAGTTGCAAACTGTTGACAAACTTGCCATGAAACTTGTGAGTTACTCACACTTGCTTTAACAACTGGCAAAGTTAAGGGCTGGGGTATGAACGTTTGGACAGTATTTATTTTGGGACATTAGAGCACATCAGACATATCGAATTGCATTCTGAATATGAAGAATGTCATTCTGATATCAAATAATTTTGATTTTTGAAATTAGCAATTTAATACACATTTTATGGCAAATCATTAAAATTGATATTTTTGATATTTAACAGTACTTGAAGTAAACTTTATAAATCTGATGATTTATACTTAAAGTGTATGTAGGTGGGATGAAAAGCCGACGATCAATTGAAAATTTTGACCTTTCATTATTGAAGATATGGATTTTTTCCCCCAAAACACCAAAAAAATTAGGTCTTTTGGGGAAAAAATCCATATCTTCAATACAAAAGGTCAAAATTTTCAATTGATCGTCGGCTTTTCATCCCACCTACATACACTTTAAGAACATATCATTAGATTTATATAATTTACTTCGAGGACTGTTATATATCAAAATTTGAAAAATATCAAATTTTTATAATTTGTCATAAAATTTGTATTATATTGTGATTTAAAAAAAAGAAAATTATTTGATATCAGAAAGACATGCTTCAGTATTCAGAATGCAATTCGATAGGTCTGAGGTGCTCTCATGTCCCACAAAAATACTGTCAAATAATAAACGCTTAATTTTAGATCCCTTAACAGAGTACAAAATAATGTTATGTAAATTTCTGCATTTATTTTTACATAGTGGCACTTCACTGATAGATCAATGTGAAAAAGTGCCCTGGATGTATGGAGCACAACTTCAGAGGCTTGAATTTGGAGACTAATGGACACTGACTGAGAGATATATTGTATTAAAATATTTTGTAGGCCTATAACTTATCATTTATGGTATTGGTAGAAAGCAATCTTTCAATTTTTTGTTCAACTTTTAGTTTAAGATATTGTTTTTTTTCATTAATGTATTGAACTATCAAAACCAGCCTTTGTGAGAAAAAAATGAAGAAAAAAAAATTCACAAGACTAAGTTTCATAATACAAATTTAGGTTATTGTACCAACAATGCACCTTACCAACTTTCTTCAGTTGAGAAATAAACAGCATGAAATACAGACTTTGAAAACTGTTGTGTTCAGTGGCGTAGCCAGTGGGGGGCCAGGGGGGCCGGTTCCCCCCCGCTTGTCATGGGCGTCGGTTCATGTAAGGCCGTCGGTAGACGGAAGGCGTTGTTGAAAAAAAAAAATTGGGTTAACGATAGACTATTTTCCACCCAGGGTGACAGAAAAATGAGGAGAATTGTAACGAAAATGATGAAAAATTGACAATTGCACATAAAAAGTATGTGTTTTTATGTTAGTAGCGCCTATTATCCTTATCAGTTTTTTTACATTTTTACATTGTGTTATTCAAAAATATTTTTACCTTCAATTTAGTGTAGCTTTATGAAAGTGCAACATATTTTATGTCAGTATGAAAAGTATTCAAGAAGCCACAGAATAGGCTATATTCCAGTTTAAATCCATACACCCCCTAGATGGAAAATATGTCCTTAATCTTCTACATAGGGAGTGTGAATTTCAAATGGGATTAACTGAATGAGGACTCCAGTTGGAAATTACACCCCCTGTGTGGGAGATTAAGGTCAAGTCTGCCATAGGGGGTATATGGATTTCAACTGGAATAAACCCAATATCTAACCCGGGAGATCATCTTATAGACTATTTTTCAACCCACAGGGTTCTCTTTCTTGACTCAGGAAACACTGCAAAGTTTGTAGGGGCAAGTGTGATGTGGGGTGAGCATGGATGGCAGATGCCAAGTTAAGTTGAGGTGATGCTCAGGGGAGCATCATGCTAGGTGTCTGGTTTATGCTAGAGTTATATACAACATGCATCTGACTGTACTAATTGCTACCCATCAGGTTATTTGGGGATGCAGTGTGCTCAAAAGTGAAATTTTTCCTACACAAAAAGGGCAAATTTAAATTTTTTGTACCGATCTTTTGTGAATTTTTGTCAAATATTTTTACAAAAAAAGTGGACCCTTTTACTCAGATTGGCATTTTGGGGGCCGTATGGGTGGGGGCCGTATGGGTGTGCACCACACCCCTGCAGCACCTCCCTGGCTGCAGTTTTGGTACCCATCAGTTTTTACTGTTGCTTAAATCATCCAAATGAAATTCATTTGAAATGAACAAAAATATGTAGCCTAAAGATTTTTCATTACAAAATGAAAGGGATATACAGAGATCTGTCACCACCACACTTGCGAAAGGGTTCAGTTTTTGCTGGCAATATTTAATAATTAATTTGTTTGTTTCATCAAGACCCTAAAATGAAAACATTTTTCAAGAATTTGAACTGACACATTTCAGTTAAGTGTACTAGTGAGAAATGAAAACCCATGTCTTGATAATTACCAAATCTTGCCTTATTTGCATATTCTTCCTTTCCTTTAATCTTCAGTCATATTAATTATATTAATTAATGTTATCAATTTTTTTGGCAAACTTAGGCCAAGTATATAATTTATTACTTTCTCGTCCTAACTGTTTTCAAAAAGGAGGATGAGGATATTTTTTTGTCTTTTCCAAAACAACAACTTTTCCCCCAAAGACAATAGATTTGTGTCTTTTTGCAAGACTTCAATTTGTTTTACTTGGCCTTATACATGTTCCAGAGATTCAGGATCCGTGCATGTTTAAAACTCTTTTTCGTCCCATCACACTTCTCAAATTCATGCAAAAGACAAATTAATCATCCAGATAACAATCATATCATTAGAACAACTCAACATTCTTCATAAAGCAAAGCCCTGTAACCCCGCCTGTAACATCACAACATTAACAGCATGTTCTGTCAACCAAATGGGCTATTCCAGTTGAAATACATACACCCCCTATGGAAAATATGATCTTAATCTCCCACACAGGGGGTGCAGATTTCAAATGGAATCACTCATAAGGCAAAGCCCTATAACATAACAACATTAACAGCATGTTCTGTCAACCAAATGGGCTATTCCAGTTAAAATCCATCCACCCCCTATGGAAAATATGATCTTAATCTCCCACACAGGGGGTGCAGATATCAAATGGAGTCACCCATTCGGGTAGCCCCATTTGAACTCCACACTCCCTGTGTGGAATATTAAGGTCATGTCTTCCATAGGTGGTGTAAGGATTTCAATTGGAATATCCCAGCAGGTTCTGTCTACCAAATAGTGACAAATTCTAATTCTCAAAGTTGGGAGTCATTAGCTCATAAAATGCTTGTTATTTTTACTCAACATCTTGTATGTAATTATCACCTGTTTCAATTATGGAGACAAACAGTGAAGATGGGATATCACTGTGGTTACCGTACTCCAATACCAAGCATGCTGATGATGAACAGTCACCTCCTAAATTCAAGAAGATAGAACCTAAAAGGTAGATACATGAGTTTGAAATGCTATCATGGAAAGTTTGTTTCTGGTAGTATGGTTATGATATAGCAACAATAATGTAGTTCAATCAGTGTCATAGCCAAAGGAGGCTGCTCCCCCTGAGAAGTCTTACTCTCTCTTGGGTGAGGAAGGAGGGAGGGACAGAAGGAAGAAAGAAAAGGAAGGAAGGAAGGAAAGAATGGAATAACTGACAAAAATCTGCACATCTTATAAGGCCCCTTAAGGGAGTTTCTCATCTCATCTTAAAACTCATGCCCACATTTTAATTAATTATTGTCATTTTAATGACACTTTACTCTTTGCCATCCCATTTTATCCCTGAATATGTATTATCTTCATCCTCATTTAATATCTTATGAGTTTAACTCTTTGCTTCAAATTAATCAAAAGATTGAAGTTAAAAGGTGTGTTTTTGCGTTCAGAAACCCAAATTTGTGTACTTTTTTACTTGTAATGCAATCTTAATTCGCTTCACATACTACCGTGTTTGTTATCTGAAAATATGTGATGGGGAAAACTCAGAATCAAGTTTTAAAAATTAGCTGCATTCACTTCTCAACTTTTTAATAATAATTTCTCTCAATTCTACTAAAACTGCCAATTAATTCAAGCCTGATATTGGATCAGTGTATGTTCATTCTAATGAACTATAATAAAGTGCACTCTCAATGCATAATAAACACTTAGTTTCGTTCTTATCCCTGCATATTACCTTATGCAATAGACACTTCTCCCTTCCCCTTAAACCATAGGAAGCATGCCATGGTAGGCGGCAGGTGGTATGACTAGGCCCGGTCTATAACTGCCCCATGGATGTTGTTTCTCCCCTTTCTTCCCGATCAAAAACGAGGAAATGTTTCCTTTTCAAAAACCGTAGTAACAACTAAGAGTCAAGCACACCCCCTAGATACCAAATGCCTAAAACAACGTTTGTCGCTTATATCATCTTCGTCGGATGCATGCAAGTTGCTACTTGCATCCTGCGACTCCTCTCAAGGAAGCTGATACCGGTTTTCTTTTGTTGGGTGATTAATACAATGGCATAAATTCCTAGGTAATCGGAACGAAGGAACAAAAAAGGGGCAATCAAACATATATTTAATGGGATATGGATCGTGTGAGATGTGTCAACAATACTAAACAAACACGGTAGATATGTTTGAAGGCATGTCCCAGCTATTCATGGGATTACTATTGTTTAGCGATATACTTGGTTGTTGATTGGGCCTGGTTACATTGTCACATTTGGCATACTTAGAGAAACGCTTTTTTTTGTTTTTGAATAATTGATGAAAAACATCCTTTAGTCAAGATGACCTACTTCTCGGTAATACAAAAATTTGTTTTGTAAAATTGCTCCCCAAAACAAAATATGCATAACTTACAGGAATCGAATTTGCGTTTTGTTTAACATAATTGCAAGATTCCGCTAAATTTGAAGTGGCAAGGACTGTGTACATGAGGTACATAATACTTGTCTGATTCCTTCATTTCAAGAAGGCAGAACTTTTGTGTGAGTAAATACATACATATTTCACTCCGTTTGCATCTCATTCATCATTTACCTTGTCCCAGTTGTGAGCAGTGGCGGCGCCACGGGGGGGTCATAACTCTTGCCCCTGTCCCCACCCCACCCTCGTAAAAACCAAAAATTACTAAAATTGCCACTTTTTACAGCAGTTTTGCACAAAATTTGTTGATTTTGCCCCCCCCCCCCCTGAAATTCAAATGGAGCATTGGACTGGATCATATTGAAAGTTTACAACATGCATATCACAACATTTATCTACTAATTATGCCATTCCATGTAAAATCCACACTATCCCTGTGGAAGATTTAGCTTATGTCTTCCACAGTGGGAGTATGAGTTTTGACTTGAATAGGCATTTAGCTGTATGCAGGATTTCATTTGGGGGTGGTGATTTTGAAAAAAGTGGACTTTTTTCCAAGGGGGGTGGGGGGCAATTTTGTGAAAAGTGGACAAAATTTGGACTTTTTTTGTCCAAAAAAGCGCAAAAAACCTGCTTGATACGCTTGAAAATTCTGACATTTTGGGACTTTTTGTATACTTTTCCAAATCTGCGTACGGGCCTGGTTAAAATTAGTTACTAACCTTAAAACATTTTAGCTCTTATATAGAATTGCAGATTCATACGTAGTGGTAATAACAATGAAAATTATTAAATTAAACTTCAACACTACTTGTTTATTTCGCGTACCGGGAGCGCTTTCGAGGAACTTCATCGTCATCAGCCGATGTTGTTAGCTCTGATGTTTTCTTGGAAACGGCTAAGGACCAACCTGATCAGGTGACATCACACTTGATGATGTCACCGAAGTCGGAAGTTTCCTGCCCCTCCTTAGCCGTTTCCAAGAAAACATCAGAGCTAACAACATCAGCTGATGACGAGGAAGTTCCTCGAAAGCGCTCCCGGTAAGCGAAATAAACTTAATAATAAATTATTAATTTAATAATTTTCATTTTAGCTCTTGTTAGGATGGTACTGTTTTTTTTCTTTCTTTTTTCATTCTCTGTACTTTTTGATGGGGGGAGGAAGAAAACACCCAAAATAACAAGCCACCCCACCTCACACACACACCCCCTACCCCAAACATACATGGGGCCATGCATTTTGAACTCCTGCATTTCTCTGTCCCACGCACAGCTTCTGCATAAAGGAAATAAACAAGTTATATTTACTATGTCCGCATTGGGCCAAAACAAAATGAAGTGCTTGCTTGTCCATAGATCACTTTCTGAAGTTGGGTCGGTCGGTCGAGAAAAGTTTTTTTTTCTTATATCTTTATTTTTTCAAGTAACAAAAGTATAATGTGAAGTACTTGTTTGTATGTAAAACACTTACTGGCCACAAAATTTTCACCAAAGACAAATCGAAGGTAAACCCTACTTTATTTGACATGTACATGTCTGACAGACTTAAAATACTGCATTTTAATCCGAAATATCAGAACATTCAGCCAGGTACGACCAGACGGAGGAAACATGCAGGAAATGGTATTTTGCAAAATTTCTTTTATATCTTCAGTTTCTCATAAGAAAAGTTCATGAATTTGTTGGGAAAATTGTAAAAAAACACCTTTTTTTCACAAAAAAACTTCTATGGTCAAGACTCCCAGAGTCCCAGACGCCCTTATTGTGACAATGACCTGATATATTTGTGTCCTTTACAAAGAAGATAAAAGCCCAATAACATAGAGATATACAATTCCAATTATATTATCAGAAAACATCACATGAAGATTATCAGATAAACTTCTTTAAATGTTACATATTCCATATGTAATATCAGATATGAAACAATCAAAAAAGGATAAGATTATACATCTCCTTGCTTTGTTTTAAAATTGATCGATTCAACAATAAATATTACCTACAATCGCTAGCAATAAGAGAGATCTCAAGCATAATTGAACTTGGAATAATAACCTTGTAGTTATTATATTTGAGATTTATTTCCTAATTAACGTCATATCTCTATATTTGTTTGTTTCACAGAAGCATTATTTAATAATTGATTCATACATGGAAAACACACTAGTAAAATCACAAAAATCATACAGTACTTAACTTGAATAAATAAACACCCCATTAATTTGTATTTCTTTTAAATATCATATTTGTCTAAATCCATTCAATTTTATTTGAAGCTTATTACCAAACACAGCAAAGTGCTTGTAATTCGCCTGCAATTACAACACTAATGGGATCGGATCCGACAGTTAGAGTTTCAATTATGAAACTCAATTGCTACAAACAACAGCTGATTGCACCGTCTACGGCACGGTAGCAAGTGTACAGCCAGAACTCCTGCCCAGCCTAGCCGTGTGTCAAGCGGTCGTTGATCGACTCATCCCGACCATTGTCGTACGTGTTTACCTTATACTCGTAACATGATCAAGCCACTCATGTTTCTGTAGTATTATCGATGGCTAGGAGTAGCCACTTCACTGACACGACTTAAGAGAGGGATTACAGGCCTACCCACAATGCATTGCATAAACAGTATGCAGCGGAGAAATAAATTGTGACAGTATTTTATTTACCTTTTTTCAAAGAACAGGTTATTAACTTCTAAACTAATAAAAATTCCTTTAAAAAAGGAATGGGGCGCCCAAATTATGTGAGCTTGGACGTGATATGGTGAATTCCATGGCATGGTGTTTAGATTTGGTCCCGGGATTTGGTATCATAATGATTTTTTTCTAGGGAAGAGTAGAAGATGATCAAATGCAAGACAAATGTGTTTGATTGGGGAAGGTGTATCACAGGACCGTTTTGGATGAAATAAATTGAATTGGAATGAAGCTGTCGTGTCAATTTGCGATTATGTGGGGTGGGGAGTTCAATTTTGGGGCATATTGTAGTGATGATATTGCTTTGGATATTGAATATTGTTGAATTTCGTTATGCAGGGGGTATATGATGGATAGTATAGAAGAGGATCTACCCCTATGTTGACCAAAAGAAAAGTTTTTATGAATGTATAACGCCTGTGATACATATACATCATAACGTCTGTGATACATATACATCATCTACTTGCTAATACACTGAAAATCTAATAGAGATGAAGGATAAAAGACAATTACAGAACATTCATTCTTCAAAAGTAGCTATATGGGTATACAATGTTTACAAGATAAGAACGTTAATGTTTTGTACATGAACGTAACATCTTTGATACATAGTTGTTAACACACTGAAAATCTGACTAGAGATTTACAATTTGATGATATCCAAAAGAATACTTACTAACTTAGCATTGAAGAATTAAAATAATTACAGAACTTTCATTTGTTAACATACACGTAGCAATGATTAACAATGTTGAAAATACAAACGTAACGTTTTGTTCATAAACATAACATCCTCGACACATCTAGGATCCGCATAATTTGTTGATTAATGTCATAAACAGTCACAAAAGATTTATGGTCTGATCATTTTATCATTTTAAGGGGACCCGATATTGCATTTGGAAGAACCAGGCTTTTCAATTACTATCAAAACTGCTGGGTACCAAACTTTTGGATACAGCTTGTATAGTAATTTGTTCTAATTTCCATGCAAAAGGAGCCAGTTGTTTCATCCTTAAAACAAATAGGCTACACCATAATTTCCAATTACCCCATGCAGATAGATAAGACCTTGGTAAGATAAGCGTGTTAATTGTTATGTCACTATCACTATCTTGATCTTGATAAGATGCCTGACTTTGAAACTTTGGGTACAAAAACTCATACTCTGCAAGTTAGGTCAAGTTTTGCACTATGATTGTTTATTTGAGCTTATTGGACTATGCCATTCAGATTAGGCTATTGTAATCCAAAGTGTTGGTCACCGTCTATCGGGTTCTAAGAGGCGGTAAACTGGTTACAAAGGTCAAAGTGGTTACAAAGGTCAAAGGTCTCGATTTATTTGGTGTTTTACAAATCCATTAATTTTGTCTTTTAAACAAAGAATATACGCACACCATTTTATCCTGTGCATAACAGAAAACAATAATAAAATAAAATCCAAGCATATTGTGGATTTATTTCTGAGCAAGGGCATAATTTTAGCAAAATAGCACAACAATTGCGGAGTAAATCTAGTAAGACTGAAATTAGAAGCTACTCACAAGTACATGCCAATATTGTGGGACGCCTCCGTAGAGGGCGCCCCAAAAATACTATTTTGTCACCCTGCTGCGATAATTGCCTAACTCATTTTTTGTAATTTTGAGAACAACTACAAAATATGGTTCAAGCATGCATTGCATTTTAAACAATCAATCTTTGCAACGAACAAATGATTGGTCGATCCTTCATGTAATTATTTTGTGTAAGCTATTAAATCCTAACCCAAACCCTAATTTTTACCATAACTCTAACCCAAACCCAACCCTAACCTTAATTTCGAGCAAAATTACATGGAGGAATAACCAAAGACAAATTAAAAGGAATAATCAGAAATAATTAGGGTAATTACATAACTGATGCATGCTTGAACCATATTTCTTAATACTTGTTCTTAAAAGAAAATGAATGGCATTATCATATAGCAGGGTCAGGATTTGTGACCCATTCCCACAAAACTATGAATGTGTTGGCACAGCTCAAATTGAGTGAGTAGCAGGGTCTTAGCTAGCCACCCGTCTGGCCGTCATTTTAGACGGCCAGTTTGCTCCTGGGACGGGCAAAATTAATGCCTTTGACAGATGCTATATTATAAATTGTATGTTTTGAGAAGCTAATTGACCTTTTAGTAGACCCAATTTGTAGAACAAGGCCATATCAGCACATATTTGAACTCTTTGAACCCCCCAATGGGCTATAAACGGTCTGGTAAATGTTTTAAAGGTCAAATTAGGACATGCAATTTTATTCATATGACGGGCAACCCTCAATTTCTAGCTAAGACCCTGGTGAGTAGCCTTTAAAAAATATGTAATGGTGAAAGCTCAAACATTGAATTTTAAATGTGTACAATTTTTAAAAATTAAAATTGAAATTGCGTCTCCTTTTTTTCACTGGAAACAAATTAATTTAAACACAATTTTAAAATTGTGATTGACTCTCTCTTGTCTATGCTATCAAGGACTGGGACTTGAAGAATCAAGTTTTCAGTCAAAGGTACAAATCAACAAATCAATTTTATATTCATTCATTAAAAAATTAAAGTCCACTCCCCTACAGGGTTTGTAAAGTTGTTCCTTATGCATGGAAATGGGAAAATAGTTGTAATATTCTGTATTTACCAACTCAAATCATTACTTACTACCCAAAATAAATTTACTTTTAATAATTAAATCAATAAAAAAAAACTTAGTTGGCTAACAATTTAATTTTGAAAATGAACAACTATGGATCAAATTTGCAAACAATAATTTTATCTCATTCCCCACTCATCAGAAATATAAGTAATCTGTCTTTCAACCCCCTGCTTCCACATTTGGGTGTCAATCCTGGGCCTTTTGGCAAATTTACCTATTTTTTTGTTCTTTTAAGCTACTTTTTGACAATTCAGGCCGACTGCCCCCACCCACGTTTCAAGACGGATTGATGCATGCTTCCACAGGTGGAAGATTAATTAAAAGAAGGATATTCAAAGAAAAAACAAAAACAGCAAATGAACCTCAGATCATCATAATGAAAAAATGCTCATTGTTTTCAAAACCACATTAACCCTAACAGAACTAGGACTCACTAAAGCTCACTATTAAAACCGCTCTGCGTGCATGGATTCCACGGGACTTGATGACGCAATCAGACCAAGTCATATATACCCAGGGAATCGTTGGCGGGCCAACGCCACCTGTGTAGCTACATGCTGGGGATCTTCTGCGTGGCATGCGCGGGGTCCGCGGTTCGAATCCCGGGTGTGCCAAGTGACTTTCCTCTTCATCTTCTCTCCTTTTTCGTTCCTTCTTTCCCTTCCGATAGCCGAAAAACCTCGGGTAGGGTTAGGGTTAGTGACCATGCATATTTTCCCTATATGCCTTCTTAACCCTAACAGAACTAGGACTCACTAAAGCTCACTATTAAAACCGCTCTGCGTGCATGGATTCCACGGGACTTGATGACCTTAATCAGACCAAGTCATATATACCCAGGGAATCGCTGGCGGGCCAACGTCACCTGTGTAGCTACATGCTGGGGATCTTCTGCGTGGCATGCGAGGGGTCCGAGGTTCGAATCCCGGGGTGCCAAGTGACTTTCTTCTTCATCTTCTCTCCTTTTTCGTTCCTTCTTTCCCTTCCGATAGCCAAAAAACCTCGGGTAGGGTTAGGGTTAAGACTAGCATAATATTCTTGTCGAGTTGCAAAATGACTCAAACCAAGTAAAGCTCAGTATGTACAGTAAATAATGATGACTTCTCGTCTCCACAAACATCATAGTAGTGAATAGTCTAAAATTACTGTAAAATAGAGCAATGCATTGTGGTCTAGCATAATTATATCCTCTGGGCAGGACAAAATCTCTTGAGGTTGTTTCAAGTTTTCTTCCTTCAAGTTGTACACGGTTGACTTGGGACATAAATGAGGGGTATTTGTGACGGTCGAACGCACTCCAGAGTGGCTCGTTGATGTAGCTTTGTTTGCCGTCACCATCTGGCTCTAGCGTGCGTGTGCGTGGCTATCAGATGGAGCAAGGTAAATAGTAAGATGGTTAAGTTAGCTGGGCGCTAGCTGGGTGTTGTTTCTTGGACTCTACTTACGCAGGCCTTACGAACAGGAATAATAGCCAAGTTTCGTGATCATTTTTATGTACCAATATTTTTTTATGTAAACTAAAACTATAAAAAAACTCCTTTCAAAATGAGAGAGAGAAAGAAGGGAAGAGAGCCTCAATTATCCTAAAATTGCAAGTTTGTGCACACTTTGTGTCAGAATTGGGTAAGTGCAATTAATAGCTGTCCTTTGAACATTTGGCAATTCAATGAGAATCTTTCTCAGAGGGTGTATAAAATTCAAATGGAGCTGCCTAATGTGTTTATTCCATTAAAGATTCATACCCCCCTGGAAGATATTTCCAAAATCTTCCACAGGGGATGGATTTAAAATGGAATAGCCCAATGCCCTATGGGTATTAATACCAAGTCATTCATGCAGAAAAATTAACCTGTTTCACTGATCAATTCTCTAATAATTGAAACAATTGACATAAATACATAATTATCACTGATTATCCGATTTTGGGCTGTTTTGCGGGTTCTTTTGACAAAATGGCAGAAATCAAAACTAAATCAAAGTTTGTAGCAATCAACCATTTTGTCCCCATGGTAACATTACACTAATCTAAAAAACATGCAAAAACTTACACTAATCATGAAAAAGTCATAAAATCACATTTATTCATGTAAAATTATGAATTATGACTCAAATATACATATGAGGTCATTTGCTCTGATTAAGGTTATTTTTCATCACATATGTATGGAACAATTTCCCCCTAAAATTGTTGTAAAAACGATTCTTGTGAGAATTGAATGTAGAGTCCCAATTCCCATTCCAGGAATAATTGCACCCATAAGAAATATAATGTCAAAATATAATTTTTCATTTTGCCTTCTCAAGTTAACATCATAACTAATTTTCTGTCAAAATAATAAAGAAACTATGCTATTCATATATCATTGTTATAGATAGAGGAAAGCAAAAAAAAAAAATGAGGAAAAAGTCTTGTTGAATCTAGAGCTATACTTAACCACACAACATGTGGGGGATATCCGCTGGGCCCATTTGTTAGTGTCTATATTAGCTTGGCCTAATTTGAAAGATTTTTTTTCTTCAACATTCATGAAGAATGATATATCATGTACGAAATAGGAAATGTGCTATAGGAAGTCAAAAATGTACATGCGTGTGTGGTATAATCTTTTACTTTAGTATACTACCTTTATTTGTTCTTGGATCAAAATTATAGTTTAAGTGGACATTTTCGCATGATTTATTTTTTGTGTGTTGTCAATTTTAAACTGTTTCACTCAATTTTAAAGTCGCAATTCTAAGGTTTCTTACATTGACCTACCCAGCAAACACAAAAATGTTTTAAACACATTTTGGTTTTAGTCAAAATGTTCTAATTAGGTTAATAACTGCGCATCAGTTATTTGGAGGGCATTGTGAAAAATCTAAACATTTTGCCTTTGGAACCAGTGGCGTACTGTGGCGCTCCTACCCCGGGGGCTGAAGAAAATTCAATTTTGTCGCCCCTTCCTCAACAGCCTGAAAAGGTTGACCCATTTTTTTTTTTCGGTGGTTTGAAAAAGTGAAGAAGAAAAAAAAAAAAAAAAAAGGATTATAGGCGCTAGCGCCCTAAAAGCAACCAGTTTTTCAATTTTTCACAATTTTTTATACTTTTTCAAATTTTTACCGCCCTTTTTTCTTTGCTATTTAGTTTTTGCCCTTCTTCTTCCTTCCGCCCTTCATTTTGCCGCCTTCTTCTTTCGCCGCCCTTCGTTTGGCGGCCCCTGCTTTTACCGGGGGGCTCGCGCTTAAAATACGCAAGATGGGAACCGAGAGATATATTTGTTTTCCATAGAGGGAGTAAGAGTTTCAAATAGAATAGACAATTGGGTAGCTCCAATTTGAAATACTCACTCCCCCTAGATGGAACATGTTTCCAAAATCTTCCACAGGGGGAGTGTCGATTCAAACCGGAATAGCCCATTTTAACTCTGCTTGGAACATGAACAGTTTGAAAATAAATGTACACAACAATTTTCATTTTCACAGTACATAAATTGGCAACATAAATTTCTGGATTATTTTTAACTTAAATGTGGTGTTACGCGCATGAATATCAGTATAAATTCTATGTTAGTAAAGGTGTATAGTCCTGGCTCGCACACTTCGTATATCCACGGATACAGTACTTGTGCTCATCAGAAATTTAGCGATATATGGGGTGATATCTGCTGAAGAAACGCGATTCACAAAATACAAAAAGAGGGTCATTTTTCATTTGTGAAATAAAAAAAATTTAAAGGATATTCTTCATATTATTTATGAAATTTGCCCATCATTGGATATCAAATAAAACCCTGTGATTTCGTCACATAGCAGACACCTGTCACTCATACCATAGCGATGCAAACATTGTCACCGATGACACCAGGGACATCCGAGGTGTCATCTACCAATTATATCTTCTAATTACTTTGTTAATGAGGCTTATCAGTAATTGAAGCAAGAGGGTTTCTACCGTACCATGCGTAATCTGGGGGTCACCGGAATCCTGCCTCATATGCCCACTGATTTTGTTTGATATTTTAAGAATATATCATCCTTAGTTTAATATGATATAGTAAACATACAAAACATGATATGATAAGATTTTTTCATTTTGAGTTTATGGTAAAAATCAAGCCCCAGAGCAATCAAGGAAAAATAAATTGAATATGAATTGCATAATGCTGTCACTGGTTGTCTTGCAAGATACTAGGCCCATACCCACAAATGCAAGTGGACCTTCTGTGAATTTTTTCTTCAGAAAGGTCTGATTTCAACATTTCTACTGAAAAAAGTGGACATTTTGTTAATTTTCCCTTTAAATACTGCTAATTTTCAATGTTTTTTTTACAGAAAAAAGTGGACCTGATAGACTCTTAGAAAGGTTTCATGGCTCTAGATGTCCTGTATGTAGAACCCTCAACATAAAAGAGTTCTTGAAACTCAACGAACACTAAAGCGATTCTTTCTAACCTTTCCAGAACCTTTTCTAGGTCTAAAATGGTTATTTCTAGCCTTTTAAGAACCATTTTAGTTCTTTGTAAAACCATTCTAAATATTTTAAATGCTTCTACATACAGGACCAAGAACCTTTTTAGGTTCTACTTAGAACCTTTGCTAAGTGTGTACAATGTGTAATGCAATGTTGAATTTTAAAAAGATGGTGATGGTCACTATAATAAGGTGCTTAATAATAAATGCACTTTACCATTATTATACAGACATGCACCTTATCTCAGCCTGTATGACCCAAATTAAAGGAATAGTGTTTATTCTTGGGTTAAATTCCTGGGTACCTTACTGTGTGACAAATAGTATAGGAAGTGCACCTGTTATCTCATTTTCATTCAAAATGCATAGGAACCTTCCATAACTACATGTAGTTATTACTGCCACATTATCTTATTAGTGCCTTGTGAAAAACCTGGGAAATTTGACAATTTGTCAGAAATTGTACACTTATACTTTAAACTGACATGATTTTTTCCCCAAATTGTCAATGATGAGGAGTCAGAAACATCATATAATGAATACAACCATTGGGCTATTCCAGTTGAAATCCATACACCCCCTATGGAAGACATGACCTTAATATCCCATACAGGGGGGGTATGGAGTCAAATTGGTGGCATTTAGAGAATAAAGGTATTGTTTTTAGCCGCTGTCGTGCATCTATCGTCTCATATCACACGGGCGACATCATTATTTTTGGCGTAAAACAACTCGGCGGCTAAAAACAATCTTTATTCTCATTCTTTAACACTTTAAAAATATCATAAGTATTACAAATTGCGACAAGTGTGACGCAGCCACTCTGGATAGTGTACTATAATAGCAACAGAGCCCAAAAAGACTGTCAGTCTTCATTGAATATTGAACAAGGATAATTCCTAAGTTACAATGCATAAAACGTAGTAAAATAAATGTATTTAAAATGAGTTACTTCAGAAAGTTCTTTTGTGTAATTTACAAAACAGACACAGAAACCAAATAAAAGTAAATTTCAATTTGTTGTTCTCTCTGTGAACTGATGCAATCAACAACAAGCTAACAAATACTTTCATACAGTTACAAATTACATGGATAAACATAATAAAATAGGGTTAACATCACCATGCACCATGGAATAAATGGGGTCTCCTAGAGTGTGAACTTGAAGTCTGCCCACAATGCCATTCACAAATCCATAAGTGATTTGATTTTGTGACGAAAGGCATTCTGGGAAGATATCAAACTTGGCTTTGGAAGACCAGTGTTTGGGTTTGGTTGCTACTATGGTTATTAATGTGATTTGAAGTCTTCCCACAATGCATATCTCACAAATTAAATATGATATGGTACACCAAAGTTGTCAATATCAATGTGAACTTCGATACCATTGACCACGACATCTTCCTTCAAAGACTGAATCTGCGTTATGGTATCGGAGGCACTGCCCTCAAGTGGTTCAGATCATACTTGGAGGGTCGGACACAATCAGTTTTGATTGGTAAGGCAGTTTCTTCATCCCATCATCTGCAATATGGAGTTCCACAAGGTTCTGTTGCGGGAGCACCAGGGTTCACATACTACTCTGCTCCTCTCAGTGACATTGTGAACCAACATGGCCTGAACCACATTATCTATGCAGATGACACTCAGGTCTATTTGTTCTTTGATCCTGGAGACCGCGCGACCATGATCGACTGTCTTGAAGGCTGCATAAAAGACATTAAAGCCTGGGCTTTGCAAAACAAAATGAAGTTCAACGACAGCAAAACTGAGATCTTGTACTTTCACTCACGCTTTGTTAGTTCCAATCCCCCTTCCACTGTTACCATTGGTGACTCTGCAATTGATCTAACGCATGAAGCTCGGAACCTCGGCATTATTATTTGAAGACAGCCTCGATATGGAGAAACACATCTCCAATGTTTGTCGTGCTGGATGGGCATGTATTTGCCGCATTGGACAGATAAGGAAGTTTCTGGATGAAGCAGCAACGGAAAAGCTCGCGCATGCATTCATTACATCCAGAATTGACTGCTGCAACAGCCTTCTCTTGGGACTGCCTGAGAAACTGATTCAACGTCTCCAACGCCTACAGAATGCCACGGCTAGGCTTGTCTGTTTTGTAAAGCGCAACGAACACATAACCCCAATCCTCTACAAGCTACACTGGCTCCCTGTCCGTCAGCGGATCAAATACAAAACTCTCCTTCTGACTTTCAAATGTCTTCACAACATGGCTCCCACTTACTTAAGCGAACTAATCTCATGACACAAACCGAAGCGTAACCTATGTTCTTCATATCTCACACTACTCGAAATACCAGCTGCTCCAAGGACTGTCACGTATGGCTCGCGATCTTTCGCTTCAACTGCCCCATCATTATGGAACGAGCTTCCGGAAGCAATTAGGAGCATCCAATCCATCAACCATTTCAAAAAATCACTGAAGACTTTTCTGTTTAACCAGCACTTCAACTGATGTTCCTTTTTTGAACTTGCACGGCTCATATGTATGCCTTTTTAATCTGTTGTCTTTGAAGAGAATATTATTTTACTGCTGATACTGTGTTAACTTGCCTCTTTTAATGCTATGTGACATGTGAATATTTCGGTCACCTTTTATAATTTTATAGCGCTAAGAGGCTTTCTTGCATACTAGCGCTTTATAAATGTCTTTATTATTATTATATTATATTTCAATGTACACAATACTTTCTCAACTAAGAGTTGTGAAAGTTGTCTAACTGGAGAGAGTGGCAGTGGTGGGGAATTTTTTTCAAGGGGATTTCAAGGGGGTGCGGGCAAAGTGAATTTCAAGGGGAAGGCAAAATTTTGAGTTTTACTGGGGGCAACGGGTGGGGGGGTTGGCTCTGATGGGTGACTGGCATTCCCCCATGCCCTTCCGTGGCACCGCCACTGGAGCGTGGGCAGGAATCCACACAAACATCCCAGATTCCAAATATCAACATAGATTCTTGTTTAAGAGAATTGGACAAAGGCTTCAAACATTTGTACAGTACAAGGAAGAAAAAAACGTAATAACAAATTAAAGAAGGAACAATGGGATATGTGAATTCTACCTCTGCCTTAACCCATAACCAGTTGTTAGTCTAATGGTGATGTCAAGACAGAGTTAATGGTCCTAATTGGCTATCCCTTGATGCCACACCTGTGTGGTGATTGGTCACTGTGGGTTACCAACAGGTTTGAAAACCTCGTACTGATAAAAGTATCTAAAGTTGCTTGTGTCGTGCTGGTTGCAAAGGTCGGCTTAGTGGGAAAAGAAGACATGGTGTGGGCTTGGTAAAAGCAAAGGTGAAAGTGACCAAGACAAGATTTTACAAGTGCAACAGGATAAAACTGCATGGTCACATCACAAAGCAGCTATCTCTTGGTAGTTTGTACTGGTGTTAAAATCCAAATAGCTGCCTTATTAGTGAACAGACTGCAGCTATGTCCCATGCTGCAAGCTATCGCACAAGACTAAGAGGTTAATGAGAGACAAACATCTGCATATAGGCTGGATGGAACCCTCATTTTGTTTGCATGCTCTATATTTCTATGAACTGCATGTGTTAAGCCCGGTGTTCATGTTAAGGAAGCAAATTACAACAAAAATTACAACAAAAATAGCAGACTGCATTACATGTAAAGTCACTCTACTTGCCTATGCTTAATAAGCATGTTAAGTGAAATTTCACAGAAAATAGGCCTCTAGAACTATTTGTACATTAAATGCACCAAAAATGTGCTACTTCTTAATGACAACCATGACAATTGCAGTTGAAGCATCAAAGAAAATTAACAAAAAAAAAATGTATGCAAAAAAAAAAAAAAAAAAGATCTCAAGACCACAAGATTAAGTGGTCTTCTCAAACAATATCACTGTTTAAGAAACAAAATGCCTTTGGTTAACAAATATAGGCAAAACCAGAAAAACATAAAAATGATGCTGACAAACTAAACCCCACATTCACCAGTAGGAGCAAAAAGAAACCATCTCCTGATAGATAATTCCACCATGAGATCACTACATCATGAAGAATGGGTTATATTAGATGGGCTATTTAAAATCCACACTCCCCCTGTGGAAGATTTTGGAAATATCTTCCACAGGGGGAGTATGAATTTCAAATGGAATTAGCACATTACCCAACTCTATTTTAAACTTGCCCTCCCTCTGTGGAAGGTTCAGGATGAATCTTTCACAGGCGGTGTATGAAATTCAAATAGCTTCAAATGGAGCTGCCTAATGTATTCATTCCATTTGAAATTCATACTCCCTCTGTGGAAGATATTTCCAAAATCTTCCCCAGAGGTAGTGTGGATTTTGAATGGAATATCCTAATTCATTCATCTTCAGAACACAGCTTCTATGTTTATGTAAAGTTAGCATAAAAAATTTCAAAATTTTAACTACTCTAACAAAGTTTCAAGAAATAGATACAGCCAACTTCAAAGTGGTACAATTTTTTTTCTGTCGCGTAATCTGTTCACGTAATACATGGCATATCAAACAAACAGAAATCACGGATCCTGTTCGCTACAAAATGCGCACAAAACCCATGGGACGAAATCTAAGTACCGATCCTGTAGATGACAGGGAAGGGCCGACTAGAATTACGTTCTTTCTTTACACATACACCGTCTCCTATTTTACTGACACATTTTTTCTTTTGTTTTATGCAACTGCATATAGATGGTAACAACATGCTCATCTATCAGGGGCACGGTTCTTTAACCCCAATACATTTGCACATTCATTGAATGACCTTTAAAAATTTGGGTACAAAAACTCATACTCTGCAACTTGAGGTCAAATTTTGCACTGTGATTGTTTAATTGAGGTTATTGGACTATGTCATAGGGATGAGGCCATATATATAGTGGTCTTGCCAATATGGAATGTATAATGATAACTTGTTTTGTCTTGTTCCAATTGTATCAGTTTTGTTTTGAGTTTTGAATTTGATTTACATGAAAAGAATTCACGTCACAACTTGTGGTGAAATTCAGTTCCGTAAAGAATCATAATGTGACCGATTCCCACTGTAAAAACCAAGAATATGTCGGTAGACTTAAACTTCATGAGATAAGGCGTTTGAAAGATAAGGTGTTTGAAAGATAAGGTATTTGAAAGAAAAGGCATTTGAAAGTATGTATGATACATACCATGGAGATAATGTGCTTATATTTTGCATAGGTAATAGCACAGCACATAGACATACCGGTACAATATATTGAAATGAATTTGAAAATACTGAACTGGAGAAGTATGGCCAAGTAGAATAGAGACTGTCAAAAAGCAAAGAATTGAAGACATGCATTAAAAAAGCAACTTTCATATTGAGATATTTGTCTCATGTGGTTGATGGTGGTGAATATATTAATATTCAAGAGTTTCTTGAAGTTTGTTGATTGCAATGAAAAGACTGGGCTCGATATAGCAAACATGATCTTGGAGACCTTGAAGGACAATGATGTTCCTTTTTCTGACTGTCGGGGACAAGTATGATAATGGAGCCAATATGTCAGTAAAATAATGATGGATTACTAGTATCAGAGGAACCGCACCATCGTAGGGAGAAAAATCTACTGGAGATGTACTGATCTGCTGTGTCGGGAACCTACCAAAAGCACACTCACTTTGTGCCAGGGCCTGCAGCAAACATTATGACCCTTGGTCTAAACCATTCAACAACCAACAACATCGTCCAGAGGAAGAATATGCATTAACAAAAAGTTATTTGTAAAGGAAATAAAGAAATGAACCAAGAGGTGCAAACATGGTGCAACAGCGTGCACTTGTGAGAAGATTGTTTTGGAATTCAAATATCAAGCATTTTCAATAGGTTCTTGGAGCATTCTTCTTTATGAATGATTTGAACCCAGTATTTGTACTGGAATGGGATGAACTGATGAATTTGTGCAGAGATGACACTGCTTTTAAGAAAGGTTCATTTTATTTGAATCAGGGAGACATTACAATTTGTATGCAAAGCACATATTAAGCCAAAGCTAAATCTGAAAGGGGGTGCGGTTTATAGCACTTTTATATTTTGCGTTATTTCTATTATTTCATTTTTGGTTTTGAACAATGAAAATATTTGTCATATTTGTATATTTTGTGGCACTAAAAAGAACCATATTAGTTGGTGATCTGTTGCTTTACATTATCAATTGAACTTTTTTGAACTTTGAAGAATTTTTTAAAGAGGCACATTGTTTCCAATATATAATATACTCACTGTTCCGAAATTCGCATAAAACACCCCAAATTGGAGAAATGTTGCTGTAGCAGGAAAAATGTAGGCATCATTATGTACAAGATATTAAAGGAACAAATCAGGCAAGCTCTATCACTGCCCACCAAGCTTATAAGGGGTGGTGCAATAATTATGTGTACCCCGGGGGGTGAATTCTCAAAATGGTCTGCCAAAAATCGCTTGCCCCCCCTTTGGCCGTGCCAAAAACCTTTGCCCCCCTTTCGACATGCCAAAAACCTTTGCCCCCCTTTGATGTGCCAAAAATCTTTGCCCCCCTTACACATGCAAGATTTTGGGGAACCCAATTTAAAACCTTAAATTGTCTTAACATATATTATGCGCAGCTAATTAGCAGGAAATTTTGCATATTTGAGCGTGTTAAGTAACGTTTTCCTCACGCCTTTTTAGGGCGTAATATAGAAACGGTGCCCAAAATATCTGTGCCAAATATCGCTTTACCCCCCCTTTCGACCTGCCAAAAATGCTTGCCCCCCTTTTGGCCTGCCAAAAATCTTTGCCCCCCTATAATTCACCCCCAGGGTACACATAATTATTGCACCACCCCTAATATAAGTTATATGATGCTTAATTTGTAGGGCTTCTCTGTGGATAGATGCTCCAACATTTATGGATATCAGAAGTTCTCTACATATTGACATGCATCGTCTTAGCTTTCTTCCTAACGTCCCTTCCTGACATCAACAGTGTATACACCACATAAAATATGGATAGAAAGCTACTAGTGATTGATAATTGGTGTAGCTAGGTATCTGGGTGTTTTGCATCCTTCCCAGGAAGAATGGCAAATTCTAGCCCAATGTAGAGAAATATACATCAATGGGACTTTCAGAACCGCTCCCCATCCCTACACCCAGATCATCATCACCATCCATGGATGGGTGGAGGAGAGGATCTACCTTTGAAAAATTCATTAATGAAACAAAGGTAGGCATTATCCAAATATGTATCCTGGCTGATTATCATCACTTTAAAATGTTTTTGAAGCTTTTTGTGACAAATCATACATATAGCTAGTACCCAGCAAACACAAAAACGCTTT
Organism: Amphiura filiformis; assembly: GCF_039555335.1. NCBI lineage: Eukaryota > Metazoa > Echinodermata > Ophiuroidea > Amphilepidida > Amphiuridae > Amphiura > Amphiura filiformis. The sequence goes on from NC_092638.1 coordinate 21,897,592, forward strand.
AAAAACGTTTTAAATAAGTTATAATTTGGCTTTTTGGTTTAGGTAAAAAGCGTTTTAATAACATTAAAATGTCGGGTTATATAAAGGTCATGATAACGTTTTAAAAGCGTTTTGTATGAAAACACACTACAACAATATTTTTAAATGTTTTCAAAAATGTTATTGTAAACTATTTTTGCAAACATTTTTGCCAAATATTGTGTCAATACTTACATAACATTATGTTAAAATATTTGAACCCAGCAAACACAGAAATGTTCTTAAAATGTTGTTTTCAAAACCTTTTAATAACATTTAAATGTCGAGTTATATAAAGGGTATAAAAACGTTATTGAAAATATTTTAAGCAAACATTTTTTGAAAAATATATTTTCAACCCCAAAATAACATTCTGTTTAGAATGTTTTGTATCAAGTTTTCAAGAATGTTTTTGGAATGTTATTAAAAGCGTTTTTATACCCTTTATATAACCCGACATTTAAGCGTTTTCTGTAAAACATTTTTATTTGCTGAGCAGTAGATTATCAGAAAATGTTTTTAAGGTTATGAAAACGTTTTATACTCTTAATATACCCTTTATATAACCCGACATTTAAGCGTTTTCTGACAACCTTTTATAACCTTTTGCGAATGATGTCGAAAACGTTTTTGTGTTTGCTGGGTAACTACAATAAGATCTTTACTTTATGGAGTGATATCCAAGGGAAAAGAGAAGCACAGTATAGTTTCATCTTACAAGCCATTAAACAAGACATCATGAGGTCTACACCCTGATCATTATATATCCATGGATGGGTCTTGCCTCTATCCATGTGTATGGCAATGGGGAAAAGAGAAGCACAGTATAGATTCATCTTACAAGCCATTAAATAAGACATCATGGGGGTCTACACCCAGCTCATCACCATCCATGGATAGGTCATTCATCTATCCATATCTCTGGCAATGGGGAAAAGAGAAGCACAGTACAGATTCATCTCACAAGCCATTAAACAAGACATCATAAGGTCTACACCCTGATCATTATATATCCATGGATGGGTCTTTCCTCTATCCATGTGTATGGCAATGGGGAAAAGAGAAGCACAGTATAGTTTCATCTTACAAGCCATTAAATAAGACATCATGGGGGTCTACACCCAGCTCACCACCATCCATGGATAGGTCATTCATCTATCCATGTTTCTGGCAACCGGGAAGAAGAGAAACACAGTACAGATTCATCTCACAAGCCATTAAACAAGACATCATAAGGTCTACACCCTGATCATTATATATCCATGGATGGGTCTTTCCTCTATCCATGTGTATGGCAATGGGGAAAAGAGAAGCACAGTATAGATTCATCTCACAAGCCATTAAATAAGACATCATGGGGGTCTACACCCAGCTCATCACCATCCATGGATAGTTCATTCATCTATCCATGTTTCTGGCAACCGGGAAGAAGAGAAACACAGTACAGATTCATCTCACAAGCCATTAAACAAGACATCATAAGGTCTACACCCTGATCATTATATATCCATGGATAGGTCATTCATCTATCCATATCTCAGGCAATGGGGAAAAGAGAAGCAGAGTATAGATTCATCTCACAAGCCATTAAACAAGACATAAGGTCTACACCCTGATCATTATATGGTCGAATCCAACGAAAAGTGTACACGGCATGTTCAGGGCCATAACTTAAAAGTATTAATCAATTGGCATTTGTTTTTGTATTGTGTTTATTCGCCTTGATCATACGCTTCGCGCCATATATAATAAGACCCAATTCTGTGAAAAACTTAGACACAGAGACCCCAAAACATGCTTTTTTACCCATTTTTTCAAAATATTTCTTAAAGTATTTTTTAAAACATCTAAACCAGTTATGAAAAGAAGTCATTGGATTGAATCTAAATTGATTTCCTGAAAGGTGTGTATTCAAAGATTGCCTGTTCAATTTTTCACATATTTGTACATAATTATGAATTTTTTGTGATAATTTTTTGAGTGGTATTTTTTTACATTACCTACGAATACAATTTTTCATAGCACTAGATATATCTTTAAAAAATGGAAATCACTAATAAATGCGCAATTGATACAAGCTTTGATATGTCCAATACTGAAATGCATTGCATTCGGACATCTTTATTATTGTTTTTAGCTGCCAGAAATTCTAAATGGCACAAAGGTAGGTTTGGTAAAAAATATGCATTACCTCCGAATACATGTTAAAAGCTGTGCCATTTCCACAAAGTGAGAGAATAGTAAACAATAGTTAAGCAATAGGTGCAGGGTAATACACTCTTTATTTCTACCAAGTTTCAATAGCCTGCGTTTAAATATTTCTGAGATGTCAACAATAAAAGCCAGTATTCGGAGGTAAATTTCCGGTAACGAATGTTACCTACGAATACAATTTGACATCATGACAGTCTTGTGAACCACCACCATTCATGCCCTTGCCCATATTGGTACATAACAAAGGCCTGTATGTTTGCTATCAAATCATATGTCAATGAAAGTTGCGAATTCACATACATGCCCACCATGCAAAACTGAATACGGCTTAATTGGTGAAAAATATGTACTGAAATAGACGACGGTCTGCTCATTTGAAAGAAAAATCAGATTCAAAGAAGATTGGAAGGGGATAAATACTTGGATTTGTCAACTGTCATGTGTGCTTCATTTTAAATGTTTACCGACCTTCTGGTTTCTGAGTAATTTGTGTCCAAATTGATTTATTGAAGGTAACTTTTGGCGTTTTTTCGCTAAGGTTACCTACGAATACCATGGAAAAAATGACTGTTCTCATTGTCTCATGATCTAGACAATACATTGATGGACCCTGGTATAAAGCTAATTGTAGTTGCCCTCAAACGAAAGGCCACAAGGCGTAACTGACTCCAAGATGGACTTCGCATGAAGTCTGCAATAACGGTTTTAAAGCGATTTGCGTAATTAAGCAAATTAAAGTCACTTTAGTGCCTTTGTTTCTTACTTCAATCCTCTTTCAACCGCTGTGAACCGACATTATTAATACATGATAGGGTCTAAAGTATCAATAAGCGCACATAAAGAAAATAATAAATTCAAAGTGCTTTATAAACTGAAGTTTTGATTGCGATATCCACCAAAAGTCTAATTCTTACCTACAAATACTGAAATGTTACTTACGAATACAGCATAATACATGACATGTGTAATGAAGTATCTCTACCAATGGAAATTAATTGTCAAAAACTTTAAGCGGTACCCCAGGACACTATTATTACCCATATACGGATTCATTCAACAATTATTTATTATGTAAAATTGCTGATTAACTACTTGTATATCAAAATGAAGTGGTCAAAATCTTGCTAAAAGCATCAAAAATTTTTTGATCTAAGGTAATAGCATTTATTCATTTGGACGTACCATCTGAAAGAGATCTAAAACTACCATTTTATTAATTCATTACCATAATAGCAAAATTTAAACCTCTAAACTCAATATAGATATTGTTAAATCGCTCATGTTACCTACGAATACCCGGGTTTCTTCACCTTTTCATTGTATAAAGCGTTAGGTGTATGCGTATAATTCCTAGTATTCTTGAAAACATATATCCTACTCGTTTCTAATACAATGTGTAAATTGATTCATACTCATTTGATAAATAAAATACAGAAACTGACCTAAACTTCATTTTCAAAAATAAACTAGCATAAATTGACTAAGATCATATTGATCAAGTTATAAAAATAAAAACAAACATTTTCTGGTTGAGCTAGCATTTTCCTGACACCCTGTGGTCTACATTACACGAAAAAAGGCGTTAATGGGAATATTCCATTTGTTTTAGGTTGATTAGTATTGCGATAGTGAAAGCATCCTAGTGGTATTAAGTAGGTAACATTGGGTTTTGATATCACATTTACTATCACACGTCCTGGATTTATTTTTCAAGATTAGTAATGGCACTTTTGGTTCCTATAAGGCCAATATGTCATCAATCAATGGGCAAAAGGAAAAAATTGTGGAGACATTTTTATTTAGGACTTTAATTTTTGGCCCGTGAACACTTTTGGTTGGATTCGACCATATATCCATGGATGGGTCTTTCCTCTATCCATGTGTATGGCAATGGGGAAAAGAGAAGCACAGTATAGATTCATCTTACAAGCTATTAAATAAGACATCATGGGGGTCTACACCCAGCTCATCACCATCCATGGATAGGTAGGTCATTCATCTATCCATGTTTCTGGCAACCGGGAAGAAGAGAAACACAGTACAGATTCATCTCACAAGCCATTAAACAAGACATGATGGGGTCTACACCCGGATTATTACCATCCATGGATGGGTCTTTCCTCTATCCATGTGTATGGCAATGGGGAAAAGAGATTCACCCTTCAAGCTTTTAAACAAGACATCATTGTCCTTACTAACAACATCTTTGCTCCTAATTTAATTGATACAGATTTTGGAGTTGATTTTCTCAATTCCATCTGCATTATCATGGAAGAATTACTACAGGCCCAAACAGGCCCTTAATTTCAGAGGTCTACAACGATCTTTGCCATATTAAGAAAATATTACAATTATTTCCTGACCTTTCATGTATCAACTTTTTGATCATGCATAGCAAGACAAAAGGTTCAAAACAAGATTTTTCAGAACAATTCCCGACCACAATCTCCTAGTGATTATTAGGGTGTAAAGCAGTCTGATTTGTTTGCTTTTTTGGTCATTATTGACACTGTCTCCATGGCAACCAATTTGAATACATTGAATGGAAGCAGGTCAGATGGATTTGTCAAATCGTCATGGTAATCTGACAATTAAAAAGGGATCAACGTAACCCGGTTCTTGGGTGTCTGGTTATCCGACTAACCCTCACAGCTATGGGGCAATATTTGTCATTCGGGTCCACTAGGACCATTTGTGAATCTCCGAAACGAGGATTTCATATTTTCACGGGTAAGATGTATGACATGTGACCTTCTTCTTGGACAGTGCGTCTTAACTAGATGATATTCTCAGAAAAAGCAAGAACTTGTGTGGTTTCAATTTATAACAATGGAAATATAAAACAATTATTTGTTCCCTTCTAGTTACCTGGGTAATGAAGTGACTATCTACTGCTGATATTGCTGTTGATGAAGTACATATTACTGATATTGTTGCTGATGAATTGATTCAATTTCTGGAATCTGAGATGAGCTATGATGCTGATGGCACAAAAGTCATTACCACTCCTTTTGCAGATGATTTCTGCCTCATCACTGGCAATAAGCATACTCGTTGCTCTTATCAGTTGGGCAAGACTGTCATACCTTCATTCAAAACCGAATCCCACAAGTTTTTAGGGTCCCTTATTACTTTTAACAACAATGACTCTGAGGTTTAGGAGTATGTCAGATGTTGACAACAGGCCTAGACAACATTAAAAACTCTCCTATTTGTGCTGAATGCAAAATTCACAATGATGTCCAGTATTTGCTTCCATTCTTGAGGTACATACCATCTTACTGTGAAAATAGGCAATTGTTTTGTCTTTCTGCATTTTTCATTGAAAACAACGTTCCTGAATTAGTCCACTGTTTTTATGAATTTACTGTTTTTATCACTATATCTTTTATTGGATGTCTGGTCTGGTTTTAGGTTTTTTTAAACTTTCATTCATGACTCTAATTGTACTTTATTATAGGCTATTATGTTAAATATGTCTGTATGCACCACCATCATTCTAGACCTTGACTTATATGTGTTACTTCTTACTGAATAAATTTTTTTTACAGAATAAAATTGATAGTAGCTGTGCTGAAGAAGTAGCTATAACTTACTGCTGATAACCTGATTGGTGTTGAAGTAACAATCTATTGCTTATATTGTTATGTTAATGAAGTAGCTACATCTACTGATGATATTTCTGTTGACATTGGTATTGATGAATATTAGCTATCTACTGCTGATATTGATGTTGATGAAGTACTCGTATCTATCCACTTCTGATAATGTGGTTAACAATTAAGATTGCTATATACTACTGATAATGGTACTGATGAAGTAGTTGTAATCTACTGCTGATATCAGTACTGATGAAGTAGTTGTAATCTACTGCTGATATTGGTACTGATGAAGTAGTTGTAATCTACTGCTGATATTGGTACTGATGAAGTAGTTGTAATCTACTGCTGATATCTGTATTGATGAAGTAGTTGTAATCTACTGCTGATATTGGTACTGATGAAGTAGTTGTAATCTACTGCTGATATTGGTACTGGTGAAGTAGTTGTAATCTACTGCTGATATCAGTACTGATGAAGTAGTTGTAATCTACTGCTGATATCGGTATTGATGGGTGGTTATCTAATGCTGAAGTAGCTATAAATGCTTAATATGTTGACATTGGTGATGGACTGTTGATGAATAATACTAGCTATCTACTGATGATGTTGATGAAGTATCTATCTACTTCTGATAATGTGGGCAACAAGATTGCTATATTACTGATATTGGTACTGATGAAGTAGTTTAAATCTACTGCTGATATTGGTACTGATGAAGTAGTTGTAATCTACTACTGATATTGGTACTGATGAAGTAGTTGTAATCTACTGCTGATATTGGTACTGATGAAGTAGTTGAAATCTACTGCTGATATTGGTACTGATGAAGTAGTTGAAATCTACTGCTGATATTGGTACTGATGAAGTAGTTGTAATCTACTGCTGATATTGGTACTGATGAAGTAGTTGTAATCTACTGCTGATATTGGTACTGATGAAGTAGTTGAAATCTACTGCTGATATTGGTACTGATGAAGTAGTTGAAATCTACTGCTGATATTGGTACTGATGAAGTAGTTGTAATCAACTGCTGATATTGGTACTGATGAAGTAGTTGTTATCTACTGCTGATATTGGTATTGATGGGGTAGCTATCTAATGTTGAAATAGCTATCTAATGCTTATACTCATATGAACAAACCTTATAAACTTTTTATTATTTGGAGGACACATAATCTAATTTTGATGGAGGCAAAAATACAAATTACATTTTGCCACACAAAAGATCCAACTTGGTCACATTAGAATCATTATCACATCAAGTACCTTAAAATGTCAATCTTAAACTGTAACAGAACTTGTGGTCATGTTATGTATGCATCTCAGCCGTATGTCTGGCTGGCGTATGAATTACACAGCGTAGATCCAGGGTGTTTTTACACCACACCTTGTGAATACACAGTGAGGAATTAGACAGAAAAAAGATATAGGAACACTCCCCTAAGCTAGAGGCCTAGAAACACCTGAAATGAGATCCAGTATAGGCCCTTAGGATAAGGTGGTGTGTGTGGCGGTGTTGTTCCAGATACGGTACATAATTCACTTTGAATGCTGCACTGTTGTATTTTGCTTCCTATAAAGTTATTTTTTGGCTAAAGTCTTCCACAGAGGAGTATGAGTTTTGAATACAATAGACAATTGGGTAGTTTCCATTTGAAATACTCACTCCAGTTGTGGAAGATATAGGTGAAGCCATAATACAGTGGGAGTATGGGTTTCAAAATGATTAACCCTGAACAATTACATTTGAAAAATGTGCTCCCCCTGTGGAACATAGTTCCAAAATCTTACACAGGGGTAGTGTGGATTTCAACTGGAATAGCCCAATGGAAGGTATAACAGGTGCACAAAGAAAATCACCAACTGGCAGCAAAAGTTCGAATGGAGAAAGCTAAAATAAAGATGGTGGGTTATTACTTTCTGAGCTATGTAACACCAGTACACTTCCTGAGTAATGCAATGACAATGTCAGCCATACGTTTTTTTTTTATAAACCTTTCCTCTCCACACTTGTTGCATTTATTGAAATGTCAACAAGTTGACAGTGAACCTTTTTTAATATGGCATTTAAAATAATAATCCTTCTATGTAATGCAAATATTTGCTAAAACATTCAAGTTGGTTAACAGTGGTTAAAATTACATTATTCTCAGGATAGTAGAGAAACAAAAACAAAACAATATTTCAAATTACTTATTTGCTAAGTTATACTATTTTATCTTTTCTTTTTAAATAATTTATCATCAAATATTCTATTGCTTTATTATCCTCATTTTGAATCTTTTAACAGCTCTACAATAATAATGCCCATAACAGCATATCTTTGAATATTTCCCCCTCAAAATAACCAAATAATTTCAAAATAAGATTCAAAACATTTTTATGTATGCGTGCATGGAGTCTTATTGGCAATTCAGTGCCGCACATAGGCAAGGTTGGCTGTTCCGTACAGCACCATCTGGGGACTACTTCGCACCTTTTACTCAAACCGACACGAGCAGTAATTAAAACCCGTAACCGGTATCCCCCGAGTGGCGAAGGCAAGAAAGCATATTTGACGTCGGGCTTTTTGCACAAGTTAACGATCAGTGAGTGAGTGAGAGATTGTGTGTGCCTTGTGTCCTCGTGCCGTGCCAACCCACGACATGAAGATTAGCGTAATCCTAGACTAAAATTGACTTCTGTTAGCCAAAACAGAAGAGTGGGTCGTATCGTTGTCATCGTTTATAGGTTAGAACTTATGGGCGTGCAACACCGAATAGCAGTCATGTTCTTCTTTTAAAGGAGAGAAGAAAACATGCCTCAAATATCATATATAAATTGTACTCTTATCAATTCATAGAAAGTGTAAACCTTTTGGCGACAAAGAACAAGCTATCTGACTTATACAGAAGCTGTCGGGGATACCAGTGGCGTAGCGTAGGTCATCATATGGGGGGCACTGACCATGATTGGGGGCACCAGGTTTGATTGGGGGATGGGGGGGGCACAAGCCGTGTTTTTGGCAATTTTTCTATGGAATTTTCTAAATTTCGCAATCGATTGGGGGGGGGGGGCACATGCCCTGTGCCACCCCCACCCTGTGCCCCTATGATGCTATGCCACTGGGGGATACTAATAATGATTTACGACCAGATGCTATTGCTTCACTAGGTATGGATCATGGTACTTGGAGAAACTTTGTAATCGCCTGCTCCGCAGCCGAATGACATGACCGAGTTGCAGACTGAGATCAAGTTCTGTAAACCATAGTGTTATTAATCTGGATGGGCTGGTAGGTCAGAAAGGCATAATAGCTATTTGGATTGTGCCGTACTTGGAGAAACTTTGTAATCGCCTGCTCCGCAGTCGAATGACAAGACGGAGTTGCAGACTGAGATAAAGTTCTGTAAATCACAGTGTTATTATTCTGGATGGGCTGGTAGGTCAGAAAGGCATAATAGCTATTTGGATTGTGCCGTACTTGGAGAAACTTTGTAATCGCCTGCTCCGCAGCCGAATGACATGACCGAGTTGCAGACTGAGATAAAGTTCTGTAAACCATAGTGTTATTAATCTGGATGGGCTGGTAGGTCAGAAAGGCATAATAGCTATTTGGATTGTGCCGTACTTGGAGAAACTTTGTAATCGCCTGCTCCGCAGCCGAATGACATGACCGAGTTGCAGACTGAGATAAAGTTCTGTAAACCATAGTGTTATTAATCTGGATGGGCTGGTAGGTCAGAAAGGCATAATAGCTATTTGGATTGTGCCGTACTTGGAGAAACTTTGCAATCGCCTGCTTCGCAGCCAAATGACATGACCGAGTTGTATACTGAGATAAAGTTCTGTAAACCACAGTGTTATTATTCTGGATGGGCTGGTAGGTTATATAGGCATAATATCTACATAAAGCCCGATCCTGACTCCACTTCGCATTGTTCAACTCCATCGCGGACCAAAATTTCCACCGCGGGATGAGAATTTTCACCGCTGAGCTCGTAAAAACCTGGCTCAGATTACAGTTTTTATAGCATCGCATCGCGCTGCGATGTGGAGTCAGGATCGGGCTTAATGCTTTTTTCGCCTTATATTGGTAAGTTTATATGTGTGTAGTGACAATGTCATGCAAAGTGGACCATTTTAACATTTCTCGTATACATAACACAGTAATCTATGTAAAATAAAATATAAAGTAGAACTGTTCCAGTTCCTCGCATTGAGAAGGGGTGTGTGCACAGGGCTGCTTCCAGCGCTGTATGTACATTGTACAAAGTGGTATTTTGTAATGTCAGAGAGGGCCTGTCATGGTGCCTTCCACACTGAACAAGTGCTAGTACAAGGAGGCCCCAAAACAGCAGATTTTACATGATTTTAGTAGAAAAAAAAAGTACAAATGGGCCAGTAAAACTGGGTGTATGGATTTCAACTGGAATATCCCAATAGAAACCACTAGTGACCGGTACATCAATCCACGATGACATTGACATTTCTATAAATCTGCCCCGTAGCATGTATCAACTTTAAATATACACAAGGAGCTTTAACAATTCAGAATCAGATAGGCGACATTATCTTCGCTTGGAGCACATTACACTTATAAAAAACCCTTTTTCAGGGGAAAAGATTACAAATTGCTGAAGGTCACAATAATTATGTTGGCCAGCTAGTACATTACTCTTGGACTGAAAAAAGAAAAGAAATACTAATGTAGAGCAAAATTTGTCTTCTGTTTTTGAATGAAGAGGTTAGCGGAAAATTTGTAATTGCGCCGGACATAAGCCTAGACAAAATATTACTGGTAATAGAGGTATATAATATAAGTTCTCCACAGAGACAGAGATGGTAGGCCTACTTAATATTTTTTGTAACAGAATATTTGCCATGTTATTAGAGTAAACTAAATTATGGCCTTTCCATGTTAACTCTTTTGCAGACTGCTCAGGATGGTCAGAAATTTCAATCGAACATCCAACAGGAACTCCTGGGATGAGAAGACGATGGATAATGCAATCCAAGCAGTAAAAGATGGATTATTAGGACTGAAGAAAGCCAGCAAGGAGTTCAATGTGCCAAAATCTACTGTACGTTGAAGACCAACCTCTGGCAATTTGGAACATTTAACTTCTTGTTTTGCCCCGATGTGGGGCAAAACAGATTTTTTTGTTGTTGAAAATATTTCTTAATTTTTAAGTCAAGTTGTATTGGTTAATGGTATATTAAAGGTAAATACAAACTTCAACTGATTATTTATACATTTGAACATTTATAGTCATATTACTAATGGTGACATCACAGAGCATCCTCGAAGTTAAGTGTTCTGTTATGCCCCACCTTCCCGTAAGTCGTAAGAACTTTATTTAAAATTAACTTTTTTTGATATGTACCCAGCAAACACAAAAACGTTTTAAAAACGTTTTAAATAAGTTATATTTTGGCTTTTGGTTTAGGTAAAACGTTTTAATAACATTAAAATGTCGGGTTATATAAAGGCCATGATAACGTTTTAAAAGCGTTTTGTATAAAAACACACTACAACAATATTTTTAAGCGGTTTCAAAAATGTTATTGTAAACTATTTTTGCAAACATTTTTGCCAAATATTGTGTCAATACTTAAATAACATTATGTTAAAATGTTTGAACCCAGCAAACACAGAACAATGTTCTTAAAATGTTTTTTCAAAACCTTTTAATAACATTTAAATGTCGGGTTATATAAAGGTCATGAAAGCGTTTTTAAAAGCGTTATTGAAAATATTTTGGGCAAACACTTTTCATAAAATATTTTTTCAACCCCAAAATAACATTTTGTTTAGAATGTTTTGTATCAAGTTTTCAAGAATGTTTTTGGAATGTTATTAAAACGTTTTATATCCTTTATATAACCCGACATTTACACGTTTTCTGTAAAACATTTTTGTTTGCTGAGCACTAGATTATCAAAAAATGTTTTTTAAGGTTATGAAAACGTTTTATACTCGTAATATACCCTTTGTATAACCCGACATTTAAACGTTTTCTGACAACCTTTTATAACCTTTTGCGAATGATGTCGAAAACGTTTTGTGTTTGCTGGGTATTCAATTGTTTATAATACAGTTTCATTGCGTATATCGCGGTGAAACTCAATTTATCACCTGCAGAAAGAAAGTTTCAGGCCGGGTCAAAGGTCAGGTTTTTCCCGGTAACTAGCTTTGGCCAATGGCGTGATTCGTTGAGTGCGTGTGTAGGGTCCAATCACGGCTGTCGGTATTTGCGTGCTCGACGCCATGCTTGTGAGCGAGAATGTCATTCTCTGTCGATAAGCATTGGAGGAAGATCGGTGAAAAATTTTCTTAAGCTTAAAGATTTTCGTGGCGTACTTTGTGCATTTCATATGCACTTTATTTTACTTTACTTTACAAAGACAGTATAAATACCAGCTATATTTTCGTTTGGAGCAGATAATTCAGTGTGAATTTTGCCGTAAACATTGTCGAGATCGTCAGGATTTTAATGGACTAAAGATTTTCGTGCCGTACTTTGTGCATTTCATATGCACTTTACTTTACAAAGACAGTATGAAATACCAGCTATATTTTCGTTTGGAGCAGAAAATTCTTTTCTGGAGTGTGAAATTTCGCCGTAAACATTGTCGAGATCGTCAAGATTTTATGGACTAAATGTACCTGACTTTGCCACTAGCGGACGTACATGTACCATATACACATGTACAATAGCAGCGTAAACTAATTAATTTGTCAAGATTTCATTGGGACTTTGCCACTACCGGAAGACAGGTAATACAGATAGTATCAGCGTAAGCTTACTAGAAATTATGGGGAGAAGAAAATCAACCAACAGAAATCAGCGCTTAAATTGAATAGTTCGATATTCAAAGAACTGGAACTCAAGCTCAGTCAGGGGCTCGTAGTACACCAGGAGACCGAGGAAGGGGAAGAACAAGAGTGAAATCGGGCGAAAAATGGCGTTGAGCAATAAATACAGCCACCGTCGCCGAACTCTAACCAACAAGTAGAGCGTGCATGTTGATAAAATGCAACTTGATAGACAGGTGCAACAAAACAAACCATAGCAACCATAGCAAAACAGCAACATCAAGTTCAACAAGTGCCGGTAGAACAGCAACAAGTGCGTGAAGTACCAATACCAGTCATACCAGTCATACAACAGATACAACTTGTACAACAGTATGCAAGTATGGCAGACAGGCTTATAACAGGTATATATAAACCGTATATTTAACAATGCTCAATCTCTTGATAATAAAGTTACAAATGTTAGTACAGCATGGTGAATCCATTGTCAATCGTCAATCAGGCAAATAATACCAATAATGCATGTACTCCAATCAATAGGTTAACAACAATAATGCAAGGGCCTTGTCAATCAATAGGGTGACCAATAGAGGGTATTCATTACTACGTCATTGATGTAATTGCTCATGCATAAATTTCCTCCTCATAGGCTGTTTGGCTTAATTGGGAAAGAAACATCTTGAAATGATATCACAGCGATCGTTATGTTATTATGAGACCCATTAGTGAACGATGCTACCGCCAAATTCGACTGACGTGTGTACTGGCGTGGGAAGCTGTGGGGAAATTGAACTCGTTGTCTGATCATGCATGTGTTTATGGTTCGGATAGCGCTTACTCAGCAACTCTCGTTTTAGCTGGGGTTTATTGAATAAATATAATAATAACAATACATTTTCAATCAACAGGTTAGCCAACAATAGTAATGTAAGTGCTGCTTCATGCAATTATCCAGTAATAATACGAGAGCCTCGCCAATTAATACACACATGGTATCTGGTAGTCATGAATAGGGGTGGGAGAATTTAGTCAATACTTGGCCATTTCATGTGGTCGTGAATACAGCAACCATTTGAAATGATTTTATTTATTTATGTACGGTATTTATTACACTTTGAGGCTATTAGGCAACATCAACATCAATAGAAGATAAAAAGTCAATACATACACAATGCAAAAAAAAAAAAAAAAAAAAAAAAAAAAAAAAAATAAATAAAAAAAAAAAAAAAAAAATAAATAAAAAAAAAAAAAAAAAAAAAAATTATAAGGCAATTCTTACAGAGCGATCAGAGCGCACACAAAAAAGAAAACAAAAATAAGCAAAACATATCAACATTCTGGATACAAATGACATTTAAGCATTTTTTTTGAAAGAGTGAAGTGATGAAGCCTCCCTGATGTCACGTGGGAGGCTGTTACATAACGAAGGTGCCGCAACACAAAACGATTTGTCACCGATGCACTTTTTACCAACACAAAGGTGGGCGATATTAGATGCGAAATTGCGGGCCCTTTATGTACATGCACTCAGGTGTTGCACCGGTGACAGCAGGGAACAGGAACTACAATTTTTGTTCCTTTCGTGCAACCACGAGGGTATCATACTCAGGGGGAATGCGCCAGCAATTTGGAAACAGGGGCTAAAACTTGAAGCATTAATTTGTGAGAAATTAGGCGTACCATTATCCCCAGATACGTCAGTAGGCCAAACAACTAAGATCGTTTATTTGAGATTGCAGATTGCAAATTGATCAATATTAGAGGTAAGATCAAGAATGCGCTTAAGCTGACAAAAATAATGCTAAGGGATCGGCAATCGATAATAGGTTCGTTAAATTTTGGTATGTAAAGCCGTTAATCCAGGAATAGCTTTCTTACGTCGCTCAATTGACTTAACGTGCGTGTGCAAGAAACCATGGTACAAAATTAGATGGTCAGCGGGAGCACAAAGCAACTTAGAAATGCGGCGGGTGTTCTTAGGTCATTTTAATGGGGCAGCCATTATACCGGAAGTAACGTGGTCGGATGAAAGTGATTTGCAGCTATTAACCATGTTAACGGATGCTAGCGGTGAGATAGGATTCGGGGGATTTTTGGAGGTAAGTGGTTTCAAGGATAGCCAAATGAAACTGCCTCGTCATTCAATTGCGTGGTTAGAAAATTTTTTCCGGTTGTGGCGCAGTAGTGTTATGGGGAGATTAATTTAAAGGAAGAGGGTCATCATCAGGTCAGATATATAATTTGCCAGTATCTATCATCAATAGACAATCTTCAAAGTGTGCCAAAATCATGAGGCTAGTGCGGTTCTTCGTGTTGCAATGTTCAAAATGGAAGCTAACATTTTTGTGCTAAGCATATTCCAGGCAAACTTTATAGTATAGCTGATGCCTTTTCCCGCTTCCAGATGGAACAGTTTAGGGAGGAGGCACCACGAGCAAAACCAGTGTCTATAACGGTGCCCCAGTTTTTATGGACGCTTTAAAGGAGGAGTCGCATCAATTGGTACGTGCATCAGTAGCTTCAAGTACATGGATGTCATACCGTAAAGGTATAGAGAATTGTAGGGATTTTTGGGAGAAATTTATTAATTTAGGATCGTCATGGCCAGCGAATCAATCGCACATAGTGGCGTTCATTTCCTGCCTATCGTCAAAGGGGCACCTCATCAATAAATTCAAATATTTCGCGATAGCTTTCAGTACACAATATAAATGGTTGGTTAGATCAGACAGGTTCCTTTTTTATTCAAAAAACAAAACAAAACGTGTATGTTACCTATTACTCCAACAATCTTGAGTAAATTGATTAAGGCAGCTTTTATTTAAGGCAGCTTTTTGCTAGCCTTTTTCCGGTTTTTAAGGGTAGGTGAATTGACATGACAGAGGAAACAAGGGGAGTGATATTTCGAGATTGATATGAAAACAGGACATAAGAGTACTAGATACAAATCCAAAAGTGCTGGAAGTAGCAATTAAGTTTTCAAAAGCTGATCAGAGAGGGTCAGGGGTCAAGTTAAGGATAGAGAGTTCATCATATCAGTCATTATGTCCTGTTAGGACAATGCTAGAATTATTGAAATCCAGACTGGTACGACCAGGTCCTTTATTTATTCATTTTGGTGGTGACCATCTAACACTGTTTCAATTCTCACATATCTTAAAGCAAGTAATCAAATTAATAGGCTTGGAAATTGGAACCAGGTCATTTTAGTCATCATAGCTGTAGAATAGGTGACGCGACGGCGGCAGCTATGGGGGCATCAGTGACGAAATATTAATAGGGGAAAGTGGAAATCCTCAGCCTTTCGATTATATATTAGGCTAGTCAACCTGTGTAATCCATAATTGTATGTATGTTTCAGGTAGTCTCTCCTGTGCAGATCTTGTAGTAATCAGACAGGAACTCACACAGATTGTTAGTCCATTGTAAAGTCCAATATAGACTATTGAAAGCAGCAATTAATTGTTATGAATTTATATATTAATCTTTTTTTTTGCTCCCTAGCATCTATTCGCTAGCAGGCTGTCGGTAATCGCCTGCCCAGAAGAAAATAATTTATCGTAATAAGTATTACGATTGTACTGAAGCATTTAATAGCAAAACTTTATTATCCCACATAGATCCTTGGTGTAGTATCCAGACACAGCAAATTGGGAATGTCAGACGGCGGCATAGGAGTCAAGTTGTCTCATAATTTCATTAGCTCCTTTTCTGTTTCCGCCTATCAGGTAGACATAACTCATCAGCTGGAGAAGGAACCTTCGTAGTATTAATTATTAGCTTTTGGTAGAAACAATTTGCTGCTTGTTGTTCTGTTTTGCTTAATTACAGAGTCTTAACATGAGAATGTGTGTGGTAGGGGACAGTATCGTGAGACCAGCAGGGAAGAGCCAAACACAACTCCACGGCGGAGGCGATGTAGAATGAGACTACCAGGGATAAATTAAAAGGCTCAAGACATGGAGATATAGTGGACAGAGTAGCTCGCCTAATGTACAATGTATAAGAACCACTTTCCCATAACGGTAATATTGCACAATGCACACAGGGACAAATGATATTTTAAAGCGCCCTACATGGGAAATCAGGAACAAGGTGAAGGAGTGCTTGGAAGGGCTTAGAGCGCTATTGCCATTCACAAGATTGATCTTGGTGGCTACGCGGATGAAATGGGAAAGGGTGCAAGGAATATAAGTAGATATATGCTCACAAAGTCATTGGGGAGAACACTCACGTGGTCACGCATTTTGCCATTTTAAATCGGCAATTACATAAGGTAGACAACAGGCCTGCCTATATTTGATTATGACTGTGCAACCATCAGAATTTGGTCTCTGGCAGTACGCGAATGTGATAGACCTTTTCAATGCCAACCCTCATGCATTTTCATACCCTCCCGGATGAGCCAATAATTAAAAAATCCGGATCAGTAAATTCGGGGAGGGGGGTGTTTGGCAATTTTTTGCATAAATGACAAAAAACTTGTTTGGCAGTTTTTCTGTCCGAATTTTTGATATTTAATGTAATAGTGTAGTTATTACATTAACTTAACCAGTTATTTCAAAACAATCATTATTTTCTGTCAGGTAATCTTCCTGAAGAGCAATTATGGCTTCAGTAGTCTAGTGGAGCATGCTATGTATTTATATGGAAAACGAAGGTTTCAGCCAGTCAATGTTTGCTTTTTTATTGAGATCATGCTTTGATCAATTATCTTTATATTTGAAGGCCTCATTTTTGCAAAGACCGCGGCATTTTAGTGAGCAACCGGCTCTATAGGTAATCACGAATGGAGCTCACCACGTATTTTCATACAGGGTAAAGTTGTCTCCTTAATATTTATCTGGGCTTTTTTTGAGTCAACTTACATGGACTCCAGAATGTTCCGGCGGTGTTCGTCATGAGGTATATTCACATCAACAAAGTTGTCTCTTCCTTGCTTTGTTCTTTTTTGCTACTTCTAGGTAACCACCACAAAAGTATAGCACCGGCAATCACCTTGTCCAATTTTTTGCTTTTTATGAGTCAACTTAGTTGTCTCTTGCTTGCTTTGCCCTTTTGCTACTTTTAGGTATCCACCAGAAAAGTATAGTACCAGCAATCGCTTGTCCAATTTTGGGCTGCTTGTGTAATGGCTGATTCAGTTTTCTTTGTTAAAAACATTTGGTAAATAAATTCACTGATCTTTTTCTAATGTCGACATGAGTCGCAAATGGTTGTTATCGTGTTGTTTTATTTCTGTCTGGGGATAATTATCAATAATCTTAATAAATCAAAAAAAATCAAAATTAGTTACTACCAGAATCTGGCCTAGATTTGTTAAAGACAAAAAAAAAAACAGTTACGTTTGGGAAAAATGGAACTAAATATGGCTCTTATAACATAATTTGGTTTATCATAAAATCAACTGATCATATCAAAAATCGAATAAAAAAATAGTGTAATTTTTTGTATCACACAAAGCTGAATTTGAAGTATAAACTGTAAGAACAAAATAATACAGAATGTTAATGTCAATAACTCACTTCTGTTTCAACAAACCATACCAAATAAATATTCTATTTCTACAACTTTGACACCTCTGGTAAAATGCCTCCATGTTGAGTAAACTAAAAAACAATTCAAATCTTCTTGCCTTTTCAGCCAAAAAAAGTTTCAATTTTCTAAAACAAACTTTTTGAAATACTATCCCTAGAAGCTTCTACATTCCAATTCATTGCTATATTTAACTCTTTCCACCCGGCGTTGACTGCAGACGACAAGTTTCAATTTTTGTTCAGAAATTCAAAAATTTCAGAATTGTAAATTTCCATGACCATATTTGGAATCAACATGAAAAATGCATCAACATGAGTACAAAAAGCCTAGTATTGGTTCAGTGGTTCTTAAGATAGCGATTTTAAGAAAATATCTCAATACATGGACTTTTTATGTTGAAGCATATAGCTAGCATGCAGAGTATTAACACATGTAAGTCACAACTTGTCTAAAACATGTCAATGAAAATTAAAACCGTCAGGAGAAACAAAACAGAAAAACAGAAAGGTGAGAAGAGAGTTTTAGATTTCACACAATTCCGACACAAAAAATACCCGCTCAAAAGGAGAAATTTAAGAAGTTAAGAATTCATTTGATTTTCTTGTAGTAATTTCACCAGGGCTACGAAAAGGATAATAGCGTGCATAGAAACTGAAGTTGTGAAGCAGTTCCCTCGAGACAGATCTTTAACAAACCCTAATTGTCAAATTTAGCCCAAACCGTTGTTTCTTCATTAAAACAACACACATGGCTACGGTAGCAATGCTCTGTGCACAAAAAGCCAACTGAAGTCGACCAATCTATGAAATTTTAAGTTTCCTCAATAAATGCTGTATCGGAGAATAGGCATATTTGTACTCATTTGAATGCATTTTTCATGCTGATCCCAAATATAAATATGGATAATTTGAAATTTGAAATTTGATTAAAAAATCCCAATTTATTGTCAGCATTTTTATACATATTGTTGAGGGTTAAGATCTACCAAAAATAAAAAAGCAGCAAACTCAACCATCGGCTTGTATAATCGTGGAATAGCATTTGATTTCCTGCAGTCATCCAATTAGGCCTGAGGTAGCGCTCGCTGAATAGCGTTCCTTTACAACTGTTACGCTTGTGCTGAAGATAAGTGGGTTTTTAGGCAAAGTTTATTCATAGGAATCAACTAGGAAAATTGTGCTGCAAGACATTTTTTCTGTTGGAAGCTCTTTTTTTGTTTTTCTCGGTGTGTTCAGAGAGAAGGGGGATTAACTCTGGATTGAAATTGAACAAAATTTTGAATTATTTCATAACAGATGGGAAAGCAAAGAAAGAAAAATTCTTATTGAAATCTTTTAGCCTAGAAGTGTATTTAACTCTCTCCACGCGGATGTCGACTGCAGACGACAAATTTCAATTTTTGTTTACAAATTCAAATATTTCAGAATTGCACATTTTCATGACCGTATTTGGCATCAGCATGAAAAATGCATTAAAATGAGTAGAAACAAGCCTAGTATTGGTTCACGAGTTCTTAAGATAGCTCTTGATATTAAAAAAAAATCTCTCAAAAGTTGGATTTTTTATGTTGAAGTCTATGGTAGCATGCAAAGCATTAAGCTTACCAAAAATGAAACAACATTGGAGTGAATGAGTGTAATAATCTGATATGGTGCTTACATTGTTAATCATTGTAATTACAATTTTAAAACTTTTGTTCAAAATTGAGATAAAAAGTCACAAATTGTCCCTTTGGGTAAAAAGAAATTTATCCTTTTATGAACATTTGTATGAATTAATCTTAATGTCAATTGTGCAATCTGGCCAGGAAAGTGTCAGGAAATTAGATACATTGGTATTTATTGTGATAATTGTGTTGAAACAAACAAAATGAACAAACAAGCAAAATTACTATATTACTACTGTGACAAAAATATTATTTAAAATCGATTTGAAATTTAGAAAATCCAATAGAAAATGGCTTGTGCCCCCTCCCCATCAAGCCTTGGCCCCCAATCATGGTCGTTGCCCCCAATAGGATGACTCACAATATGCCCCTGCGCTGGGGGAGACAAGGCAGATCAACATTTATATTTTTTCAATTTCAGTTTTTGATTCAGGAGGAAAACTGGAGAAAACGGCATAGAAACCCTGTGAGAGTGACTATGGACTGGAAATCAAATGCACACAAAGTCTGGAAACATTCAATGCTGCTTGAACCCAAGACCTTAGTGGTACAAAGTAATACTGAGAAAAAACAGAACAAGAAAGCTTCCACAGAAATAATTGCAAGAAATAAGTGCAAAATAAATTCAAAATAAATAAAAATAAAATTTAAAATAAAATTCAAAATAAGTGCAAGAAAAGTGTCATCTCAGCAATCAGTTTTAATCTTCATTTCAGTTGGAGGAGGGATGGGTAACCAAAACCAAATAATGCTTCAAACAAAATAGTATTTGCCCCCCAAAATAGGCTTGGTTCTTGTTGTTTTTCTCTGTCCTTTTCCTGAAATTAATAAGTGACAGTTTGAGGTATTGCATATTTCTATGAAGAAAAATGAACACTGAGAAACTATGCAAATAAAATAAAATAAAAAAAGAATACAAAATCTTTTTTTTTCCTTTCTAATTCTATTTGAAAAAACAAACAGTTAGGTGGAGCATTTTTGGTCTCTGACACTGAACAAAAAACAAAAACACACATACCCTACCCACACAAAACACTTTTAGGGTTGGCAGGTTTTAGTAAGGTCTGTCAGGTTACTGCAAGCTGGTTTTTAAAAATTTCTTCTCCCACCTTTATTTCTAATAATAATAAGCGCTCTTATGTTTACAATACATATGTGCAGTCCCCGACTGACACACACCGACACCCTGAGAGAAAGGCAAGAGAGTTGGACAAGAGAAAGTGAGGGAGAAAGAGAGAGAAATAGAGAGACACAGAGAATATAGTTAGTCAACATTCCCAAGAAGACAGGAGTCTACCATATTTTGTAATATACAAGCCAATCTCAAGTCACCATTCTGCAATCTGAGCAACCAACATGCACTCAGATTTTAGCACATAGCTGCATTGATTGCACCCTATCACGCCTCATCGCATGATTGCTTGCGATACGAGACCAAGACCGCCTCTGCATCGTTGACGACAACGTTGCCAGCATCACACCACAACCACCTGAGACAAGATGGATATGTGACACAATCAAGCAAAATAAGCACAATGTCAATATAGTTCTTTTTTGAGTTATGAGCCAATTTACCATTTAAATCTTTATGTTATTTATTGTTTAAATACCCAACATTGTCAAGCATAACTAAGCTTCCTTATATCACATTTTGACTGCATTTAAATCACATTAAAGTTGATAAAAAGAACTTTACCCCAATGCAAAAAACTGAAAATTGACTTTGTATGACATTGTCCTTGTTATGTTTGAATGAATCACATACACTAGGATCCACAACATGCTCATCTATCAAGGTACAGTTCTTTAACCCCAAGACATTTGCACATTCATTGAATGACCTTTGAAAATTTGGGTATAAAAACTCATACTCTGAAACTTGAGGTCAAATTTTGCATTATTATTGTTTAATTGAGGTTATTGAACTATGCCACTGGGATGAGGCCATTGTGGTGTGATATAGCTTCCTGGATGACTGGAAAACCAGTGAAGCTTGTACAATAAATAACATTCACACCATTTCAGATTTCTATAGCTTGATATAAAATGGGGATAAAATATGGCATGTTGCTCAGGTTTCATCATAATATGATGTTTAGGGGTATTATAAGAATGGAAAAGTAAAATAAATGAATATTTTAAATTATGAAGAGAAGACATCATTCTGTAACCCTATCTTATCAAGTCTGTTAACCCCATGAGAACTTCCTGCCGATTGGCCAAAAAGAAGTTTTCATTATCAATTGGCCCAATCAGCAACATTGTTAGAATAATTTCCTCACTACGCAAAAATATTGGGGTGAATAATTTGCAAAGCTCCATTCTGATTGGTGATTAAAGTGAAAATATCATGTAATTGACCAATCAGATACAATGTTAGATCGGGAAGGTAGTGCTCAGGGGGTTAAGTCTTAAGTTGCTATGAATTTGACCCATTCAGTGATCCCAGTGCAAGTGTAAAAAAATTAAAATTATATATAAATTGCTTAAAAGTGAAGGATAAGTCATTCAACTTGTTTTTGGTATTTTTGAAATGAAAAATTTGGTAAAAGACAAAGAAAACAGCAGTATTGACAAAGTTGAAGCCCCATTCAAATACATGTAGCTAATTTATATACTGTCAGTATAGAAATTACAGATTCATGTAAATGTCTTATTTTGTCTTAAATACACAGCTTTTGGCTGAACCACTAGCAGGCTACGTTAGCACATCTATGACAATGACAAAGGTACCAAAATCTGAATTTTTTACGATCATCCGGATGAGCAACATAACAGCACGTAACATTTGCAATCTACTGCTGATAACATATTGATAACATTCCTTTTGTAACATTTGCTATCTACTGCTGATAACACCATTGATAAAATTACTCATAACATTTGCTATCTACTGCTGATAACACTATTGATAACATTCCTCATGTAACATTTGCTATCTACTGGTGATGACACAAATATTGATAACATTTCTCATGTAACATTTGCTATCTACTGCTGATGCCACTATTAATAACATTCCTCATGTAACATTTGCTATCTACTGCTGGTGCCACTATTGATAACATTCCTCATGTAACATTTGCTATCTACTGCTGATGACACAAATATTGATAACATTTCTCATGTAACATTTGCTATCTACTATTTGCCATTCGGCATTGAGATTAAATTATCTTGAATCAATAATTAATTGACTAATGATTTAATCACAAGTGTATTATGTAACAAAGCTGCTGGAGTATTTTCTTCTGTATATTATAACATTAAATTGTTATTTAATCTTTTTGTTAAATTTGTTACTGATTTAAAGACACAGATTCAGATATCAATCTTTCAACTAAAAACCCCAATTAGCAGAAAAAAGTAATTGTAACGTTTAAAATCAGGAATGAACAGAAATGGGTATTTTAAGCACACAAAAAAAGCTACATCACTGTATGGGAATTATGCATGTACATGTAACTACCTTAATGCCAATACAAAGTAGAGACATCCACTATTTTATATTCCTATCGCATACTAACGATGGTGCAAACATATTAATAAATCATGCCGAAAATCTTTGAGTTATAAACATACAAACATCCACCCACATAAATACTACCACTTGGATCCACAACAAGCTCATCTATCATGGCACAGTTCTTTAACCCCAATACATTTGTACATTCATTGAATGACGTTTGAAAATTTGGGTACAAAAACTCATACTCCGCAACTTGAGGTCAAATTTTTCACTTTGATTGTTTAATTGAGGTTTCGAACTATGCCAATGGGATGAGGCCATTGTGGTCCATAGTGTATCACAGTATTTGAGTAAAAGAATAATATTGGTAAATCATTTATCCACCTGTTCCCAGCACTTGTCTTCCCTTATCCATACCATAAGAACAAAGCTGTCCTGGGTCCTATTTCGCATTGACTTACCAATTGTTAACACCTTTAAAATCAAAGTGCAATGGATCTTAAGTCCTTGTATAACAGACCTACATCAAACAACATGAGAATCCTTATGCTACAAGATTGTATTTTGTTGTGCATTTGTTAATAGTTCGATTTTAAGGCCCCCCAAACAGAATGTATGTCTCAGACACCCGCGCGCATTCCTAATATGTGAACTCCAATTTAGCGCTTAGCGCTACATGTTAGCTGTAATTTTTTTTTTTTGCCCATATGTTCAATTAAAAAAAAAAATTTTCAGTATCGTATAGCGATCCAATATTGTCTTGTTTTGCTGTTTGGTTGTTGTTTTTTGTACACATTACGCCATGATTGTAAGAGACAAACAAAACTATTCATTGTGTATGTATATTACTATGTTTCTGTATTTGAATATCAAAAAGTACATAAATGTTGTGCCTTGACTGTAAAAAAAAAGTTGCATAGCTCACTTAACAAAATAAAAAAATGCATACCACTTAGCATTTTTACCAAATGTGTCTTGAGACAGACTTTTTTTTTGCCTCAAACTCAAATCTTTACAAATTCTTCCATGATTTTTTATACCTTGATAATAGGGTCATATTTTGATGAAATTTTCATCAAAATTTACCTAATAAGCTGTTCTTTTATAATTTTCACTGTGCCAGTATTTCAAAATTGATATTTCTGATGCCCTCACCAAGTCACAAATATCAGCATTACCTTTTCAGGCCACCTCACATGCAGCACAGCACACGCTCACCCTCTCTTTTACATCACACGCACGCACATGTATATAAACAAAACACACTATAGCACTTTCCCCACATTAATAAATAAACAGCACATTACACGCCATTATACATTACAAAATAAATGCTATATTTAACTTTCTACTAAATCTACCCGCCATATGGTAACACAGTTAATAGTGAAATCTCTGCACACAAGCTGCTAGGCAAGATGCTAGCTACCTTTCATGCAAGCTGTGCACGGCTCGTGCCAGGCTTACTCGGCAGCTTGGGGTCTCGACACAGTTGGCCAAGCACGGAGGATTCTCTTTCCTATTTATGCAGGCATCTAGGGAGATTCTCCCTCAAAACACAACCATGATTTATGCCGAACAAGAGTATTTTTCTGTCATTTTTCATGGTGTGGTGTGAATATTTTCTTGAAATTATATGTCCTACGGATATGTCCCATTTAACATCATGACCCAAATTGTTTTAAATATTCAGTTTTCTTTTACGATTTCTTTCTTTCAAAGAAAGTATCTTACTAAACAATATAATCATTAAGCACATGATGTTCGTCCTACATTGGGCCATTCCATTTAAAATCCACACTACCTGTGTGGAAGATTTTGAAAATATCTTCCACAGGGGAGTAGGAATGAATTTTGAATTTAATCTGAATTTCATACACCCTCTGTGACAGATTCAGCCTGACTCTTTCACAGAGAGAGAACAAGTTTGAAATAGAGTTGGTTTATAATATGCTAATTCCATTTGAAATTCATACTCCCTCTGTGGAAAATATTTCCAAAATCTTTCACAGGGGTAGCATAGATTAAAGATGGAATAGCACATTGATGCATAGCACAAACATTTCCCCCAAGATGGAGTGCACAAGGAAAAAAAGTTTTTTATTAAAAAGATATAAATCTTGGGAATAATATCATAACCACACTTTATTATATCCACAAAAAATTCTATTTTATGCTGGTACTAGCAAAACTGAACCGTAAATAATATTGCAAAATGTGCAAGGTCAAAATTTTCAATCATATTTGACAATATTTTGACATAATAATCCATATGCTGACAATCAAATCGCAAAAACTGATTAAAGTATTTGAAAAAACAAAAATATTTCTAGAATTCTTGTTTTATTTCTTAGCTATTTATAAGACCAAATGCTAGTCACTTTATTTTGCAATCTGGAACTCCATGGT
This sequence comes from Amphiura filiformis, assembly GCF_039555335.1. Taxonomy (NCBI): domain Eukaryota; kingdom Metazoa; phylum Echinodermata; class Ophiuroidea; order Amphilepidida; family Amphiuridae; genus Amphiura; species Amphiura filiformis. Next base: position 21,923,307 of record NC_092638.1, read on the forward strand.
GATGTTTAAAAAAACCTAAAAATGTAGATTACTGAAAATGTCTATAATATGGAGCCAGACTATCGAATGTAATCCACTGTGGTTTAATAAAACATATTGGACTCATTGTTTGTGAGACAGTCATTTTTGTATAACAGGAACACAATACACACACCCACACCTACTTGTATGTGTGTCCGACTGGGGACTTTTTATGAGTTGTGTGTCAACTGGGGACTTTTATGTGCCAGACTCCTACCAATCTGTGTGTTTTCAAGTTTAGTACAACCGGGGACCTCACCCTACCCACCCCTAAGAAGACCCCAGTTGTAGTAATGCTTTTTTTGACATTTTCACCCATAGGGGGAGCCCTAGCCCAAGTTTTACAACTGGGGACGTCCTCACTTGTAGTGAAGTCCCCAACCGTATAATGGGGACATATACTATACCCCATACTGATTATGCATTTAATATTATGACATCTAGCACCCTCTGCTGCGTGGATGTCCATGGTTGCTGTGGGTCCGCACTTTATGAACAAAATGCCATAGGTTGGTCCATGTTTGTCTGTGAAAACAAACGCACACCCCTCACACACACACCCCCACCCCCCACACAAATTTTTTTTTTTCATATTTCAAAATCAATTCTACCAACCATCAAATGCAATTTTGCTCAATCAGATCTCATGGGGGTGAAATGCAAAAAGGTTACAAGCATCTTTGCATTCTATCATCACTAACTGCTGACAATGGGCTATTCCTGTTGAAATCCATACTACCCCTGTGGAAGATTTTGGAAATATCTGATACAAGGGGAGTATGTTTTTCAAATGTAATTGGTCGGGTTAACCATTTTGAAACTCATACTCCCCCTGTATTATGGCTTTAACTATATCTTCCACAACTGGAGTGAGTATTTCAAATGGAAGTTACCCAACTGTCTATTCTATTTGAAACTCATACACCCTCTGTGGAAGACTTTAGCTAAATCTTCCACAGAGGTAGTGTGGATTTTAAATGGAATAGCCCAAGATGCTTGGCTCGACAAGTATCAAGCATTAAAACCAAACAATATTATCATGACTTTAGGCATTTCAACAAATATAACAAAAAAAGAAAATTTTATAATAATGCTTTTTACTTACTAAATTCAAGTAAGGCAAAGTTCATCACTTTTTTTAAAAAGCTAAATAATTAATGACTGCGACTAATGATTCACTTCAACGTAGTCTTGATTTCAGCTCTTATACATGAATAATTAAGTGATGAAATTGTGTGACACAAGTGCTTAATGCTTAATGCAGGGCTAAAGGTTTTAAAAGATGGCTTAAGCGGATGAATGGACTTTTCTAAGCTTTAAAAATTTAAGCTTTAAACACTTTCTCACAATTTGATCTTTTTGTTTCTTCTGTTTCTAAATTGTACACATATGCATTTCAGATGGATAGACAGTGATGTAGTGACATAACTCTATGAAGGTACCAGTGGTGGCACCAGGAATTTTTTCGCCATGTGGAGAAGGGCATTAGCGCCGATTCAGCTTGAACGGGGTGTGTGTGTGTGGGGGGGGGGGGCAATCGACCTGAATTGTCAAAAAGTGGCTGAAAAGAAAAAAAATTTTGGTCATTTTGCTAAAAGGGGGGGGGCCAGGATTGACGACTTGACAACAACTATTGGTCAAATGTAAGGGGAGGAATCATCAGCCTGCTATCCCCTGTACTGCCAGGCTAACCAACAAGGGGGTGACAGGGGGTATTACATGATCCCTGGGCTAGGCAGTCACAGAGATGTCAACAAGGTCATTTTTTGCAAGTCAAGTCCAAGTCACAAGTCCTTTTGTCCAAGTCCCAAGTAAGTCAAGTCATTTTGCCAAAGTTGCAAGTCAAGTCACAAGTCAGACTCAAGTCCAAGTCACACGACTCGAGTCTGCATCTCTGTGCAGTCAAATTCTTCATTTGATTTGTTGGATAATTATGTGTGGTCTTCAGAACAACAAAAAGGAGTTTACTTAATTCAAGGCATAATAATGTGTACAATGTAAATCTACCAAAAAACGTTTCAAAACGTAAAAAGCGGCCAAAGTTTTAAAAATCTTTCCTGTGTGGCTTTTCACCCTTTTTTTAAACTTGGTCCCATTTATGAAAGTTTTAAAGACCCATACGAAGTCATCTATAGGCTACTTGTTGGTTTTCTTAGTTGTCAATGTTTATTTTGTAGAGCAAATGAATTAATGTTAAATGCGTAATTGAAGTTTTTCCGTATAGGCGTTATAATGTATTTTGTAGCAAATACTCACTTTGTTAAATTCTTCATCGTCATGTGCGATTCTGCGCCTTATGTACAGATGTAGGGCCTGTATGTAGCAGGTTGACGAGAACAGGTTATTGGCGAGTTAAAAAATAGGCGAGTTAGAAAAAGGCAAGTTAAAATGGCGAGTTACCCCCTGCAGTGTTTTCCGGAAAGTCCACGTGGCGAGTTAAAATGGCGAGTTACCCCCTGCAGTGTTTTCCGGAAAGTCCACGCGGCGAGTTGTGAATTTCCGGAAAGTCCACGCTGTGGCGAGTTGTGAATTTCCGGAAAGTCCACATGGCGAGTTGTGAATTTCCGGAAAGTCCATGTGGCGAGTTGCGAATTTCCGGAAAGTCCATGTGGCGAGTTGTGAAAAATACAGTTTTGGTCAAAATTCAAAAAATGATTATTTAAAAAAATTGATACCATTAATGTATTCTTTGACTCATGTCCGTTCCATATTATACTTTATCATATAAATAGATATCAGCCTTGATTTTAAATACTGCAATCAATAGTTATTACAAATACCATTAATACTGTACAAATTTGCCTAGGCATTATGTGTTTTGACTTTGGCACATACAATTTGATTTTATTTTCTGTGTGTGCAGTATGTCCTAACTAGTTTTTGATGGTAAAAACAAAAGGATTTCAGTATCAGTAGAATGCACAGTGACCGCCACTGATGTTGATGAAAATGTATTTGTATGATTTTTTATTTCAAGAGTAGTGAGATATGATTAGGTTTCTTTTATATTAGTGGTTGCTTGTATATTCGATTATTCATGGTACATAAAATAGTTGAGTAATCGATCAATTGACTGATTATGTGTTGTGCCCTTTGTGTTGCGTTTTTTTTTTAAAGTGTTAAAAAAGTTTTATGACTTTTATTTGTATAACTTTTTCGGATTTTATTTATACTAGAAGAAGAGGGCAGCCTATGCACAGGCGAGAGTAGCACTGTCTCTATATATTAATTCCCAAGATCATTGCAAGCCCGAGAGAAATATATGATAAATGGAAACTAATTTTGCTGATTTTGGACTAGCAGCTTTAAAAAAAAACCAGTACTTTTAAGTACACTGTGACATTTTTAATTCACTGTTGGAACTTCATCATAGTCTTGCTGTAACTTGCCACCGGGACTTAATAGTGTTACTGTAACTCGCCACTGGGACTTCATAGTGTTGCTGTAACTCGCCACTGGGACTTCATAGTGTTACTGTAACTCGCCACTGGGACTTCATAGTGTTGCTGTAACTCGCCACTGGGACTTCATAGTGTTACTGTAACTCGCCACTGGGACTTCATAGTGTTGCTGTAACTCGCCACCGGGACTTCATAGTGTTACTGCAACTCGCCACTGGGACTTCATAGTGTTACCCATGGGAATATCTAAAAATAGCCTGACTCTGTGGGGGGTAACTCGCCTTTTTAACTCGCCTTTACCTAACTCGCCCATATTGTAACTCGCCTAAAACATGCTCTCCAGGTTGACACACAGTCAATTTGCTAAGTATATATAATACTCTACTACTCTTTATGATCACGCAATATAATAAAACATAAACCTTGAAATGTTTTTGATAATACATACGGTAGCCTACGTCATATTGCACCGCTTTTGAACAGTCTTAAAGCTATAAGAGTACATTGTTGCATGTAAAAATTAGGACTCATTCTTCATGTTAATACTAATATTACTAAATGGGACCAAGTTTAAAAAAGGGTGAAAAGCCACACAGGAAAGATTTTTAAAACTTTGGCGCTTTTACGCTTTTGAAACGTTTTTGGTAGATATTAATTCTTTTTTGAGGTAAAAAAATATTGCGCGCTAAGTGGTTCTTTGTAGCCATGCGAGGTGAACTAGTTGGATATCCATATTTCGCGGTTAATGGTGCTTTGTAGCCCTGGGCAAACTAGTTGGATATCCATATTTCGGGTGAGTGGTTTTTGAAGCTCCGAGGGCAAACTAGTTGGATATCCATATTTCGCGGTTAGCGGTTCTTTGTAACCCTGGGGCAAACTAGTTGGATATCCATATTTCAGCGGTTAGTGGTTTTAACGACCGTAACCACCCCAATCAGCTGCATACCGCATCCAGCTATTTTATTTATCAAAATACTAGTTTTTTAATGCTATGGGGTTAACAGAATTATTAAAAAACTTAATAGCTGAACCCAATTCAGTATCGAAGTTACGTAATGTTACTATGTCAACGGGATCACGCGCTAGAGTAATGAACCACGATCGAAATGATCACCACATAAAGTATATGGCACTCGAAGGCATACCAAAGTAGCGTGATCCGGTAACCAAGAGAATTACGTAACCACTTCGATGCTGAATAGTTCACCCAAGGACTGGAAACGACATATTGATGACTTTATATAGAGTGTATTCAATAAACCCATGCAAGGCGGAACGAGAGTTGCTAAGTAACCGCTATCCGAACCATAAACACACATGCATGATCAGACAACGAGTATTCAATTTCCTCATAGTATCCCACGTTGTTCACACGTCAGTCGAATTTGGCGGTGTTGGTTGGTTAGCCCTCCAAGTTATAACATCGTTCACTTTGTGTTGAACATTGTATGCGAGCCCACATAAAGATCAGTCTGATCAGTGTGATATCACAGAGCAGACCCTTGAGAGGGCACTTGGCTCATTTGCATGGCAGTCGGACTCTCCATTGTATTTGATCATTTGTGTATGGAGTGCAATGGCGACCAGTCATTGTATTTGTTCATGTGTGTATGGAGAGCCACTCTTGGAGCCCATGGGACTTAGGCTAGGTCCTCAGGTAGAGTCAGACGCTGTATGTACTAGAAACGCCCATTCTTGATTCTGCGTTCATTCAATGTTAGCATTAAATTTGTATTGCCCGGCGGCTCCGCGTAATGGAAAAACCTGAATTTGTTACATAAAAAGAAATGAAAATTAAAAAGGCAAGGTTCCACCTGAGTACATATTAAATGGGTGTAGAATTTTTTTGCAAATATATATATGAATTTAGACAAACATACGGGATATAATGAACCTTTGACATGACGCCATGATGACATGATTTTATTAGTCGTTTTATATATCACCTATACCGTGTATCATAATACCAGTATTTGTAATTTTATATTATATAGAACTAATATTTTGCATCATAAATGCGCAGTTCATATGCACAGACGATTACTAATCTTCACGACTTCAAAATAGCATGTTACAAAGCAGGTAATAGGTGCTGGCCTTGTCCTATTGTACTTGTTCATTTGTGTATGGAGAGCTCACTGACCTGTTAATAGAGGTCAATGGAATAGCTTCTTTATGGGGCACCTCCGACTCCATCGGTTTCAGGGCGCAGTTCATTGAACTCAGCGGGATTCTATTGCAAGTGCTTTTATATTATTACAAAACGGATCGTGGTTATTGCCTTGACAAACCTAATAAATAATTCATACCAGGGATGAATAAATCCAGGGTGCGGACATTTCATTGGTCGCAAACCACCGGGATTCGATACAAGTTTGCGTTGTAAATGAATGCGTGAATAAGAGTGTCATCCCCTTGGCGCGATATTTGATTTCTGAATATACTCAAGTTGCCGTTGAAAATGCCTAAAATCATCAAGATATTGCAATACTGTCTAAAGTGATGTAAAATTGTGGCAAATTTGTATGATTTATCGCACATAATTTCTGCGTGAGCGTGGAGAATCATTTACATAGGATTTTGGAGAAAAAATGTGATAATTTTAGGGAAATATAGAATGGCGGAAGAAAGAAATAAAACATTTTCCTGGAATGTGTAGACCATACTCTTTCTGTTCCTATTGATTTCTATACTGAAATAATTCTTAAAATGAAGTTGTTGGATGATTTTAGTTGGCATTTCTAGAACGTAAACATGTAGGCAGATAGTAGAGGCGGCACTCTATTCACGAGATTTCTTTTCCAACGCTTATATAGCACGTATTTCGGTGGTCTGCGAGTGATGAGCGTCCGCACTATCGATGGACTACGTAACTGTTCAATAGGTTTTTGTAAATGAGCTAGTATTAGTGGGTAAGCTGTACATCTCTTTTGCATTGTTAAGACAACCACGCTAGGTTTTTCGATCAACACTATGCGTGTTTGGTCAAGCGAGGATAATTTGTAAAGCAGCAAGTAATGGTGAGGATGTTGCCCTTTTAACTACTTCTGACTTTTGATTTAGCCCAAAATGAATCAATAAAATCGTGTATAAGATATTTGTGGGAATATTTGGGCGCTATTACAACAATTTAAATAAATGGGCACTTCTGGGTTGGATATATTATAGACTCTATAGAATTTAAGTATGATATATTTTCGATGGTAAATATATTTTCACTTTCAAAGTTTGTAGTTTTCATAATTGCAATTTCTTAATATTATATAAAAGGTGAGAATAAGACTATAAATGTAAGAGTATGGGATAAGTTTGATTGTTAATAAATGCTAAAGCATGCGGTAGACATCAGCAATATCAGGGATTGCCGCGATTCTTGCAGTAGCTTTTATGAATAGAATACAATAGTGGATACAATAGCGGATACAATAGCGGAACAATAGAGCTCTCTTACGGGCAAATAAACCTCGTCGCGTTTTGCTAAATTTCACTTCGTCTTTTTCATGAACTAACCGTTATTTTTTAAAACTTGTGGCAAAACTTCGACCGAAGTTTTTAATATTCAAACTTAGAAGCCTCCCACCGACATTGACAACAATATAACTTCAACTTGCTAAGTATGTAGCACACCTACGTTTGCAAAAATCTGAATATTTATGATTTTTTTTCCTGAATTTCTGATTTAGCAAGCTACTGAGTCAGAGTACTTTTAATTAATTTTGTGTTAAACTACTTTTTTATGCATAACATGGCTTATCCTCTATCACGCATATGTTAATTAATTTTCATTGAATGTGTGTAAAACATACCCTCTCATTTTGTTTACTGATCTCTAATATTAAATATTTTATAGAAAAATTACATCTGGATTGAAGTCAAGAGTTTCACTTTTTACATCAAAAGAAAAATTGAATGTAGCGACAAATTAGATTTTATGACTGAATGCAGAACCAATTGGAATGAGTACACTACTATAATGGCTCAGCTGTTTTGCCCTACTAGCAGGTAACTTATTTTACTACTCCCAATTCCAGAAAAATACAGCAATAAGGTTTTGGATTAAAACTAGAAACGTCACGTTTTTCGATGCAAGGCGTTGAATGGGATGCCTCCACCATGGGGCGATTTAAATGTGTACAAACTTATAACGCTAAAAGTCAACTGAGTGGTAAACAAACAAACATAAAAAATATGGGCAAAAATAATAGTCACATAAATAAGGTTGAAATAGTGTAGGAATTCCATAGACATGTCGAAAAGTTGCAACTTTCGCAAAAGGCAGTCCCTGCAGATGACCCCTGGGTGACCCGGATGACCCCCAAATAACCTTCCAAAAATTTGGCTCTACATGTTGACTGTACCAGCACATGCTGGTGTTAAAAGCACGCAATCGGAGCTAAAATATGACAGTTCCACATTATCTTTGTTTAATAGCTGCAAATGTACAATCAGCTTAGGCTCACCCCTTCCCCACCCCCATTTTTTCAATGTTGGGAGACTGTAATGTAGAAATTATGATGATTTTGTTCATATCAATATTTCAACAGGGTACCGGGAAAGGATGATGTCCAGGGCAATTAACGCTCTGGTGTGGCAACATTTTCGCCAGGGTTGCAGTTCTGTAATTAACTCTTCCAACAATACAACTGTTACTGTGCAAACACAGTTGTCATGCAACAGATTCTATTGTTTGAAAATGTGCTGGATGCTCACATTTGAACTTCATTTGTCATTATTAAATATACTGGTATATTTAAAAGTAATGGTACTCTAAAACAACTCAACGACAATGTGACACCACAGAGGACATCTCATCCTTCCCAGAATCCTTTGCAACATGAGGCCTAAAAAATGTATTGCTCATATGCGGCCCATACATGATCAATGTTATTGATCAATATTGCGGACCCTGGATGCAGGAGTGGATACAAAATCTACCATTGACTTCATTGTATGTGTACAATGGTAGATTTTGTACCCACTCTTGTATCAAGGGTCTTTAATATTGATCAATAACATTGATCATGTATGGGCTGCCCTTAGAGCTCCAAAGTCAAGGTCAGTTGGTTGGTTTACTTCTTTCCCTTTTTTCGCCACATACAATATCAAGAAATGCAAGTTCACCACAAAATACTATGGTAAACAATAATTTATATGGTTTCTTAGGCTTGGTTTTTAATATATCAGAGTTGTGTAGTACAAATTACAAACAGGCAAAACATTTTCACAACATTTTTTAAATATTTTATACCAAATATTAAATGAAGAAAAAACAATAACTATGAGACCCAATTTTTTGAGATTTTATGGTCAGTCAAAAAGGGTAAAAGAAATCTTTTTTAAAAGCCTGATACATCACCTTGTTTCATCAAATGACACTCCCATTACATTTGTACAAGTTCCGTTTGTTTTCTCTTTGAGAATAGATTGGCTAAACACAGGTCGATAGTCAAGAAATAAACATATTTTGCAAGATCTGGATGTGCTCTGTTCATTAAGGCCATGGGCGTCAATCCGGGGTGGGGGTACATGTCCCCTCCCACCTTTCAGCAAAATGACCCATTATTTTTGTTCTTTTCAGCCACTTTTTGACCATTCTGGCTGATTGTCCCTCCCCCCACACATTTCAAGCCAGATTTGGCGTTAATGATTGTGGCACATTTCGTCATTATTGACTCATGTTGCACTAGATATTAAATCAGTACAGAAAATTTAAATGGGAGAAATGCATTATGGGAAGCATAAGATGCCTACTCTAATGTGACACCTGGAATTTTAACTAATGAATGTGTTCACTGAAGCATCAAACTAAATCGTAAGGAAAAATATAAAATTTAGATTAGTTAATGTAGAGTCATTTTGGGCAAATTTATCTTTTGTTTTTTTGTAGGGTTGTAACTCAAGTGATGTCATTTTGAGTTTTCTGATATTGTTTGAAATCAACACAATTAAAAGTACTATTTAAAAACTATTAGAATGGCATTTCAAAATGGATTTATGAACTAGGCATATTAAACTAGCACCTGGGGTACAAAAGATCCCAGCTCCCACTCAACAAAAAAGTTGGTAACCAATTACCATGAGTTACCAAATAGCGCATAAAAGGGGTAATTTATTATCCAGTAGCGAGGACTGCAAAATTGGCAAAATAGGGGGTATTTAATTTGCACTGTCCGCAAAATTTGACCTTGAAATCAGCAAAATAGGGGGTATTTAATTTGCCCTTTCCGTGAAATTTGGATAAAAGGGGTACTTGGGAAAATCCAGTAATTTTGGTAATCTGGAAAATGTGCATATGTTTTTGTTTCTGACCAGGGGTTAACCAGAAAAGCTCAATTTTTTTTTGGGGGGGGGGATTCCTACATGTCCTGTCACCACTTAGGTTAGGATTAGGATCACAAATAGGATTTGGCTTAAGTCCGATGTATACTCCACTTCGCAAGAAGCTGTGATGAAAAAATGAATTCGCAGCTTTGCGCAAAGGCATTCATGTATTCTTCATCAAAATATCACCGAGTATCGCGAAGAATTGTTGCCCACTCTGTGCTTTCATATAGAAACTTCGCTGGCCTACCCCCCCAAAAGTTGAACCAAATCCAACTCTCCACAAAGCGAAGAAACCTGAGGAAATTTCTTTGCGGAAGTCGTAAAATTTCAGCTCAAATTACTTCGCGGCCTGCGAAATCGCGGTTGCGAAGTGGAGTATACATCAGACTTTAGTGTTTGGATGTGTATGCTATTTTGGAGTAATTACAGAGTCAACTTCATATTTTTTTGTCATAATCGCCAGTTAAAAGATTTTTTACTAGCAACCTGCCTGTATATACCACAGAGGCAGTGGTGTAGCTGGGGGTGGAACGGACAGCTGCCCCCTGCAAAAAGTCTTGCCCCCCCCCCCCTGTGGGATGCTGACTGCCCTAAAGATTTGTAGGCCTTTTTTGCACTTTTTTGACCATTTCATCAAAGTTTTCCCCCTTTCGAAGTTGCCTTGCCCACCCTCTGAAAAAGTGCAGGTTATGCCACTGGACAGAGACAAAATATTTTTCTAATCACCCTAGTTTTTGACCTAGTTATTGTGATCTAGTTATTGACAAAGAAATGTCAATTTATAATCAATCATGATAATTTTTTTTGTATAAAAAGAAAAGATCATATTATTTTTGGACAAAATAATCATTGATTTGTGAAATATGGCAATGGTGGATGTGCATTAATTACCACTTTGGATCAGACAAGATTTTATCAGATAACAATATACAGATTAGTAGCTTTTAACCATAACATTAAATGCTCTTTTGTTAAGCTTGTCTGCTATAAAAACCGAAATTTATTTTTATGCTGTTTGTGCTGTGAGCCAAAGACTGTGAGCAGTTACTATGAAAATAACAACAGAGGAATTTAAACCAAGTGAAACAGTGAAAAAGGGCAAATTGCATATTTTGGTTCCAAATGCATTTTATGACATTTAGGAGCAAAATCTAATTTTAATTTTTTTTTTTATACAAATCCAAAAAAACAATTAATCTTGAATGCCATTTCCGGAATTCTAGAAGATTTACACCCCTGATTTTACCTCATATTATGTAATAACTTTTGGAGAAGAATAACAAACTTTAAATTTGACTGAAATCACACATTATGGCAAAATCCTCTAAGTTTATTTCAATTTGAGCTACTTTCTTTTTTTTTTTAAATATAAAAGTGTTTAATACAATTCTTTATGGATTTTGAAGTTCAAAATGAGTACCCATTATGATTAATCTCCTCATTAATGATTTTCAATAAATATCTTGGGTGCTTAATTTTTAATTTGAGCTAATTTCTTGAGCAGTAATATAAAAGTGTTGAACATAGTTCTTTATGGATTTTGCACTTTGACATTGAAAATGAGCACAAGTATTTCAGTCAAACTTCTCTCTCATATAACTTATTTCCTATAAAAATCTTGCAAGCTTGTTTCTAATTTGTGATACTTTTTTATATTACAGCATAAAAGTGTTGAATTCAATTCTTTAAGGATTTTAAACTTAAAGGAGGATTTTGTGATCCTAGCATCCTCTTTTTATGACATTTTCAGTAGATGTCCACGAAAAAAAGCTCATTCCCAAAATTTCAGTTGATTCCGATTTTGCGTTTGTGAGTTATGCATGATTTACACTGCTCCATTGGCCACTGTTGTAATTTCTGGTATACCAGAACAAAATTCAAATTTGACGATATTTTTGCTAAACGAATTAATTTGCAAGAAATTTTTGGTACATAAACATTATGTAGCCAAAGGTTTCCAGTGGTATAAAAATCTCAACTTTTTTTGAGAAAAGTGGGGATTTGGACAGATATATTGACAATAAAAACACCTTCAAACAGCTGGTCGATTTCACATTTTATGTTATCTACAGAAGGTGTGAATTATCCTTCATGCATACATCACTTTAGATCTGAAATCGACCAAGTAATAATGACACACACACAATTCTAAAACAACATCTTTTGCACAGAATTCAATGGGATTTGAAAAGTAAAGTGGCAGTTGAAACTCTAGTGATAACACTTTTACAGTGCATGATGGGGCTTCCTTAAATCATCCTCTGGAATTAACCTATTTCCTATATAGTATAAAAATCTTGCAAATTTATTTCCAATTTGGGCTACTTTCTGACTCTGTTTTCTTTAAAAAAATAAAATAAATGTGTACGAATACAATTCTTTAAGGATTTTACACATTGCACTTCAAAATGAACATCTCACCAATCAAACATAAAAGTACTTTGAGAGAAGCTTATATTCAAGTTCTAGCCACCTCTCACTATTTATTTCATTTTGTAATAAAAGATAATTTTATCATCTTCAACCTTTCCTGACAAACGCCCACTTGCAGCAGCAGGATTAAAGTGTATCTTTTCTCGACGTATAATAGTCTTTTTCCACCTCGATAGTTTCAAATTGAAATCAAAACACCGCCGTTTATTTATTTTTTTCCTCTCGTTTTGATGAATATGACAGTTAACAGTAGGCCCAGGTATATCTTCTACCAGCATCCCTATTCCCATGGTAATGCGTTGTCATGACGATTCAATTTCTTTGCGGCTTAGTGACGGTGGCCGCTTCTCCATGCTTTGAGGGGACGGTATTCGTGCGTAATCCTCGGTCACAGATGCGCTAGAAGAAGACTAATACCAGCATGGATTACTGGCCTGTATCACACTCCCAGGCACTACAACTCGTGACGTGGTGCAGGAGGATTTTGACGGGACTGAGTCGTTTTATTTCAAGACTACTATCCTTGATATTTTTTTATGCTGGTGGTTATTTTTTTGATGGTAGGGTTTCATTGTACACCCACTCAAAGTACAAAAGAGTTCATTGTTGCAGCATATTTTTCTTCGCATACTGGAAAGTTCACTTTGGCTGCTTTAATGTTTTGTGCTTTCATGGTATCTGGCACTTAGAACCTTCAAAATGTTTTTGCCAATTTCAGTAAATTTCTTTCCTTTTTAAAAGTTATAAAGAAGTAATAATTATAAACATGTTTTGGTTACGGTCCAAACATTTTAATAAAATGTAAATGTTGGGTTATATAAAGGTAATGACCACATTTTTAAAACATTTTATATGAAAAAACACTACAACATTTTAAAAATGTTGTCAAAATGTTATTGTAAAATATTGTTTGGTAAACATTTTTGCACACACTTAAATTTATCATTTTGTTAGAATCTTTTACAGCAAGTTTTCAAAATTTGTTTTGAATGTTATCAAAACATGACATACCCTTTATATGCTCTTGATTAGGGCTGTTGTCAAGTAGAATTTTTATAGAACAATCGTCAAATCTCAAGAGCCGATGTCGGCAAGTTGTCGACAAAGCAATACATCAATAAAGTTCAAATATTTTGAAAGTTCAGAGACCATTTTATGCGTCATTTATATAAATCAAAATATTACTGTCAACTACATGAAATCAAATCGTGACCTTAAAGGCTTATTCAGTGATCCCAGTGAAAGTGTAAAAAATTAAAATTGTGTATAAATTGCCTAAAAGTGAATTAAAATTGTCATTTGGTATATTTTAAAATAAAATATTTTTGCAAAAAAACAAGGAAAACAGCAGTATTTACAAAGTTGAAGTCCTATTCAAATACATGTAGCCAATTTCTCTACTTAAGTAGAGAAATTACAGATTCATTTAATATGTCCCATTTTATCCTTAATACACAACTTTCAGCTAAACCACTAGCAAGATAGATGTTAGTACATCTGTGACACTAACAAAGTTCCCAAAATCTGAATTTTGATGATTTTAACGATTCTCCGGATGAGCATATCATTGGATAGGTCTTTAATCTTCCACACAGGGAGTGTGAATTTCAGATGGGATATTACCTGATTAAGGTCATATCTTCCACAGGGGCCTAGGGGTGTATGTATTTAAACTATAATAGCCCAATTATGATAATTAACATACTTTTCATTGATAATGAAGCTTCCACCACTCCGCATATCTGTCACCCAAAATCATGTTCAGACAAGAATGTACCTCTATTAAAACATTTAGTAAAGTACATGGTGTTATCTGTGATTAATCATGCTATCAATTTCATAATTTGGTACCCCAAAAGGAGAAAAAAATCAAGCATGAAGTACTCTATACTAAGCAAAATTGTATTAATTATAGTTTCTTTTTAATTCTTGGATGAAGTAAATGGCGCATCTTACTGTGCACAGATTTAATTACAGCAAAAACTCTCTGTAATAGGCCGAGTTTCAGACCATTTTGCCACTTTGCAAATTTCGGCTATCTTGTCACTTTTTATCCTTTAAACGTTTTAAGTGACAAAAATAGTATAAATGAAGAGATTTAAAGGGGTTAAAACAAATAATGATAATACTTAACACAAAATACAGGATGTCCCAATGCTGGGAAGCAGTCCAAAGAACCACAGATTCAGGGGCTATTTTAACGTGCCTCACTATTTTAACGTGCCTCACTGTCACGTACGTGACGAGATACAATATTCGTGCAGTGACAATTAACAATCCGAGTAGATATGCTTTAATAGTAGACAATGGTAGAGCCTTTCTTATGGTCACATTCAGGTAAAAATGTCAATTTTTTTATTTTTGAAACGCACTCTACTTCATCAACACTTTTATCTCATTGCACGATCGTGACAGTGAGGCACATGTTCTATGTGATAGAACATGTGCTGATTTAAAAAATATTTTGTGGATTCAGTGGCGTAGCCAAGGGGGAGGCAGCTTTCATCCCAGCTAGCTGCTCGCCCATCAAACAAGCAAACAAAATACAAAATCAGTAAGAATTCAATTATTTTAGACAAAAATTGCCAACATTTGAAAAACATTGTAAAATTTGGTGCCACTATTAATTGAGGACACAGAATTTGATACTTGGAAAAACATTCAGGACCATGCATAGTATCTCTGTTATCATGGTTATGAGTGAAATTCCATTCCTGTGAATGTGTACTTAACTGGCTCCATTCAGTTCAAAACATCATTTTCCACAAATATTATGTTTTCAAAACATGTTTTGGCTTACTAAAAGGGCACCATAAGATGTTCATGTTTAAAAACATATCAATGTTTTATTTTCAAAACTTCAATTCATTCTTTGGACCACCTTGTTAGATCATAAAAATAGTATGTATCACTGAAGCATAACTGAGACTGAAGAGTGGGGATGGTGATGGTCACCTTACATTGTAAATAACCAGTATAGCCAGGATTTTAGTGTGAGGGGGCAAAGCCAAATTGTCATCCCCATTTGTCAATTTTTTTGTCCCAATTTTAGTCATTTGAAGGACACTCTACTCTTTGTCTTTCCCATCTTATCCCTGAAAATTTTCTGGGGGCGCGGACTGGTGGTTTTAGGCGGCCGTGGCAAATTTATTAAGACCGGCCCTATTACTGAAATAGAGCGTAGCGACTAGCGCATGGGGACCAGGGGCCGCGTAAGGGCCCCTGGT
Source organism: Amphiura filiformis (assembly GCF_039555335.1). Lineage (NCBI taxonomy): Eukaryota > Metazoa > Echinodermata > Ophiuroidea > Amphilepidida > Amphiuridae > Amphiura > Amphiura filiformis. Next base: position 21,938,713 of record NC_092638.1, read on the forward strand.
AGGGTCCAGGGGGCGAAGCCCCCGGACAACTAAGGGTTTTAGCTATTCTAGGGGGTCAGGAAGCCCGGATTTGACAACGATTTCTGAAGCCAAATTCCATTTGTACAGACTTGAAAATGAAATATTCTTTATCCATCGTCACTCACTTGCAATAATCAAGATCAAACCAACAGTTATTCAATTTATAAGTAGTGTGCATGTTTTATGTTTTGACTCATTTGCACACATATAGAATTAGGCCTACATCTTTGCAGAACTGTGTTATCATATTGTGAGTATATTCAATTATTAAAAGACAAATGCTAAAAATTGTTTAGGCCTACTGGGCAAAGGTTAATAGGAACTTTTTTAAAACTATTGCGATTTGGTAGTTCACAGCATCTAGCGAATGGTAGTGAGCTTTGGCAAAAATTGCATTGATCATTTCATAGCGAGCGTGATAAAACTCCACAGTGGCATAGATTTGTTTTTGACATTAGGGTTGGAAAAATATTCTTGAAATGAGCACCTTTTGACGACATAAGTTTATTGTACAAATGCGCGCAAAGCGCACAGACATTTTTGGCATATTGAAGCTAAACTGGTGATGATGCAGTGGAATAAATTCGCGCGAAGCTCGAAAAAATTGACACTTTTTAGGCTAAAATGGCCAAATATGAGATTGATTTGGTCAGAAACTCACATAGGCCTACAGGTGTCATCATGGGGGGGGTAGTATGGACCATCCCCTTTTAAAAAAGAACCCACTTTTGAGGCCTCCTTACTGAATGACTCCCTTGGTTATATGGCGTCGAAGCTCTCACCAAAAGACCCCTATAGCATGTATAGTTTCAAACTGGTGTCCCATGTCCGCACATTCGAAAGCCTAGTGCCTGTAGGCCTATCAGCCCCTATTTCTACAGGCCTTAGGCCCTATCACTATGCAGACAAACAGCGGGCACACTGTGTATATAGGCCCTTATAATTATTACTCATCCCCCTCTATGATCCCCCTCCTTTCTTCTCTTTTCCTCTCTTTCTCCTATATCTGCCTAATACCAAATGCCCATCATACCGGCCCTAGCCTCATTCCGCAGCCGCAATGAAATACCAATATTCCATTGACAGCCAGCCCAATATTTTGCTGTTGGCTTTAAATTTTACTGTATCGCATCTAGAGTACTGAGGCCTATTGGCCTTCTGCTGTGTTTACTTTCTAGAGAATTGATTCAAATAGCCATTTGTAGGTGATGCCGCGACGGTGTACTAGTGGCCGGCTTAGTGTTAGAGCCTATACCTTAATCCCTAGGCCCTATGTCTTAGGCCTTACGCCTTCGGCTCTCGGACCTATGCCTCAGGCCCTAGGGCCTATGTCTTAAGATACTCCTTCCCCATTCTCTCCCCTTTTCTTCTATTTTCCCTTTCTTTCTCCTCTTTTTCCTTTTCTCTCTTTTTTTTTCTCCCCTTCTCCTTTCTTTTCCTTTTTCTTTCTTTTTCTCTTCTTTTTGAGCAACCGGCCCTGAGCGGCCCAGAACGAAGCGGCCCATGTGGCGATCGCCACAACGCCACAGTGGCCAGTCCGCCCCTGGGGGGAGCAATTCCCCTGGCTCCACCCCTGTAAATAACAATGATAACAGGACTAAAAAATGGTAATATTAGTAATGACCAATACAATGTATGTGAGAGAAAAGATTTGAAACAAGAATTTCGCAGATCTCATGGTTTGTATTCACAGAATATTGTATTCCATTTAAAATCCACACTGCCCCTGTGGAAGATTTTGGAAATATCTTTCACAAGGGGAGTATGCATTTCAAATGGAATGAACACATTAATTAGGCAGCTCCATTTGAATTTTATACACCCATTGCAAAAAAGTGTAATAACCTTTAATGCATTTCCTATGTTGGCATAATTACATTAATATAATTAGTTTTTTTAGGATAATTAATGATTAGTTTTCTTTAGACCTGTCGTTTCGCAAGTGTAACAATTATTCAACCTACATTTTGGAATCATCATCTACCACGGTCAATTTCACACCTTATTTCACATGACACAATAAACTCATGATTATGATGATAATAATGATGATTATCACATCTGCCGGTCACACACAGTTGGATTTAAAAATTATGATATGTGACCATAAAATGACTTGTTTTGTTGTTAAAATTAGTTTTCAGATATGCCCCAAAATGATGTATAAATTCATTACTTTCCTATTGTCCACAACAGTGAACTAGTTGTCCATAATAAAACATAATTATAATTTTCATGTTTGGAAATATGTATGTTTTGTTTGATAATTAGATAATATAATAGGAACTTAAAAATGAGTTTGACTTAATTTACGCTTACTTGTTTGTATTAATGAATTAGTTCCGCTCTATGAAGATGGTGGAATGGAATACAGCTGTCTATATCATAGGCATAAGAATAAACATTCATGGAAAAACCTAGAAAGAACCCCGAAAAGTGCTTGGAATTGAGCAAAAACACCCAAAATAGGCTGAAAATGAACACAAATGTGAAATTTTGATAACATACAAAAACTGAATTCAAGTAGTAGAATTAATAATCAAAAAGTTATTTCTGTAACCAAAATAATCATCTGTTTTTAATTAATGCCCTGAATCTCCTTCTGGCTACTGCCATCTTCATCACCATTATTATTATTATGATTATTGCCATCCTTCATTATTATTTTCTTCATCATTGTTAGCCTTCTCATCATCATATTTGTCATCCTCCTCCTCCATTCTCATCATCATCATCCATTCTACCTGTCATCATCAGAGAGTCTACCACATTACCTGCTTTTAAGAAATCATTGAAAACACATTTGTTTCCTGCTTAATTGACTTTGTTTTTCTTATATATGCCTATTGTTTCTCATATTTGTAGTTTTAATTATGGTTCTTTCAGCGCTGCGTTCTTTATGTAGCAGCGCTATATAAGCATTTTGTATGTATGTATGTATGTATTCTCATCATCATCGCCATCATCATCGCCATCATCATCATCATCATCATCATCAGATAAATGGTAGAGGGTAGAATAGTGATCTATTGTAACAGATAAATGTAACAGATAAAAATTTATTTAGTTAATGCCAACTTTCCTGAGCCTTGTTGTTGCTGTCCAAAATAATATAAGCTCTGAGCTTGTTTGTTCTACAATTTCTTCTAGCAATCTTGGTGAAAACTTCGCAGGACCCTCTCCTCTGGACCCACCTGTTGTTCTCATTCAAATTTTGGCTAAATGTCTGCAACCACCCCAGTTTTTGTTTGAATGTCCTAAACTTTTTGTACCAAATTATATCTTGGTGCCAACTTTGATGACAAATTGCAAATAAATGTCCTCATCCACGGAATCCAGACAAAAATTAGACTTGCAAAATAGGGCTTCTTCCCAATAGGGCTTCTTCCCAATTCTGCTACAAATAAGCATTTAATACCTCCAATGGGCACCATGTGGAATTGAAAGAACTGATTTATGTTAATTATGCATCACAATGACGTTTTATGGAAATAAATTCAGCTATTATGCAAATAGTTGGGTCTAAGATGAATATTCATAACTCTATAATACATTTGATGGCCATTTTATGCCAAGATAATCCCTTTTGTCTTGCTCTGTGGAAGTAATGATTTCCCATCTTTGATTGGATCTATATACCAAGTTCATTATTTTATTCTTCTTTTTATACCACCAAGGAAATTTAAACCAAAATGGAAAATACTGAAATGGACTATTCCATTTAAAATCCACACTATCCCTTTGGAAGATTTTGGAAATATCTGCTACAGAGGGATTATGAATTTCAAATGGAATTAACACATTAGCAGCTCCATTTGAAACTCACTCTCAAAAGATTTTTTGTACATAAACATGTAGCCAGCTGTTTCCCAGCTCTGGCTGTTTCCAGTGGTATTTAAAATCTCAACTTTTTTGAGAGAAGTGGGGGATGATGCTGTGGATCACACAATGCCCCTTTAAGTCTAAATATGCCTAGTCCCAGCTTTTACGCTCCAGAAACAACTTTCAAACTGTCAACCCAAACCTTCCCCATAACTTTACACCTAATTTCCGTATCTGGTTGCCATGCAGACATCATCACCAACCCAACTCTCACTCGCACTCCGGCAACACATGTTCTCACACATATGCTGTCAATATATTATCATATAAATGAACAATTATTGATATAGTTTACAAATACTTCAATTTATATGCATGCATCTAAATACGCTACATACTATCCTATGCATTGTGTATTATCTGCCTGCTAACACAGACTGATTTGATTAAGATGGCATTGAAGCTCGCTGTAAATAAAGCTATGAATTTTTAACTGGTATGTATGGGGGGAGAATAATTATAAACTCCAAGTTTTGCTAGGCTGTTTTTCTGTTTATCTTATGCATTTATTAACTTTTTGTGTTCTTAAGGAGATGCGGAGGAGCAAGTCAAGTGTTTGGTAGTTCATGTGTTTTCTCACTGCAACATTTACAGTAACAGCAGAGGGGGCTCAGAGCTACCCCTTTGTGGGAAGTCTTTTCCCTACCCTATGGCCCCTGTGGGATACTGGCTGCCCTGATATTTAACATTTTTAGGCCTTTTTTGTATTTTTAGCCCCTTTTTGACCATTTTCATCAAAGTTTTTCCAAAACTAACAATAAGTCCACTTTCTGGTAATAAGGCCGGGAATAAGGCATTCAAAAAGTCCCCAAAATGTCAATTTTAGGGGGGTTTAGGTTCACTTTTTACAAACAAACAATTGTCTATTTTTTCAAATAAAACATGCAATTGGTAAAATTATAAAAGATCCACTTTTTTCATTAAGGGTACTACACCCTGCCCAATTTTGTGCCTATTTTTGCATTTTTCTCAAAAATTATAGCGCATTGGGGACAAGTAAGATATGTATATTATAGGGCAGGGACTACAACTACTGCACTGGAAATTTTATTTCAGCACAAACAACAGTTGTGGAGTTACAGTCAAAAATGAGGGAAAACCAATATTTGGTCAATAAATCAATAACTAATTGCTTTGAATTGCTGAATTTTTAGTACAGTAGTTGTAGTCCTTGCCCCTATAATATACATATCTTACTTGTCACCAATGTGCTATAATTTTGAGAAAATGCAAAAATAGGCACAAATTGGCCAGGTGTAGTACCCCCTTAAAAACATTGAAATCACACCTTTTCTGAAGGAAAAATTCACATTGTCCACTTGTTAGTCGACAGTTTCCTAAAATAATCCTGGCTATGGGCCTGATCTTGTACCTGCCAAGCATTCTTTTCTATCTCAAAGAAATCATTTGAATAATAACAAGGCTTGTATAAGCCCAATCGGCATTGGAAGTTTGCAATGCATTGTAGGACAGTTTTTGCAGTTTTAGGACACTTTGTCCTTTGACCTTTCAAAAAATTCAGAAATATTGGGTTTTTGTACGTACAAAATATAATCTAAAATGTTTTACAATATTTAAAACAAATATAAAAAATATGAATGTTTTAAAATTAATTTTTTGGTATTTTTAATGATCGAAATTGTGACAATAATAAGAAAATTATTATTAATTACGTAAATTTTCCCGATATGTCAGAGGTCAAAGTGTCCCAAAACTGCTCTCAAAAACCGGAAGTTAGAATGGCGATTGGGCTTATTGTGTGTAGGGGCAAGTTGGGCAAACTTTTCTACAAATTGCAACATGACAAGATGATTTTTTGGGCGTAAGACATGTTTTATGGGTAGCATTATTAGCTTGCACTACTTGATTTTTGTTACACTTCACTGTATAAGTCTATGACATAAAATTGCTACACATTTCCAAAATTGTGTAGCAAAGTGATCAAAATTGAGTAGCATTTTGCTCCACAATACCGGCTATATGGCCAACGCTGCAAACTTGGTCCGCACTAAAATGGTTTTTATGGTATTTTTTGTATGCTGTGACAATCAAGCCCAAAGACTTATACATAGACTAATTTCATGCATTCTAATTTTTGAAAAACACATTTTCTAACTGTTTTTATAATCATTTATCAAAAATAACATAAAATATCAAAATTACAAGATAACTCTTAGCCTTTACTCAAGATTTTCAATGCTTGTGCCAAATGTTGTGACTATAATTGTAAGAAAAAATGTTTTTGGCCCATTTTACAAACAAATTAAAATTAGGACTTTTATTGCCAGTGAGAACTAACTAAAGGATTAGGATTTACCTATGTTTCATTTGGCAAAACAGGATAATATTTTCTAAATACCAAAAAAAAAAGTGCTGTATTTTTCTGGAATATAGAGTAGAAATTCATCATCAGACACAGTTCAGTAAATCTCGCATTCATGCACCATTGCATTCAAGACTTTTCCTCCATTACCATATATCATTGTCAACATATCCCTACCATCACTCATGTTTCCCCCCGATTCTATGGAGCATACTAAATAATTGATTCCAGTGAATGGTAAAAAAATACAATTTTTAAAAATCAACATCTTGGGGAAAGCCAGGGTGTGCTGTAATTATTTTGCAATTTTTATGTCTCCATATTTGATACAGAAGGGACTATGTAAAAATATTTTTATATTAATGATGAATTTATGATACAATTGAAGTGATTTAAATTACAATAACAAAGAAAAACAAATACCATAAATCAAAATAAAAATGCAGAATATTGTCTCTTAGTTAGGACATACACACAAGAGCTATATAGGTGAATTTTTTTTTTCAAACATTTTTTTTCAGACATTTGTGTGTACTTTGTGGAAAGAATTAAAAAATTCTTTCCACAAAGCACAAACAAATTATACATTTTGATTGAAATTTAATAGTTTAAAACTCCATTTGTGATAACATGACACATGCCCGTAACCATTATTTTTTTCGGGGTTGAGGTGGGGGGGTACAAATTTATGTTATAAATGCAGATTTTTTTCGAAAGAAACCTTCAAGCCTTCATTCTGGCCCATAGCAGACCTTTACCCTCTTCAACTGATTTATGAAGCATCTAATTTAGACAAATTTCACATAAAGTTGCATGATTTGAGGTATATTTATCTAAATTGCTGAAATCTTTTTACATTAAAGTACACCTTTTGGCAATTTATGGGCCTTGATGTGACAAAGAGCTACAAAGTCGGAGCCAATCAGGCCAAAGGAGGCATTTTTGACAATAATTTAGTAATTATCACCAACTTACAAAGGTGTGACCAGATCGACAGCTTCATCCCCCACCACTTTCATGACTTTATCCTCACACAAAATGGAGATTTCGGCATCAGTAGAAAGCTCATGTTTTTCATAATTCCAGTGAAATGTATGCCTATGCCTGAAATATGTTCTGTTTAGATGTTATGAGCAAAAATACCCCCACTGTAGTTACCACTGTTTTATGGCCCATTGTGAAATACACTTTTGTTTCTAATATCAAAACCGCTAGTGCAATTTAACTCAAAACTTGGGAATCTTGGGAATCAGATTATTTTGATACAGGCCTCAATGTGAGGTACAAAACACAATTGAACACGCTCAAGGGAGTATCACCAATGGAAAGACCACAATATAGAAATAAAATTGAGTTCAACTGTGTCCCTCTTCAAGAGCAAAATCATTGCTCCTTCATTGATCCTTACTTACATTGATCCTTACTTACAGGGAGGGCCATTATTCATGACTGTGACATTTTAAAAATCTGAAAAATCTACGCAGGCTGTCATTTCTAAATTTGTTTTTGTTACTGAAAATATTCATGGAAAAAATAAACTCTATGCGCTGAAATTCACATTTTAAAAGCTATGCATGCAGTCTTCTGAGACAAGCCTCCGATATTTAGCCCAAATATTTCTAACATTAAGAGCAAGAGAATGTGGATACATTATTTACTTCCCATCTATACGGTTGAGTAAAACCGAATTCTAATATTATATTTGTACGGATGTACTGGAGTTAGATCTAGACAGAGGAATATTGTATCAACAACCATTGCTGTATTTAGACAAAGCATATAGAGGGGGTAATACATATTCGAGCTCTATGGTCAGCCAGGTGGTGTATGGCATGATTTACTGAAAAAAAAACAGAGACAGCAAAACCGCTCACTTGTATGGCACATAATGTCCAATAAAAGAGAGACTGGTTTACTCGGTGAAGAGCCTGTTATCTTGATTAGAAAAACCTGATTTCTTGATCTAAAAAGCTGCTTTGTCGATCAAGGAACTAAGGAGAGGCTAACCAACATTTAAAATCGTTATGACAACTCTCGCCCAGTAACAATTAAATTTATACTGTATTTAATTAATTTGAAAGGTTAATTTGTGGGGTTCATTATGCTTGTATTAATATTATTTATTAACATAGCCTATTTGCTTGTTTGTGAGTATTGTAAGCATTTAACTAGATGGATCGCGGTTCTCGGATGTCGCGGTTTTCGACGCCAAGCGTCGACCGTGATGCCTCCACTAAAGGGAGTGATGTGGCACGTATTCACAAGTTGATACAAAGCTGGGTGACCCCCGATGACCCCAAAATGACCTTCCAAATATTTGGCTCTAAATGTTGACTGTACCCACCAAGTTTCATGTACGTATGACAGTTTTTACCAATTTGACTTCAGATGACCCCTGGTTGACCCCAAAATGACCTCCCAAAAATTTGGCTCTAAATGTGACTGTACTCACCAAGTTTCATGCCCATATGATAGTTCAAACTAATTTGACCTCAGATGACCCCTGGTGATCCCAAAATGACCTTCCAAAAATTTGGCTCTAAATGTTGACTGTACCCACCAAGTTTCATGCCCATCCAACAGTTTTTACTAATTTGACCTCAGATAACCACTGGGTGACCCCAAAATGATGTCCAAAAAATTTGGCTCTAAATGTTGACTGTACTCACTAAGTTTCATGCCCATATGATAGTTTTAACTAATTTGACCTCAAATAACCCCTGGTGACCCCAAAATGACCTCCCAAAATTTGGCTCTAAATGTTGACTGTACCCACCAAGTTTCATGCCCATATGATAGTTTTTACTAATTTGACCTCAGATGACCCCTGGTGACCCCAAAATGACCTTCCAAAAATTTGGCTCTAAATGTTGACAGTGCCCACCAAGTTTCATGCCCATCCAACAGTTTTTACTAATTTGACCTCAGATGACCCCTGGATGACCTCGGATGACCCCGAAATGACCTTCCAAAAATTTGGCTCTATATATTGACTGTACCCACCAAATTTCATGCCCATACGACAGTTTTTACTAATTTGACCTCAGATGACCCCTGGGTGACCCCGGATGACCCCAAAATGACCTTCCAAAAATTCGGCTCTAAATGTTGACTGTACCTACCAAGTTTCATGGCCATATGACAGTTTTTGCTAATTTGACCTCAAATGACCCCTGCATGACCTCAGGTGACCTTGACCCACTAACCAATACAAACTTGTTCTGCCTGGGGTCAAGATGCACCCACCCACCAAGTATGAGGAACATGCGACCCCTAGTCTCAGAGAAAAGAGGTAAATAAGGAAAATGGGCCCCCTGACCTCAAATGACCTTTTACCTCAGTATATGACCTTGAACCTCACCCAAAAACAAGTAGCCAGAGTTTTTGACCATGACCCACCTATCCTGAAAATCTGAAGTCAATCCACCCATCCATGCCCGAGATATGGCATCCGGACGGAAGCACGGAAGGACGGATGGACGGAAGGACGGACATTGCAAAAACAGTATGCCTCGCGGTGGAGGCATAAAAATCTCAAAATAATCCCATTCAATTGCCCGGCCGACAAAGGAAAATTCCTGGATTTAGTAAATATGTGCCGCATACCATCTGTGGTCAGCTCAAACTACTCAACAGAGGGTGCTGCTATGAGACAAACCTCGAGTCTTATTTTCTTCCTTGGGTTTTTTATGCATGTTAGATTACCTTTGGGTGATTTCTGTACTGTTTTCCTAAGCCTTTTGTTTAGTGTTTAATTTCAAAGGTACCCATGAATGTGCACCAAAGTTCTCTTGCCCCCTCCTGATTTGCCAAAAATCTCCTGACTGTTTGAGATTGGATTAAGCATTTCCTTTCTCTTGACCCAAAGGCTGACAGTAAAATTGTTCACTTGATTGTTTGGAGTGGCCTTCTTTTCCTTGTTCTTTTGTCTTCAAATCTGTTTCTCACTTTTCTTTCCATATAGGCCAGCATGCTTATATAGGCTTTTTAGCCTGGCTTGAGCATTTTGTTTGAGCCTGATGCCATCAGGACCCAAGCATGTCTCCTCATAGAGCGACCGTTTAAACAAACAATCCAACAAACAAAAAAACAAACAAACAAAAAGACTTGCAAATATAAGTATGTTTATTTCTGATTTTGTTTGGAAGGAATTTTAGCATTCATGTACCTATCGAGTCAGCTCAAGGAGGAATATTGTACCAACAACCGCAATTGTATGTTAGACAAGGTCAATAGAGGGGGCAGTACAAATTCAAGTATGGACATCCATTAGTTCCTTAATAGAGGGGGCTATCACCCTTTTTCAATGGCGTGCGCAAAGGGCCCCCCACTTTTGTTGGTCATTCGGGGGAAAACGCTAAAACCGCACCTTACACACCTAAATCAGACTCCATTCAGGGGGAACTGAACAACCTGGCCCCCCACTTTCAATGTGCTGCGCACGCCTCTGCCCTTTTTGGGACTTTTTGAATGTTTTTGAGAATTACCAATCTTTCAAAGACCCCCTTTGCAATGATTTTTCATCAAAATTTGGCCCAAACCACCCCTTTTTATGGTTTTCAATGGCTAGAATTTCAAACAAAGACTAGAATTTCAAACACCCCTTTTCAACTAAATATTGACATAAAATTACCTGATTTTCCAAAGTACCCCTTTTATTCTAATTTCACGGACAGTGCAAATTAAATACCCCCTATTTTGCCAATTTCGCGGTCCTCGCTACTGGTAAAAAAAATTACCTTTTATCCGCACTATTTGGTAACTCTCATGGTTGCCAACTTTTGTGTTAGGTTGGGGGCTGGGATTTCATATAACTGAGTCAACATGCTGAACTCTGGGTACACTTGAATAATGAGAGTAAAGGAGGTATCTAACTATTACTACAAATTAATAATCATGAAAATGATTACACAGTTTGTTTCTCAATCTTCAATTTGTCATATTTTTGGCAATTTTATTGAGAATGTTTTTTTTTTATTAAACCATTTTATTCACATACAAAGTAAACAACATAATATTGTAAAAAATAATGTTACATAAAGCTATTCTATTACATGTTGTATTTTTTTCTTCTAGAATTACAAGACCTTTTTATCAAAGTTTATTTACGTGTACTTATTATTAATAAGTTTAGTTATTTCTTATAGGTTACATGCATGATGCTTATCAATAGTGTCCTACTTTCCAAGCAGTTTTGCACTAAGCCTGGCCAGGAGAGGAAATAATTCCTGATGTCAGAGTTGGAAAATCTGCTGATGGGAAGTTTAATAGAGTCTAGGAGATTTCATCACACCTAGCATAAAGGATACATGAAGATACTGATATAAAATATTGTGTATTTATCATAGTTTATTCAATAGCCAACTCAAATTGAGTGTACCTGTTTAAATCACAATCTTCTAAAGTATATCGTGTTTTCATATAATATATATTATACTGTATCTTATTCATTATTCATATAATATTACATCATCATCATGTGCTTTGTTACTATGTGATTGCTATGTAAGATGGAAAAGCATATGTGAATAAACTACTTTGAATTGAATTGAAAAAAAAAAAAGATGTTTCGTACATTTTACATTTAGATTGATTTCAACATCCAATCAGCACATGCAGGCATGAATCCACATGGGGCTGTATAAATTTAAAATTTTGGATTGGGGTGTGGCAGCTAATAAAGCAGACTTTTGTATTGAGATGGATGCATAAGTATTCATTCGGATCATTTGTAACAAAAATGACAATATCAACCTGAAGCAGTTTAGACTGAAAGCCATTGTTAGCACTAGCAACCATTAAATCTTGCACCCAAAGGTGTCATGTTTACAGAGGGCACATGCAAACTAATGACTTTGTCTGCTGACCAAGTGAAATTCCACGAGAAGGGCACATTGTTAAGTCAACTTTTTGGCATAAAAATGATATCCATCGCAAAGGATATCACAATAGTCTATGTGGCATAGATTTCTGGATGTACACCTTTAAACAAAATGACGTCAACAGCAATCAGTGGCATCAGCGTTACAACAGCAATCGATTGTTCCTAATCAAGGTACAACAAAATCCAGTTTAATTTGCTTGTCAAATGAAACACAAAATTATCCCCGAGGCTGATGAAATGGGTTTGCATATTGGTCATGTGATGTGTCAGGAGGTCCAATCATGGGCGTGCGTGCTCTGGGCCTTCAGCATCATTTTGTTACAATGGATCATTCTAAATCAGGTCTTCATTGAGGAAGAACCCTGGCCCGGGTTTAAGTGAGGTAACAATTATAGGCCCGTGCTGATCTCAAAACCATGACTATGGTTATAGGCCAGAGCTTTGCAACTTCCATGACAATTTCCTTAGGGAATGATCACAGACCTTGACTGGAATAACCAAAATTTAAATAAAACACAACTTCTCTGTTATTACAAATTTAAGAAATTCAAAGTTCATTTCAGGTCAATGTAAATTGTAAATAAATTAACAATTTTTCAATTATTGTTTCTTCATTTCACAGCATCTGCACCTGAAGCAAAACCATCTGGATCTAGGGATACAGCAAACATGAAAGCCACAGCATGTGCACCACCTAAACCTGCAACAACTAAATCAACCAAATAAAAGAAATAGGCTAAACAGTTTAGGTCACAAGGAAACTTGCCCAAAGTTGACAAAATTCCCAGGGGAAGAACACAATTTTTTTTAAATAGTAGGTAGTGTCCGAGGGTGAGAGAAATTTCTACAATTATTTTATATCATATGCTAAGAAATAACTGAGCACAATAATGCAGGAATTTTGAGCTTAGTATAAGAACATTGGCGAGAGGATGAGAAATTTCCTCTAAAACAAACCAAAACTCTTGGCTGATAGCGTAACGCTTAAAATCGCACAGCCTTCTCACCTTTGTGATTCGGCTCCAGATGCATCAGCAACTACATCTAGGGCTGTTTCAACGGCCACAATTAGTAAGTAGGATAGAGTTGATCAATACTTACAAATGAGAATATGACTTTAACAGGATTCAAGCTCTTAAGGCAATGTGCAAAGTTTGAAACAAGACTGGCAAACAATTATAAATAAATAAATAAACAGCCTCAAAGCACTTTACATTTATTCCGCCGTCATTAGTTTTGCTGCCTACAAATGGTGCAGGGTTCATCAGTACATCGACTGTAACTACCCCTATCAGCTTCCCATTGCACCTGGGAGGGGTGAGGCAAGCAAGGCAAAGCGCCTTGCCCAAGGCGCAACACGGTGGTGGGACAGGACTCGAACCACGCACGCCGAGCAAGCTCTCAGATTATGAGTTCAAGGTGGGCCGTAACCACTGAGCCAACGTGTCCTGCTTACAACAAATTACAACACATTCAAGGGAAAATCGTTAGTGATGTAGGCCGGTATTCACAAAAGGGGACTAACTTTAGTCCTGGACTAAATTGGAGGTTTAGTCCAGGACTAAAGTAATTTGGTATTCACAAAAGTGAACTAAGCTTAGTCCTGGACTAAAATGATGCAAATAGGCCACCAAATTTAGTCCACTGAGAGGGCAGGTTTAACTCGTGGACTAAGTATTGAGTAGTGATCGTCATGGCGGCGGCAATACCTGGTATTGCTGCGTTAATGCAAGCCGCAAGAGTCCAACAAATAGCGAATCTAGAAGCTGATGAGCAGGAACCGGTTGAGGAGGAGCCAGCCCCCGGACGGGTGTTCAAGGATAGAGAGAACCCGTTCAAGGAGTTGGCAAATAAACCCTTCAAAGACCGGTTCTGGCTCACGAAGGAGACTTGCCTACATCTTTGCGAACTGCTAGAACCGGAATTGGCGAGACCCACAGCAAGAAGTCATTTCATCCCAGTGCATTTACAAGTTTTGACTGCCCTGGAGTTCTTTGCAAACGGTAAATATTTTGCAATTACTTTTATGCTTATAAACTACTATAAAAAGATTGGAATTGTATTAGGCCTTTTTTGTAAAATTGTAGGCCTATAAACATAAACATAAACCCGTGATTAATTTGGCCATTTGCATTAACCCACTTTTTTTAAATATTGCCAGGAGCCCATCAACGACTTCATGGTGACAACAGGGGGTTGTCACAGGCCAGTACTTCAAGAGTAGTGTTTGCGGTTTCAAGAAGCATAGCCAGGAGAATGCGGCAGTTCATAAAGTTCCCGAAGACAGCTCCAGAAATCCAAGCCACCAGGGACAACTTTTATGGCTACAGTAATTTTCCGGGGGTCGTAGGTGCCATTGACTGCACACATGTGAAGATTCAGAGGTCTGGCGGTGACAATGCCGCATATTTCATCAACAGGAAGAATGTGTCCTCAATAAATGTTCAGGTAAGTGCATGCATTGCCCCCGGGGCATTGCCCTTCCTGTTGCAGGGAAAGGAAAAAGTTGTGTTCATTGCGTACTTACATGTTGTTGGATATGTATAGTTTAATCATTTAAAACAATTATTAGATTTAAAATTACCGCAGACATAAATAGACCTGTTTCTGTATAAACATACCCAAATTGATAATGGCCCTGAAGGGCGTTATTTATGACGGCACTTAATGAATATTAAGCCCGGGCTCCGCCTCAAACTCCTCCTATTTCTATGATGACCCTGGCGTATTGAATCATAATTATTTGCCCCGGAAGTTTATCATTCCAAATTAATTGACATCACTTAACTACCGTATGGAAAAGAGGGGACAAATTTTTAAGAGTTACATTTTCTGAAGAGTCATGCAATAAATGGTCAGATCATGTTCAGGAAATGGTCTAACAACCATGGTGAGTCACAGCAAATTGAGTGCTCATAAAAGATTGTTTGGAGGATAACTAGATTGCAGAATGAAGCCAGATTCTCCATGAAGAACTCCATGAAGAAAGGAGTGGATATGTCTATTGCATGGGTATTGTGTGTACCTCACAACTGTGTGGTTTCATTGATTAATTTCATACTAACCCTAATGCTAAATGTGGTTTTGGGCTATCGTAAAGGAAGGAAATAACGAAAAAGGATGAACAAAGAAGTTACTTGGTACCCCAGGATTCAAACCTTAGAGCCCTTGGTTGCCAAGCACAAGATCATCAAATTTTAACCAGGGTGGTTTCGCCCGGCAAGTGATCATGCACAATGAAGAAAGGAGCGGGATATGCCTATTGCATGGGTATCGGGTGTACCTCCAAACTGTGTGGTTTCATCGATTCATTAAGATTGTTTGGAGGTTGACTAGATTGCAGAATGAAGCCAGATTCTCAATGAAGAACTCCATGAAGAAAGGAGTGGATATGCCTATTGCATGGGTATTGTGTGTACCTCCCAACTGTGTGGTTTCACTGATTAATTTCATACTAACCCTAATGCTAAATGTGGTTTTGGGCTATCGTAAAGGAAGGAAGTAAAAAATGTCATAAGAAATATACTGCAGAAATTAGGTTAGTATATTACGATTTGCTAACTAAATGTGTGTCATGCAATGTAATAGAAAGTGTAGTAAGAAGAAACTCTTCGCGATAAAGACATGAAAGAGTCACCACTACCCAGCCGAACCACAGCTCGGCACATAAAAGTCGAGGCTGGCTATAATTATGGTCAAACTGAGAATGGCTTGGGAGTGGAAGGAAAGGGCAAGTAAAGATGCCATCTTCCAATCAGATAAGGTAACAAAGGGACAATTGGAGTGGTTGTCAATTGTCGTCAAGCTAACTCCTAATCGGGAAGAAGAGTCCACATTCACACTCTGCCTACAGCCAGTGGCATCTGGAACATCAGAAGCAACATTAGGACCTTTAAGAAATGCTTAGATGGGCTTTGTAGCATCGCTGTTAAACATGGGATCGCCACCCCAGAGGATGGAACAGAAATCTACTCCATAAAGAATTTCACAGGGCAGATGTCAGTGGCATCTGGAACATCAGAAGCAACATTAGGGATCTTTAAGAAATGCTTGGATGAGCTTTGTAGCATCGCTGTTAAACATGGGATTGCCACCCCAGAGGAGAGAACGGATATCTACTCCATAAAGAATTTCACAGGGCAGATGTCAGTGGCATCTGGAACATCAGAAGCAACATTAGGGATCTTTAAGAAATGCTTAGATGAGCTTTGTAGCATCGCTGTTAAACATGGGATTGCCACCCCAGAGGAGAGAACAGAAATCTACTCCATAAAGAATTTCACAGGGCAGATGTCAGTGGCATCAGGAACATCAGAAGCAACATTAGGGACCTTTAAGAAATGCTTGGATGAGCTTTGTAGCATCGCTGTTAAACGTGGGATTGCCACCCCAGAGGAGGGAACGGATATCTACTCCATAAAGAATTTCACAGGGCAGATGTCAGTGGCATCTGGAACATCAGAAGCAACATTAGGGACCTTTAAGAAATGCTTGGATGAGCTTTGTAGCATCGCTGTTAAACATGGGATTGCCACCCCAGAGGAGAGAACAGAAATCTACTCCATAAAGAATTTCATAGGGCAGATGTCAGACAGGGCAGCTACAGAGACTAAGATGACACATCTTCTGATTGTGGAAAAGGCGAATTTCCTGCAAGAAGAAGGCATATCAGAGGATGAAGTACAAAAGCGTGCCAAATATTTTGCTTACCGTGCAATGTTTGACTATAAATGTTATTTTCATGAGCCCCCATCAGTGTCAACTCCACATTCAAGGAAATTAAAAGTAGAAGCTCAAGGAAATTAAAAGTAGAAGCCACACATGAGCCATTGAGTGTTAGTATTGCCAGTAATGTGCCGGGTACGAAGAGGTAAAACACTTCATAACAACAGGTGATTCCCTGCGCCAATAATCAGGATGATGTCCAATGATGCACAACCACACACTGACCTTTTACAAGTGTAACACGGTTTTAATAACTGGAGCACATGAGTAGCTTGCACACCACTCCACGCCATACATAAATTCTCCCAGTCACATTTCCCCAATATGAAATTTAAAAAAAATTAAAATGTCAATTTTGCTTCTTCTAAAGTTTGGCAGAGACGGGTTCGAACTCACTGGCGCAGGTCGGCGCTTATATGGTCTATGAGCCTAGCGCCTTAGACCACTCGGCTACTTGTCTTGATGGAATCCATTTGAAACTTATTTGATCATATAATCGCAACTTCAATATAGGCCTACCACGTGACAAGCAAAAGCAGAAAACGTACCACATTTTAGAATTTTATTTGCCTAAAAACATTAATGTGTATTAATAGCGATCAATTGTTGTTAATCTGACAATAAACATAATAAATGCGCGTCTATATGGACAATACATGATATCGATTTTGACACGTGCTCTACGGTGTCAGTAGATTTCCATGGTCAGTAAAATACTATAGAGGAACCTACCATTTTTCTTGTATACACGTTCGATGTTTTTATCAATTACATAAAAAATCCATTTTAGACCCCAAATGTTTCTTCAGGAAATAAAAGATTAGATTACCATAAAAACGAAACAGTGATCTTTTGCCGGGTCTAATGTTATTTATACATAGGATTTTCAACGTTTTTTCTATCCTTATTCTTGGTCAATTAAAAAAATATTTTGGCGTATATAAAATTGAAATAAAATTCTCTGCCTCATAAAAGACATCAAATGTGCCACAATTGGGTATCACGAATCGTTAAATATGATGTGCAGTTAATATTCATATTTTCTTTTATACAGAGGATGCTTCAGTTTTTTTTTTTTTTTATATTTTCTTGAAAACCCTCTCACTCGGTTATTTTAAAATGGTACTCACGCTTCCCTAGAATGTGCAATAAATTAGCATTAAAATTTTTTTTATTCTAACAGCAAGCGTTTCTAGAATGTATTTTGGCGAAATGTGGTGTAAGTAGCTTGAGAGAAGAGTTCCTATATAGAGCCCGTGGCCCAAGTACTTCAAGGGCTAATATCACATAAACTGGCGTGACTACTTTCTTCTCTTTTTAAGCAACAAAGAGGTTTATAAAGTCAAAAAGTCAAACAACTACGCGCATCTAAACCTGAGATGCACTAACTTTAAACTGGGCAATTTGAGTCAAAACCAAGTGGTAAACCAAAATGCGAGACTTGGGACGTAAAATGCAGTTCATTGAAAACAGTCTGAGCTTATGGTCCTATGGCTGAGGGACTCGAGTGATCTACCACATTATCCTTTAAGTGAGACGGTAGCCGACGCTGGCGCTCAGCGCGTCTTGGGGTAGGCGCAGGGACTGGCAACTCTGTGGTGTCACACATGGTCAACCCACTGTCAGGACGGGGTTCATGCTGATTGGAGGCAGTGTGGGACTCCTCTTGGTAGGTAGGAGTGACAAAGGCATCTGTAGCAGGGGTGGCCAGCTCAGGAGGAATGTGGGGAGGGTCAGGTGGAAGAGGCCAGGTATCATGGTCTCGGTCGTCATCAGGATCATGGCAGACTTTAGCTTTGGGCAGTGTCTGCTCAAGTTGATTGGGGACTTTGTAACACTCGGTTTTCTCTTCACCCTGTATGAAGTGTTGTGTAACTGAGAGCCTACAAACTAACGAATGTTACACCAGACACCTTCAATGCTTGTGACAATGTAGCGGCTCCTGGCCTTGGACTTGTCACGGTCTGAGTGGAGATAAACTAAATCACCGACACCAATGTGAGGGAGGGCGGCAAGGGGCCGAAGAGGGGCCTTGGATTGCTCACTGTTCACTATAACATATGAGTATCAAAGCTTCAATGTGGAGCGAACATGCAGAGTAAGCTTAACTATTTATATGTAAGCTTAAGTGGCATATTTTCTAATTTCCTGCAGACGTGAAAGATGAAGGTCGGCCGCCATCAATAATATTTTGGGACATTGATAGGTTTTGATAACACTTTTCAATCACGACACTAAAAAATTCTCTGGAGCCCCCCGTTAAAAAATATGACCACCCCCTAAAAATCGCTCCAAAATCACCTAAAATATGTTTTAAAAAGCAGTTTTTCATCGCATTTCCAGGAATTATTGTAGGAAACTCCATAATTCAACAGGTCCCAAACAAATTGGTATTGAAAATACATATATTGGTGAATCTCCTCACAAATTTGCAGAAGCCAGCAATTTCATTAAGGTGGATTTTTCATAAACTCAATATAGCCATATTTTCAAAATGTAGAAAATGAGAAAAAATGCAAATTTTACCTAATTTCTAACTTAATTATTGCCTTTATTCAGGCTGAGTTTGATATGACCTTTTTAGATAAACATTTCCCATCCTTTGCCTATAACAAAATGCTTTCTCTATTGTGGTATCTTTTTCCAATTTTTTTAGGGGTCTTTAAAATATTGCATTTTGCATTAGTTCGTAAATAAACAAAATCAAAATTAGCATATTAATATTGTCTAATACTATTTACAATTTGTATTATTCAGAAAGAAAATATTACATAACATCAGTATGTAGATTATTAATAACAACTGAATACAAGTTTTTACCTAGAAGTGACTTTTTAATGTCCAAATATCCCATTTTGGCTGTATTTGGTCAATAATTTACATTCATATGCCTATATACATACGCGCTACCTAACGGCACGCTTGATTGTTTGAGATTAAACATAGACCCTGGATTAAACAACGGCGATATGATGGCCCAGGGTTTAGGACCGGCTGATTTGCGTGAGGATTTCAGTTGGAGAAATAATGGTATATGATAAAGAAATAGTAACCCCCCCTATAGTATCACCAAATGTTCTGGTATAAGCGTGGTTTTCATGAATGAATCCCTAATAAATTAAATTTGATGTGTGAGAATTAGTTCGATTTTACTACATCCACTTGGTCCCATTATCATTTGGTACAATAACCATTTGGTCCTATTTACCATTTCGACCAAAACCCAATAGTCTAAGGGACCGTGATGCCAAAAAATTTCATCGCGAAAATTGTTCGGAGCCCGCCTTTACAGACCTCAAAAATTTCAGCCCCCCCCCCAATTACGGGTCAACCCCATAGAAAAGCATATAAATTCAACTTTCCCTGGAAAATTTGTGGTCATTTTTTTCAAGGCCCCCCCCCCGGAGGATCAAAATTGTTCAGGCCTCCACCCTTTTTGCATCAGCCCACCCTCCCAACAAGTGTTTGTGAACGGTCCCTAATAACCAAAAAGGGGGGGCAGGGGGGCAGAGTGCCCTGACAAAAAATGAAAGAAAAAGTGCCCCTCTGACAAAAATGAAAGAGAAAATCAGGAGGGCAAAGGAAAAGAAAAAGGGCAAGGAGCCCCTTTTCTAGCAAAATTCAGGGCCAAAATAATGTAAAATACAAATTTTTTCCGCGCTACGCGCGCACATTGTGACAATAAAGCCCTTTTTTAGCCGGTAATGGGCGAAAATAGTGTAAAATACCATTTTTTCGCGCTACGCACGTACATCATCCCAATAAGGCCCTTTTCGGGAAGCTCGAAGACATATAATCTCTATGTATTGTATGATGCAACTGCAATTTATTTTTCGTCTGTGCCCCCAAAATGTTATTTTGCCCCACCTGACCAAGAAAGCTGGCTACGCCCCTGCCCATGTCCCATGCCTGTGGCACCCCCGGTGATGCATGATGAGCCCAGTGTCGGTTATATTATTTATATACCTTGTAAAGACCGGAAAAGAAGAACAAATAGCCCGGCAAAATGTCACTTTCAATACATGCAGTCTTCTTCTTAATTTTTTTTGGTACATTATAAACAATAATAAACAATATTAATTCTGAGAATTCGAGGAATAATGCATAAGTTTTGATGAATGTAGTATGTTTATACACATGCTCGTCTCATTTACATATATTTACAGCCCGTAACCAGTGAATGTTTGGCAAATACACGACATAGTATTAGACTAACTGGTTATTAGACCATACGGTTAATAGACCAAATAGTTATTAGATCAGAAGGTAATTAGGCCAAATTGTTCATAATAAAATATTAGACCAAATGGTTATTAGTCTATATGGTCAGTAGACATACTGGTTATTGGACCAAATGTGGTAATTAGCCTTTCTGGTACTAGACCTTTTGTATATACAGAATTGATATTTAGTATGGAATATTTTTTTGCAAAATTCCAAGACTGGTCTGGAAGGGGTCTGCATAAACCGCACAGACTAAATATTAATCAGGGTGTGTCGGGGGATGGTGTAACATAATTTTTGACAGAAAATGTGCTTTCTAAATTCCATTAGTTTACATTATGGCGCTCATAATGTAGTGAACTAGTCTAAAATGCCCGCTAAAATGGTGGTTTTAAGGAGACTGCATTGGATTTTTGTGGGGGTAAAATTTCTGAATTTGAGCAACATTATTGTCAAATTTCTTGAGGTTTAAGGTGATGTTTACTGAACCTTAATACCAATAAGAGTTCATCAGAACTGAAATGCACTTGTAATTTACCCGTTTTGAAAGTGGGAGGAGCTTTAAAAATATGGCTCTTAAAAGTGGTACGCACTCAGAAAGTTTGAATGGCCTCCTGGGGCCAGATGAAATGTTATAATCTTACTGTACACAAAGAAGCAGCGTTAATTCATTGGACAATAACAGAACAATTTTGCATAAAGTCCGAAATTCCAGCCCGTCCTTGAATTTTGTGAGAAAATATTCCATACTAAATGTCAAGTCTGTAGATAAAATAGGTATTAGACCAAATGGTATTAGACCAAATGGCAAATTATAGACCTGACACCTGATAAAGTCCCTGAATGCGTGAGTTTCACGCTCAATGAGATATTGAGATATAGTAAACGTACATCATTACATGTACATATTCACATTCAATTTTAGACCATGCTTAAAGTTATTTGGTAAATTCGCCTTTGAAAAGAAATGAAAATTCCATTGCATTGGTAGTAGATAATATGAAGTATGGTGTGGTGTTTGTTTTGTTTTGTTATAAATGTTTTTTTAACTAAAGATTAGTTTATTTTATTTAAAATATGATTTATTACCTAAACAGTGTAATGTTGGTTGCAAATTCCACTTTCGAAAATATGTTAAAAGACACAAATTCCTTGGAAAAAACAAATTCCATTAACACAAAAGAAACACATTCAGTTATTGGAAACATATTTCTAAAATCAGCAATCAAAATAATTATCATATCTATCTAGAACCCAAGTTTCATATCATTAGTTTGCAGGGAGATTCATATGCAAATTCCATGAAAATTAACAAATTCCACTATAATAAAAGAGCAAAATCCACATGAAAATAGTTATCAAACTCAAATCAATAATAACCTTGGTTGAGAATTGAAGCCGTATTGTGAATGAAAAATAATTAGCATGGTTATACATTGGAAAACGTTAATTAAGTCTACAAAAAAGCAAGCAAAAAACGGAAAATCCACCAAAATCAACAAACTCCCCTGCAGTGTAGGAAAAAAGTACCACGCTAATTTAAACATATTTCAGAAGTACAACATGTTGCTTATATTATACAAAATTTTTGATCCAATGTTAGCCTGAATATAGCAGAAAATGTGATTTTAAAATGTTCTTTTTTCGCTACTTTCAAAATTATGAAAAATCCTGTTTTTGCCCAAATTCCACCATGATTTTACGTAATTATATCAAAAGAATTAATTTTTTCTGAATAGGTCATCTTATAAAGCATGGTTCAATTCCAATATGTTCAACTTTCTGTCAGACCCAGGTTATTTCAAAGTACATTTTCATGATGTCAAATGTTGGGCATTTTTAAGCTATATCAATTCTGAGGCAGGTCAAAAG
Organism: Amphiura filiformis; assembly: GCF_039555335.1. Taxonomy (NCBI): domain Eukaryota; kingdom Metazoa; phylum Echinodermata; class Ophiuroidea; order Amphilepidida; family Amphiuridae; genus Amphiura; species Amphiura filiformis. The sequence continues at coordinate 21,961,644 of NC_092638.1, forward strand.
AGGCCAATTTTAGGGGGTCATGGAATTTCCCCAGGGGGTCACCTGATTTTTTTACTATCATAGTTGTGAACCATCTGACCTAACTAGACTAAGTACCAAATACCATTGGATTTGGCTGACCTTCATCTTTCAGCTTTGTGTACAGGCCACATGGTGCTTAGAAAATATGCCACTTAACAAGTTCATGTCAGGTTATAAGCTTTTCAGGGGATGACACAGTCCACAAACCTGCAGATGCAGCTCAGGAATGGAGAGGATTCGTTTCCAGTGATGGCACCACGCCAATAATTAGGATGATGTCCAATGATGCAAATGATACACAACCACACACTGACCTTTTACAAGTGTAACACGGTTTTAATAACTGGAGCACATGAGTAGCTTGAGAGAAGAGTTCCTATATAGAGCCCATGGCCCAAGTACTTCAAGGACTAATATCACATAAACTGGCGCTGGATGTAGTCAACTGTATGGTGACATACTTACAAGAAGTCAGTGCAGCCAGCAATGAGCTCCTGCAAGAAGCATGCGGTCCTCTGTTTGAAGCTGTAGACGAGAAGCTCGCAGATCTGGAATCTAGAAAAGATCTAGATAAAAAGCTGAAACGTAAAAGAGAGTTTCAAATAGAACGCCTGAGGACGGAGTTATAGGCTTGGATGAGCCAATTACCTGTACTTGGTTTAACTCCAGTCAGTATGATCTGAATCTTAAAAAGGAATACCTATATCCGAGCCTTATGGCTCTTGAATCTATCAAATTACTCATTAAGAAAGGCTCGTCGTATCAGTGCATCCAGACTGACAACTTGAAATTTATGATCTAACCCATTACTTGGCGCCAGGCTACAGCTACCGCCTCTTTCTGAAAGCCTATGGGGCTGAAGTTGTTAAGGGGTTCTTTCCGTATGAGTGGATGAATCATCTGGACAAACTCGATCACGCTGAGCTTCCACCTCATGGGGCATTTTACAGCAAACTCAAAGGAACAAATATCAGCGTGGAGGAGTACCATTTTGTCAGGAGATATGGGAGTCAAATCAGATGACAAGAATGTGTGATTTCCTGAAATGGTACAATGATCTCGATGTTCGGCCGTTTCTTGAGGTGCTTCAGAACATGTTCAACTTTTACAAATCCATGGGTATCGACATGTTCAAACACGCCATCTCTGTACCTGGCTTAACGCGGAAGTATTTATTTGACACATTACCACAAGAAGACTTCTTCACCCTTTTTAAAGGGCGGGACAAGGACCTATATTACAAGATGCGACAAAAATCGTCGGTGGACCATCGGTGATTTTTCACCAGTACCACGAGAAAGGTATAACGAACATCAGAAATGGCCCACAAAAATGTCAGGAAGTAGTAGGCTTTGATGCCAACACTCTTTATCTATGGCTTGAAGATATCGTGAGACTCACAGCCCGCAGCAAGTGATAGCTGAGTTTGGACAAATCTTCCCAAATGCTTTAAGAATTCCAACCAAAGGAGCTATCATGTATCAAGTTAAGAAATTTAATGATCATGGAACTGTTCGTAAGTTTGTAACCGACAATGAGAAGCCTGTGAAAGACATAGAACGGCACGTTCAGATGCAAACATTGTCTGTGTTGAGCAAGCTATTCAATAGGATCCTCATATAACATCAAAGCGCAATCCTTTACCTTTACCATATTATTAATTTCACTGTCGACAGAAGGGTGCTACAGGTGCTGGACAGAAGGGTGCCACAGGTACTGGACAGAGGGGTGACACAGGTACTGTGCAGAAGGGTGCCACAGGAGGTGAGCATTTCATGTTTTACATTGCATAATAAGAGGTAAAACACATTTTGAGGAAACTATATATTGTTTTCATTTCAGAAAACAATATTCATATTACAAATTTCACTGTCAACAGAAGGGTGCCACAGGTACTGGAATAGAAGGGTGCCACAGGTACTGGAATAGAAGGGTGCCACAGGTACTGGACAGAAGGGTGCCACAGGTACTGGACAAAAGGGTACAGGTACTGGACAGAAGGGTGCCACAGGTACTGGACAAAAGGGTACAGGTACTGGACAGAAGGGTGCCACAGGTACTGGACAAAAGGGTACAGGTGCTGGACAGAAGGGTGCCACAGGTACTGGACAGAAGGGTACAGGTACTGGACAGAAGGGTGCCACAGGTACTGGACAAAAGGGTACAGGTACTGGACAGAAGGGTGCCACAGGTACTGGACAAAAGGGTGCCACAGGTACTGGACAAAAGGGTACAGGTGCTGGACAGAAGGGTGCCACAGGTACTGGACAGAAGGGTACAGGTACTGGACAGAAGGGTACAGGTACTGGACAGAAGGGTACAGGTACTGGACAGAAAGGTGCCACAGGTACTGGACAAAGGGTACAGGTACTGGACAGAAGGGTGCCACAGGTACTGGACAAAAGGGTACAGGTACTGGACAGAAGGGTGCCACAGGTACTGGACAAAAGGGTACAGGTGCTGGACAGAAGGGTGCCACAGGTACTAGACAAAAGGGTACAGGTACTGGACAGAAGGGTGCCACAGGTACTGGACAAAAGAGTACATGTGCTGGACAGAAGGGTGCCACAGGTACTGGACAGAAGGGTGCCACAGGAGGTGAGCATTTCATGTTTTACATTGCATAATAAGAGGTAAAACACATTTTGAGGAAACTAGATATTGTTTTCATTTCAGAAAACAATATTCATATTACAAATTTCACTGTCAACAGAAGGGTGCCACAGGTACTGGACAGAAGGGTGACACAGGTACTGGACAAAAGGGTGCCACAGGTACTGTGCAGAAGGGTGCTATTGGAGGTGAGCATTTCATGTTTTACATTGCATAATAAGAGGTAAAACACATTTTCAGGAAACTAGATATTGTTTTCATTTCAGAAAACAATATTCATATTACAAATTTCACTGTCAACAGAAGGGTGACACATGTACTGGACAGAAGGGTGCCACAGGTACTGGACAGAAGGGTGCCACAGGAGGTGAGCATTTCATGTTTTACATTGCATAATAAGAGGTAAAACACATTTTGAGGAAACTAGATATTGTTTTCATTTCAGAAACAATATTCATATTACAAATTTCACTGTCAACAGAAGGGTGACACATGTACTGTGCAGAAGGGTGACACATGTACTGTGCAGAAGGGTGACACAGGTACTGTGCAGAAGGGTGACACAGGTAATGGACAGAAGGGTACAGGTACTGGACAAAAGGGTACAGGTACTGGACAGAAGGGTACAGGTAATGGACAAAAGGGTACAGGTGCTGGACAGAAGGGTGCCACAGGTACTGGACAAAAGGGTGCCACAGGTACTGGACAAAAGGGTACAGGTACTGGACAGAATGGTACAGGTGCTGGACAAAAGGGTACAGGTGCTGGACAGAAGGGTGCCACAGGTACTGGGCAGAAGGATGCCACAGGAGGTGAGCATTTCATGTTTTACATTGCATAATAAGAGGTAAAACACATTTTGAGGAAATTAGATATTGTTTTCATTTCAGAAAACAATATTCATATTACAAATTTCACTGTCAACAGAAGGGTGCCACATGTACTTGACAGAAGGGTGCCACAGGTACTGGACAAAAGGGTGCCACAGGTACTGGACAAAAGGGTACAGGTACTGGGCAGAAGGGTACAGGTGCTGGACAAAAGGGTACAGGTGCTGGACAGAAGGTTGCCACAGGTACTGGACAGAAGGGTGCCACAGGTACTGGACAAAAGGGTACAGGTACTGGACAAAAGGGTACAGGTGTTGGACAGAAGCGTGCCACAGGTACTGGGCAGAAGGGTGCCACAGAAGGTGAGCATTTCATGTTTTACATTGCATAATAAGAGGTAAAACACATTTTGAGGAAACTAGATATTGTTTTCATTTCAGAAAACAATATTCATATTACGAATTTCACTGTCAACAGGAGGGTGCCACATGTACTGGAATAGAAGGGTGCCACAGGTACTGGACAGAAGGGTGCCACAGGAGGTGAGCATTTCATGTTTTACATTGCATGATAAGAGGTAAAACACATTTTCAGGAAACTAGATATTGTTTTCATTTCAGAAAACAATATTCATATTACAAATGTCACTGTCAACAGAAGGGTGACACATGTACTGTGCAGAAGGGTGCCACATGTACTGGACAGAAGGGTGCCACAGGTGCTGGACAAAAGGGTACAGGTGCTGGACAGAAGGGTGCCACAGGTACTGTGCAGAAGGGTGCCACAGGAGGTGAGCATTTCATGTTTTACATTGCATAATAAGAGGTAAAACACATTTTGAGGAAACTAGATATTGTTTTCATTTCAGAAAACAATATTCATATTACAAATTTCACTGTCAACAGAAGGGTGCCACAGGCACTGGACAGAAGAGTGCCACAGGTACTGGACAAAAGGGTACAGGTACTGGACAGAAGGGTACAGGTACTGGACAAAAGGGTACAGGTGCTGGACAGAAGGGTGCTACAGGTACTGGGCAGAAGGGTGCTATTGGAGGTGAGCATTTCATGTTTGAAATTACATAATAAGAGGTAAAACACATTTTGAGGAAACTAGATATCATTTCAGAAAACAATATTCATATTACAAATTTCACTGTCAGCAGAAGGGTGACCCAGGTACTGGACAGAAGGTGCCACAGGTACTGGACAGAAGGGTGCCACAGGGGGTGAGCATGTTTAACATTGCATAATAAGAGCTAAAACACATTTTGAGGAAACCAGATATTGTTTCATTTCTTTTTTCACAATCCTTCAAAAGCCCCTGCTGCAGTTGGTAAGGCTCCACTGACCAGTAAGAGTATTGCGCCAATTAGGAAATGAAGGTATGTAGAAATGTTTCCCCAAGTTATACATGTACATTGTATATTGGGCGGTGAATATTATAGAACTGCGCTGGGCAGTTCCTAATTTGGGACTGCGCCGGACTGATAGAATAAACCAATTCTCACAGAGTGTCTATCAAACAATAATATTGACATCCTTTTGAGAGTGTGTGCAGTTACATGTGGGACAGTTCATTTGATGGGACTGTGCTGGCAGTTCATATTTTGGGACTGCGCTGGTCAGATAGAATACACCATTGCTCACACAGTGTCTATCTGCGTGACTGCACTGGGCAGTTCATCATATGGGACTGTGCAGGTCAGAGGGAATACCCAATTTCTCACAGTGTATCAAAAGCCATGATATAATGACATCCTTCAGAGAGTGTGTGCAGTTACATGCTGGGCAGTTCATTTCATGGAACCGTGCTGGCAGTTCATATTTTGGGACTGCGCTGGCCAGATAGAATACACCATTGCTCACAGAGTGTCTATGTGGGTGACTGCACTGTCATGGGCAGTTCATAATCTGGGACTGCGCCGGACTGATAGAATAAACCATTTCTCACAGTGTGTCTATCAAACCATATATTGACATCCTCCTGCAATTACATGCTGGACAGTTCATTCTATGGGACTGCGCCGGTCAAATAGAATACACCATTTCTAACAGAGTGTCTACCAACCATATTAATATTGACATCCTTCTGAGAGTGTGTACAGATACATGCTCGGCAGTATACATTATACATACATACATACATACATTTGAAGCATTTATATAGCGCTACATACATAAAGAGCGCAGCGCATATGATAAAAAATACAAAATAACATGGCAAAAGATGAAACCAGATTAATTAAATACAAAAGAACATCATAATTATGACCACTGTGGAACAAACTATTCATAAGCAGCAAATAAGTAAGTTTTTAGACCCTTTTTGAAACCAGACAATGTATTTGATTCCCTGATGGTAGTGGGCAGATTGTTCCAAATATGTGGTGCTGAATGAACAAAAGACCTGTTTGTAGCAGTTTTCAGCAATTTGACACTGTTGATCTCAGAAAGACGTGTGGTATCAGAGGCGGATCTGAGGCCAGCTCTGGCTGGACAATACAGAGAGAGCAGATCAGTCATATAAAAGGGGGCTGATCCATTAAGGCATTTGAAAATAATCATCATGATCTTAAAAATGATCCTCTCTCTGATCCGAAGCCAGTGTAATTCTTGTAAACAAGGCGTAGCATGGTCCTGTTTTGTTCTGCGGCAAATGAGTTTGGATGCCCAGTTCTGGATTCTTTGCAACCTTTGAATGTCAGATGTATTACTACCCAGAAGGAGCCCACTTCCATAGTCAATGCGAGACAGTATATGACTTCTAACAACAAGGTGGCATGTGTCATCATCCAAGAAGCGTCTAACCCGGGATATATTACGAAGCTGATAATTCAAACTTGAACAAAGTGAGCTGATGTGTGATGTCATTGTCAATTGACGATCAAAAATAACACCTAAGTTCCGAACATTTTCAGTCGGCAGAATCTCCATGTCACCAATCCGAAGAGAAACAGGCGGCATATTTGGCTTTTGGTAATCAGATACCGCAACAAAGAATTCAGTCTTCTCGTCATTCAGACGCAGCAAGTTCCTGGTCATCCATATTTTGATCTCACTGCTACAAGCTGTGAGGCGAAAGCAAGCGCATCAGTGATGGATGATAGATTTCGGGATCAAAGTTGATGTATAATTGTATGTCATCAGCGTAGATGTGATATGAAAGACCGAATCTGTTGATGATATGGCGAATTGGAGAGGTGTACATTGAAAAACCCAGCGGTCCAACTAGAGATCCCTGAGGTAATCCAAAGCTCAGAGGTTGAGGTTCAGACAGTGTACCGTCTACACTAACACGAGATGATCTGCCTGTAAGGTAACATTGAAACCACTTCCACACCACTCCACCAATGCAGAAGTCACTGGTAAGCCTGTTTAGGAGAGCACAATGATTCACAGTATCAAAGGCTGCGCTAAGGTCCAGAAGGACCAAAAACACGCCTTCACGCTTGGCAAGATGTTGCATGATGTCACTCTTCACTTTTAATAACGCTGTCTCCGTGCACTGTGGAGAGGCCTGTACGCTGACTGTAAAGGTTCACAAAGTGCATTGCTCTCCATATCAGCAGAGATTTGCTTGATGACATGTTTCTCAATTACCTTGGACACATAAGGAATGTTTGAAACAGGGCGGTAGTTCTTTTAGCGTTTCAGGGTTGAGAGATTGCTTCTTAATTAGCGGGGTCACAATTGCTTGTTTCAAGCATGCTGGGAAAGCGCCGGTCATCAGGGAATCATTTGTGATTTTTGTTATGATTGGAACAAACATGTCTGGATGCTGCTTAATAAACCATGTGGGTATGGGATCAAGACAACACGATTTGGCAGGTGATTTCTGAACATACTCAAGAACATCATTCTCACTCAGTACATCGAAATTCGTGAGAGAACAAGATACACTTCTTTCAGGGTCCACATTAGTGGAGGTCTCATTACACAACTCAACAACATCATTTTCAAGACACTTATATATGTTAGAAACCTTTTCACTGAAAAATGAGGCAAACTTGTTACTTAAATCTTGAGATGACTCATGGGCTGGAAGAGCCTTAGTGCTTCTATTTAATAGTGTGTTAACCTTCTTGAAAACAGTTTTAGTATCAGCTTGGGCAAGTTCATCTTTATAATATTCTTGCTTCGCTACACAGATTAAGCTGTTCACATGTTCTCTTTGAACAACATACAGTTGGTGGTCAACTTCAAGCCTGGATTTCCTCCACTTGCGTTCATGCTTCCTACGCACTCTGTAGCTTCATGGATAGAGTTGTTATACCACGGTTGATGCAATCTTGTGCTTCTGGTAGATCTTTTTCTGGAGCATGCTTGTCCAAAGTGGTCTTAATGACTCTATTATAGTGGTCAGCAAGATCTTCTATTTGGGAACCTGAGGACTCCAACAGTAAGTGGAAATCTGCCTCAAATGATGGAACATCCATCAAATGTAGCTTATGTGATACTATGACTTGTTTCTGAGAATGAGATTTCTGTTGGCAAATTTTGAAACAAACCACATGATGATCTGAAAGGCGAGGATCTACAACACAATCTGTAACAAGGTTCTCTTCTGTGCGTGAGAAAACCAGGTCTAAGGTGCTTCCAGATATGTGTGTAGGGCCAATTACATGCTGGTGAAAACCTGCACTCTCTAACGTTGTCATGAAATGGACTACCTCTGGCCTTTCAGGGCATTCAGCGTGTATGTTAAAATCACCAGATATTACTGTTTTTGTACCAAGCGAGTTGAGAAAATCCACAAATAGATCAAATTCTGCAAGAAACTCGCTTGTCTTTATGTCATTCCCTGAGGATGTATGAGGGCTATAAATCACAAAGTAATATAGATTCTTTGACATGTTGGTGAAACAACAATGCTCAAAAGTACGGAAAGATTTTCCTGTTTCAAAGATTTGTAGTTTCAGCTCATTCTTAAAAAGTACACCGATACCACCACCATAAGTATGTGAGTCACGGGGGATACTCAGGAATGAGTAACCTGGAGGGGTCAACTCGCCTATGACGACTGGTTCAGACTTCTTTAACCATGTCTCAGTGATGATAAGGCAATCTATATCATTGGCAAGAACATATTCAGAGCTACGGATAGTCTTATTTCTGATGGAGTGGGCATTCCACAAAGCGAACTGAGTATGGCAAATCTTGTCCAATGTCTGAAAGTTGCTAGTATTATCTACATTGAGTTTTTGCTTTAACTTTGGTCTGCTTCCTTTACTGCCTCTATGGGTAGGCTTCTTAGAGTTTATACCAAGTTCCAAGATTGTATTCCAAACTTGTTGAGACACTTTACCATTAGCATTGTAAGTCAAGAGCTGGTCTCTATTATAACACATCGTAGTACTTGAGAAATAGGTGATTTGCACTTCAGTACTAGATGAAGGTGTTAAAAACACAATCAATAATGTGCAACCAAGTACGGAAAGTACATAGTCAAAAGTGAGTAGAGTTATTACACTGGTTCTATATATGGATGCCATGTATATAGAGAAAGGGTGTGATGATCAAAAATAAGATTCACTTTCCTGCTTCTCAGAGATTCCAGAAAAATCTTCAAGGTTGTCCAGAGTGGTCACTGATGTAAATAACAAATGTCCAAATGCACAATATTACTGGTGATGAGTAAAAAACCAACTAATTATGAGTAATTCTGTAGAGAGATGTTAGAGGCAACCTTCTCAGGTGCACACCAATCAATGATGGAATCAATTATGGGACTGCACTGGGCAGTTCCTAATTTGGGACTATGCCGGACTAATAGAATACACCATTTCTCACAGCGTGTCTACCAAACAATAATATTGACATCCTCCTGAGAGTGTGTGCAGTTACATGTGGGACAGTTCATTCTATGGGACTGTGCTGGCAGTTCATATTTTGGGACTGCGCTGGCCAGATAGAATACACCATTGCTCACACAGTGTCTATCTCGTGACTGCTCTGGGCAGTTCATAATTTGGGACTGTGCGGACTGATAGAATAAACCATTTCTCACAGTGTCTATCAAACCATATATTGACATCATGATCCTTTTGAGAGTGTGTGCAGTTACATGCAGGACAGTTCATTTTATGGGACTGTGCTGGCCAGATAGAATACACCATTGCTCACAGAGTGTCTATGTTGGTGACTGCACTGTCATGGGCAGTTCATAATCTGGGACTGTGCCGGGCTGATAGAATAAACCATTTCTCACAGTGTCTATCAAACCATATGTGATGCGATCAAGCAAAATCAGTCGGAACTCGGGAATATTGATTTTGAGATATAGCTAAACAAAGGTAATATTTCCTTTTGTTTCCTATTGTTTTGGAAACTCTGTTATTGGTAATATCTTTGGAACTGGTTGTTCAATTTTAATGGGGTTTTCTGCAAAATGCAGCATTGTAAATGCGTTTTACTATCCTATAAGAAACTGAAAATTTAATATTTCCGAGTTCCGACTGATTTTGCTTGATCGCATCACATATATTGACATCATGATCCTTTTGAGAGTGTGTGCAGTTACATGCTGGACAGTTCATTTTATGGGACTGTGCTGGTCAAATAGAATACACCATTTCTCAAAGAGTGTGTACCAAACCATAATATCCTTTTGAGAGTGTGTGCAGTTACATGCTGGACAGTTCATTATATGGGACTGCGCCGGTCAAATAGAATACACCATTTCTCACAGAGTGTCTACCAAACATTAATATTGACATCCACCTGAGAGTGTGTGCAGTTACATGTGGGACAGTTCATTCTATGGGACTGTGCTGGTAGTTCATATTTTAGGACTGCGCTGGCCAGATAGAATACACAATTGCTCACACAGTGTCTATCTGCATGACTGCTCTGGGCAGTTCATAATTTGGGACTGTGCCGGACTGATAGAATAAACCATTTCTCACAGCGTGTCTATCAAACCATATACTGACATCCTCCTGCAATTACATGCTGGACAGTTCATTCTATGGGACTGTGCCGGTCAAATAGAATACACCATTTCTCACAGAGTGTCTACCAAACATTAATATTGACATCCTTTTGAGACAGTGCAGATACATGCTGGACAGTTCATTTTATGGGACTGTGCTGGCAGTTCATATTTTGGGACTGCACTGGTCAGATAGAATACACCATTGCTCACACAGTGTCTATCTGGGTGACTGCACTGGGCAGTTCATCATTTGGGACTGCGCCGGACTGATAGAATAAACCATTTCTCAGTGTGTTTATCAAACCATATATTGACAAACCAATAAACAAAAGGAAAGGATGCTTCTTCATAAACATCAGCACAAGAGCAGAAGGCATTCAAGGATGCAATTAATCAGGCTAAGTAAAGTTCTTGCTATACAGTTTCGCTACATTGTACATTTAGTGAACATATGCAATCATAATACAAGCCCAGATGTGAGAAATGGAGAAAGGAACATACCAGGGAGGGTCAGGGCCAAGCCAGGAGGACAGGCAAAAAAGGAAGGATTGGTCAGCTGCAACAGACCTTCTGCAAAGACTTAACTGAGCTAGGGAAGCATTTTTAATGGATGAAGATGACATGCACAGATTGGACAAATGCAAAAGAAAATCTCTATCTTGATGATGATGAGATTGTATTCATGTTCAATATGACCCAGAGACAACACCAGCACAAGACACGAAGACATTCAAGGATGCAATTAATTCTTGCAAAACAATTCAACTGCTTCAGCGAACGGTTAGATACAACCTGGGTTCATTCATAATATGGGACAGGGCCGGACAGATAGAATACTCCACTTCTCATGAAATAATTACCAAACCATTATTGACAAACCAAATTCAGATATTGGTAACCAGCTAATAAGTATAGGTAAGCAAGATTCTGGTTAGTTTAATACATTAAGTGAGAGACTAGTAGCAAGCTGGGTACATACATAATATGGGACTGCACCGGACAAATAAAATGTTCCACTTCTCATGGAATAATTATCAAGGACCACAAACAAGGAGAGACAAAGACAAATACACGGCCGTCTAGTAGAGCAACAAGAACAGAAAAAAAATGAAATAGAGGCAGCCAAAAAAAGGGCACTCAGTCAAAAAGAAAATCTCACCGCAATCATAATTGATGCTGGCCGATGGCATAATCCTGAAACAGTTGAACAAAAAAATGCAAGAATGTGAAAGCGACAAAGAGTGGTTTACATCCTGCAAAAAACAAATCCAAAATTTAAACAAGTTCTACAACAGTACATGAAAGAAGATAAGGGCTTCTTCTTTTCTGAAAAAGGAAGAGACAAGAACTGGAAGGAAGTGAGAGACCATCTGTTGAAAATGGGCAATGCAGCACTTATAAACATCTGCCACTAGGACTGCAGACAACAAGCTTGTCACAGCATCTCTTCTCACAGGGGCAAAATTGTTGATCATGCATTTAAAAGTGAACATGGCTCTGAGGAATTGTGGAGGGGTAAAAGTTATTACACAGTTCCAGGTTTCTCTTCCTGGTACAATGTTAAATACGAGAATGATGAAGCTGTTTACACTTATAGACTAGTTGATGACTGCAAAGCTGGCAACTTGACAATCATCCCACATATTAATACATTCACACATCACCACAAGACCTAAAGACATTCAAGGATGAAATTAATCAGGCAAGTCAATTCAACTGCTTTAGCGAACGGTTAGATACAACCTGCAACGTCAGAAAAAATTGTTCGAACACTTTAAAGGCCTTATTGGAAACAGTCCCCCTTCTACCTCCGTACAATGTTGGCATACCCAATATGCTCATCTTCACATATCTTCTCCCAACATTGATTGGTGGGGAAAGGGGAGGGGATATGCTTAAGATGAACATTGAGAGAACTCTATTATAAATCTTAGTTTCCAGTGACTCATATAGCGTGCGCACTATATTAAGATGAACATGGGAATTACAGTGGGTGTTCGAACACATTTTTTCCGGGATTGTCTACAAAATTGCTTAGCAAAATCATCTGATTTTAGTTTTTGGACAATAACTCTGCAGTTACGCCATCGATTTTAATGCAATTTGGCACACATGTTAGAAACATAATTTGCTATCATCCCACAAAATATGGAGGAAATCAATGAATATTTTGATAGCGTTCTGTTAGTATAGATTTAACATAGCGTTTTGTACACACAAATACAGGCCTAAATTATTCATGTGCCATGTTTATTGAGCCTATGTACATGTGGTATAATTAATTTAGAGAAGGTGTTAAAATTTTATATTCAGCTAAAAACAGACATTACTCGTAAATTTAATGTTATGTATTTAAATGACCCAAATTTACCACTGTGTGATAAATCGGAGGGGGGGGGGAGAGAGAGAGAGAGAGAGCGAGTGATAGGAAGGGAGAGATACGCACAGGATATGCACATTTATTGTTTTTAAAAACATTACTTGACCAACATTTAAGAAAATCAGCCTAATGTGTGAAATTGTGTTCATTAAACATTTTAAATACACCATGGTTAAGATGGTCAAATGGTGAATCATAACGATTTACACACATAGACAAGCACGCATTTCCAACGATTCACCATATAATAGAAAAATAAATCCTATTATTATTTATGTTTTGTGGTCAACCGTTCATACTGTGTGTTTTCAATGGGGAGATGTGTAATGATTTACCTTTACCATGAATAGGCTTTCACACTTTCAGTGTACACAGTTATACCCACTGAAGAGACAACGCAAATCATGTTTAACGAAATGTGCCCATATGAGATTGCATAGGCCTAATAATAAAGGTCATTATAATAATGCTCATAATGATTGGTGTTTGTTTAACTGAAAAACAACATTTTTGAATCGTTTATATTTTCTTTTTTTTTTCCATCAAATATAATGACAATCATGAAATAACCCTGAACTTGCACACCAATCATTGACCATGTTAGTTGAAATATCACTGATTGATGTGTCTTATACATTGCGCATGTGTGTCTTTTTATGTGAAATTGGACTTGAACTTGAAACATATTGAACAGCAAGTGACATTTGCACTTTTTATTCTTCCTTCTTTTTTAATGCATTATTTTCCTTTTAGATTTTTTGTTTTATCTTCTTTTATTTAATTTTGGCATTTTCTTTCCTATTTTGTTTTGGTTTCGTTTCTTTGTTTCTTATATCTTTTCTTATTATTATTTTTTTTTTTTGGGGGGTCTTTAATGACTTCTTTTTCTTTTTATTTGCTTGAAATCTTTGAAGTTTACTTTTGTGGGGTCAGGAATTACTGGTTTGGAAGGAGAAGTTTGGCAAGGCATTGGACATAGGGTGGTAGATGTCGTTGCATTATTTTGCTATCTACTGCAGATAGCATTGGCAAATTTGCATCCCACATTTGTGTGATGTTTGATTGACGGTGCCCTTAGTGTTATAGCAAATACAAAATATGGTCCATGATTGTCCAAAAACATTGTCAACTTTTTAGCTATTCAAATTGCTATATTTTAAACTGTTTGGGGATATGTATCAGGTATTTTACGTATTATTCGACTTAAATTATTCAAAATTTGATGAAAATATATGTTTAAAGTGACCGATCCCTGAAATTTTTGTGGATGTAATGTAATATTATTTATTGCATGTGTTCCTTATTATATATAAATCAACATGTTCAAGTTTTAATGAAATCGCTCTACTGGATCTGAAGTTATGATCCCAAATGTGAAAAAGCAAACACTGATTTTAGAATTCCTCAGACAACGTCAGAAAAAATTGTTCGAACACTTTAAAGGCCTTATTGGAAACAGTCCCCCTTCTACCTCCGTACAATGTTGGCATACCCAATATGCTCATCTTCACATATCTTCTCCCAACATTGATTGGTGGGGAAAGGGGAGGGGATATGCTTAAGATGAACATTGAGAGAACTCTATTATAAATCTTAGTTTCCAGTGACTCATATAGCGTGCGCACTATATTAAGATGAACATGGGAATTACAGTGGGTGTTCGAACACATTTTTTCCGGGATTGTGGGTTCATTCATAATATGGGACTGCTCCGGACAGATAGAATACTCCACTTCTCATGGCATAATTATCAAACCATTATTGACAAACCAAATTCAGATCTTTTGATATCCAGCTAATAAGTATAGGTAAGCAAGATTCTGGTTAACCTGTTCAATACATTAAGTGAGAGACTAGAGGCAACCTAGGTACCTTCATAATATGGGACTGCGCCGGACAAATAAAATATTCCACTTCTCATGTTATAATTATCAAACCACTATTGACAAACCAGATTCTGGTTCGTTTAATACTTAAAGTGAGAAACTAGAGGCAACGCCGGACAGATAGAATACACCACTTGTGATGGATTAATTATATATCAAACCATTATTGACAAAAAGGTTGAGATGTTGCGGCATCCAGCTAACAAGTATTGGTAAGAAAGGTGCATCCTCTCAAGACCTGTTGCCAGTTTGGCCCAATCATATTTCACTCAGATTTTAGTAAGCCAGTTTACTACATTAAGTGAGAGACTAGTGGTAACCTGGGTACCTTCATAATATGGGACTGCGCCGGACAGATAGAATACTCCACTTCTCATGGATAATTATCAAACCATTATTGACAAACCAGATTCAGATCTTGTGATATTCAGCAAGCTATCCAGCAAGATTCTGGTTAGGCCAAAAACCGTATAAAAAGGCAAGCACAAAGATTTTTCTGGTCAGTGTCGTCAAAGTTAATTATATCAATAATTAGATCGCCGTGCTTTCGTTTTCCTAATACTGAGTTTTGGTTGCACCTTCACCATGAACAACACCGAAGAACTTAGCGACATATTAAGACAGGTGCAAGATCTAGAAGATGGGGAAACTGGAACTACAAATAGACTAACGAGTACTATACAACGCCCTGTTCCAACTTATGGACATTTAAATTTGTTAACACCAAGCTCTAGCTACCGTATAAATGACCGTAGCCTGGCGCCGCACACCGTGACCCTCGGTATGTTGGACAGGACCCAGTCGTATCCACAACCATTGGCTGGCCCGCAACGGTCAACTTCAACACTGCGCTCGACCCCCCCAGTCTGCATTGGATCGTACCCCTCGAAGCCCCAGTTCTGTGACATCGGATGAGCAGCCTTCGCACCTTCGCCATGAACAACACCGAAGAACTTAGCGACATATTAAGACAGGTGCAAGATCTAGAAGATGGGGAAACTGGAACTACAAATAGACTAACGAGTACTATACAACGCCCTGTTCCAACTTATGGACATTTAAATTTGTTAACACCAAGCTCTAGCTACCGTATAAATGACCGTAGCCCGGCGCCGCACACCGTGACCCTGGGTATGTTCATCCCCACTGCCGTAATGCCCTCAAAATATGTCCTTTACCCAAGGCAGTCACTTGCCGTGCCCTCCAATGAAGTTGCCGTCGGTGCCCCAGCCCTGCCCCTTCATTTATAAAATCATCTATGTTTGTGTGTGTTTTCTTCACTTTGATAAATTGCCTTGGTGCCCTTCTCAAGTTTTCAACAGTTGCCATGATGCCCTCTTGAAATATTACAAACTGCTGTGCTGCCTTGCCTTTTCAGTGAAAATCCAAGGCAATTATCAACTTGCCCTAAAAAAGTTGCCGTGCCCCTTCAGATCCTTAATTCGAGGGCTGCGCTCGACCCCCAAGTCTGCATTGGATCGTACCCCTCAAACCCCCCAGTTCTGTGACATCGGATGAGCAGCCTGCCTGAGAATGGTTACAGCCATTACTCAGACAACTCTAACCCTATTGAAAGCTAACAGGTTGCGGTCTTTAAGCTTTGGTGATGTGATGAGCCGGCAGAGTTCGGGGCTAGACTAGAGGAAACCTGGGTATATACATAATATGCGCTACGAGAGGGCAAATAAAATATTCCGATTCTCATTGTATAATTGGCATGGCATAATTATCAATGTATTATTGACAAACCAGATTCAGACGTTGCTGTACACACAGACACCGTTGTACCTGTATACTTGGCTGGGTGCAAGGTGCTTGGTATTATAAATTCCTCAGTGTACCATTATGGCGAATTACTGAAACGGATGGCCATATTTTGGATATGTCTGAAACATATACAAAGCTTGATAACATGCTAAAAGAACTCACAGCCATTACTCAGACAACTCTAACCCTATTGAAAGCTAACAGGTTGCGGTCTTTAAGCTTTGGTGATGTGATGAGCCGGCAGAGTTCCGGGAGCTAGACTAGAGGAAACCTGGGTATATACATAATATGGGACTGCACCGGACAAATAAAATATTCCGATTCTCATTGTATAATTGGCATGGCATAATTATCAATGTATTATTGACAAACCAGATTCAGACGTTGCTGTACACACACACGCCGTTGTACCTGTATACTTGACTGGGTGCAAGGTACTTGGTATTATAAATAAATTCCTCAGTGTACCATTATGGCGAATTACTGAAGTAGATGGCCATATTTTGGATATGTCTGAAACATATACAAAGCTTGGTAACATGCTAAAAGAACTCACAGAAGAAGGTTATGATGAGAAACTTATATAATTTTCGAAAGGAAAATTTACATGTTCTAAAGAAAATGATATAACAATGGATGAAATTTACTCCAGCCTCATGGAAAATTCTACACATGATGATATTTTCTTTCCAATGTAAAATTGGCAGCATATGCAAAGTTGGCAGCATATGGTGCTAATATGGTAGCATTTCTCCTGGACCATTTTCAAGTGGTCTTGGAGAAACAAGGCTGTGACATTTCAGCTGCCAAGGATGAGTGGTTGCAATTAAAAATACCCTCATTTTCAAGCAATGAGTCACCATGACTTGTGCAAGTATCTGTTCACAAAGCAACAGCAGCGCTTTAACAACATCCTGCATATTGCGATTGTACTAGTCTATCCATTTTCTAAGGCAGAGCTTGAGAGAGCCTTTTTAGCTTTGAAGCGCATACTTGGAGACTGGCGCACATGCTTGAAAACTGCCACAATTGATGATCTTTTGTTGATCAAATTGGATGGCCCTGAGATAGAGGACTTTGACAGTGCATCTGCTGCCCAGGGGGGTACTAAAGTTTGAGACAGGTGCATCCTGTGCCCAGATGTGAGAAATGGAGAAAGGAACATACCACGCAGGGTCAGGGCCATTCCAGGAAGACAGGCAAAAAAGGAAGGATTGGCAAATGCCTTCCACATAGTTTTATAGAGATGTTTATTTATGGGAAAGTATCCATCTAGATATTCCTGTATTGCCTTGACGACGAGAAGTGTATTTGCAAGGATTGCGACTTCTTCTGAATGTGTCCAAAGGTGTCACTAATGATCATATTCTCCCACAGCAACTTGACAATGAAAATTTCCAACATGTTTGAAGATTTTCAAACATAACCCTTGGACTTGTAACAAAACGTGTTTTATTTTAGCATGTGTGATTATCGCGATGATTGTGACTTTGTTTTCTCTACATAACAATACGATATATAAGGCGACGCCGTTTTCACAGTCTTCCAATTGATTATAATGAACATAACATGTATGAAGATTCACCTTGTTTGTCAACAATTCAGGCATACAGCACATGTATATGTGATACACAGCAAACATATTATTTAGAAATGTATGGCGATCCAGCTTATCATACTTATTCATTCTACGGGACTGCGCCGGACAGATACCATAATGATGCTATCATAATAGAAGCCGCTTCGTGACATAGACTGTTTTAGGTTGTTTTTATTTTTTGTGGGCAATGGATGTAGCCCACATTTGATAAAGAGTGGATCCTGTCTACACTTTTTGGTCCACAGACAGAAACGCTTTTGTAAAAAGAGCAAATCAAATAAAACACATCATAAGAAACATTGACGACAGGACAAGTGCTTGGTACTACTTCGATATTCAGCATCATAGACTACTGTATCTGAATGGAAACAGGAAATGAGAACGTATCTTGTTCAAAAACAAAACACCATTTCGGAAGAGGAGGAAATGAGAAGAATTGTTAATGAAATTGCACACCACCAAACAGTACAGAAACTGGCCTTCATAATTGAGTGTTGGACACCGATTCTATGTGAGCACACTATTCCCAGATACTGGGATAGAGGAAGAAATGAGAAGAATCGTGAATGAAATCTCACACCATCAAATTGTACAGAAACCGGCCTTCATAATTGAGTGTTGGGCACCGATTCTATGTGAGCACACTAATCTCAGATACTGGTATAGAGGAACTGTACAGTTTAGTGCTAGTTAATACCAAGAAGGTGTTGAAATTGTTAGATACAATACACCAATTCTCAGGTATTGGTACCTAAACCAAAATTAAGTACATAACTTGTTCAAAAACAAAACACCATTTCGGAAGAGGAGGAAATGAGAAGAATTGTTAGTGAAATAGCACACCATCAAACGGTACAGAAACCGGCCTTCATAATTGAGTGTTGGACACTGATTCTATGTGAGCACACTAATATCAGATACTGGGATAGAGGAACTGTATAGTCCAATGTAAGTTAGTACCAAGAAGATGTTGAAATTGTTAGATACAATACACCAAGAAGGTGTTGAAATTGTTCGATACAATACATCATTTCTAAGGTATTGGTACCTAAACCAAAATTAAGTACACATTTTGTTCAAAAACAAAAAACATTATTTTGGAAGAGGAGGAATGAGCTGTAATGTTGGTGTTTTAACTTCTTGAGATATTGTACCTGCAGGCAAAATCTCCTCAAAATGAGCTTTATAATTTATGCATGTCACGTCCCTGTTGCTTGATGCAAGGTAGTAAAAAATCTAGTAATGGAGTTCAGAATTTGTTTTCTCCTGTTTTTGAGAAGGTTGACCATATCTCAAAACTATATCTGCCAACATTACAGCTTATTTGTGGTAGATGGTCACATTTACTATAAATATTGTGATCCTGACATTGTTAGTAATTGAAAAATATGAGAGTAGTCTAAATATAGCCTATTTTGCTCATACATTGTATATGTAATGCATGTAGGCCTATAAATACTCATACTCATTTTGAGTTATTACACTAGCGTTTTTGATATTTAATGTAAAAACATGTTCTCAACGGCCAATTATAAAATCAGAATATTGGTATCCCACCATGGGTAGTGTGGTATTACAAAAGTGATTCAGGCATTAATTTATTTTATTGATTGTTAAAACCAAGTTGATTGTATTTCAAGTTTAACTCAATATTTATCTAATAAGTAAATGCATCCAGTGGTGATTATATCAAAGGTTTGACATCACAGACATATGTCAAAGGTCATTTTGAAGACTGATTGTCAATAACCAAAAAAAATAAATTGTTTTTGGATACCACATAGTAAGTTTAAAGATTCAAATTATAGCATGTTTGTTTTGGGGTTAAGTGTTAAAATGTTTTGTTTTTAGTCATCAGAAATATAACTTCATGTGATAAGTCCAAAAAATTTGAAAAAAAAGAAAGAAAGACAAATTGTCTGTAGATACCATGTGGTAGCTTTTAAGAGTCCCATTTTAGCACATTTGTTTATTTGTTTGTTTGTTTTATATTTGGACCTTGTGGTTTTAGACATATTGTTTGGAAAATTAAAAAGAAATGACCAAAAATACAGTAAAAAAAATTGCAGATTTCCCTTGTTCAAAAGTGAACACAATATGCATGCCATCAAGTGTGGGACAGTGGTAATTAGAAATGCCAGGGACTTGTATAATCAGTGTGCAGAAAACTTGGCAAGAGATGGAGCAAATTACACCTGTATGCACTTCCGCAGCAGACATTTTTACTACATTGATAATGAGGAAAGAGGAATGTTATCAAAGTATATATTGAAAAATAAGGTTTAGATGTTTCGGTAAAAACAAAATTAAAGCTGAAGATAATATGGCATTGCAAAGAGCAGACCTATTCAAACACACACTTACACTGAGAGAGTGTACAGTTACATGCTGGAAAGTTCATACTATGGGACTGTGCCGGTCAAATCGAATACACCATTTCTCACGGAGTGTCTACCAAACCATAATACTGACATCTTTCTGAGAGTGTGTGCAGTTACATGCTGGAAAGTTCATACTATGGGACTGTGCCGGACAAATCGAATACACCATTTCTCACAGAGTGTCTACCAAACAATAATATTGACATCCTTTTGAGAGTGTGTGCAGTTACATGCTGGAAAGTTCATACTATGGGACTGTGCCGGACAAATCGAATACACCATTTCTCACAGAGTGTCTACCAAACAATAATATTGACATCCTTTTGAGAGTGTGTGCAGTTACATGCTGGAAAGTTCATTTTATGGGACTGTGCTGGTCAGATAGAATACACCATTTCTCACAGAGTGTCTACCAAAATATAATATTGACATCCTTCTGAGAGTGTGTGCAGTTACATGCTGGACAGTTCATTATATGGGACTGTGCTGGTCAGATAGAATACACCATTTCTCACAGAGTGTCTCCCAAAATATAATATTGACATCCTTCTGAGAGTGTGTGCAGTTATATGCTGGACAGTTCATAATATGGGACTGCGCCGGACTTATAGAATACACCATTTCTCACAGCGTGTCTATCAAACCAAACCATAATATTATGTGCAGTTACATGCGGGACAGTTCATTCTATGGGACTGCGCCGGTCAGACAGAATACACCATGTCTCACAAAGTGTTTTTCAAACCATAATATTGGCATCTTTCTTAGAGTGTGTGCAGTTACATGCTGGGCAGTTCATAATTTGGAACTGTGCTGGTCAGATAGAATACACCATTTCTCACAGAGTGTCTACCAAACAATAATATTGACATCCTTTTGAGAGTGTGCAGTTATATGCTGGACAGTTCATTCTATGGGACTGTGCTGGTCAGATAGAATACACCATTTCTAACAGCGTGTCTATCAAACCATGTATTGACATCCTTCTGGTCCATGTCTGGTGATAGTTTTATTTAGACTGTCTTAGTAGAGAACCAATTCACTCCATCAGAGTATGGCTGGTTCTTGCAGTGCTATGGTGTTGTTTACAAACAATGTCAATCGTTTTTCCCTGTCCAGCCAATGAACTAAGAACTAAATATGTACAAGACTGCAAAAATGAGTTGGAAATGGAGAGAGAAAGACTTGAAAAGTTTAAACAAAATGTAACTTTGGAAAAACATACAAAAAGGAAACAACAAAAACGTGTTTACTATTATAAATGCAAAGCAAAGCCTCTGGAAAGTCTACAAGATGCACAAATCCAGGAACTTCTGAAAAGTAACAAACAGCTTCAATATGAAAATGAAAACACACAGTCTCAGCTGGAAGAATGTATGAACGATGAAGTTGTGAAAACATTTGAAGGTAGTCGGTTTGTAGACGGTGTAAGGCTTGTATGCTATGATTTCCTTTCACGGAACGTTGGCACAGAACACGTAGCTCCTTTAATAAGATCTGTGTTGGAAAAAATGACAAATATGGATGTTGGTCATCTGCCAAAGCCTACTCTTGTCAAACTTATTGTCCTTGAGGCTGATATCCTGGCAAAAAAGCAATTGCTGCTCGAAAATTGCTTCATAGTGACAATGTAACTCTGCATACAGATGCAACAACGAAAACACTATTACAGTTACCAAATGACAACAGAGACAGGAAGTTTTTCTCTTGATCTACAGGAAACTGTTGGAGGGTACACCAAACCCAAATTGAAACAACCAAAACTCTCTTGGAGGAATTGGCTGATCTACAGCCCCAGATGATGTTGATAAAGCAGATCGGCCTACAGAATATCAACTGTTGTTTCAAATTAGAACACAATGACTGATCTGAAATCCCACTATGGGACACCAAAACCCAAATTGAAACAACCAAAACTCTCTTGAAGGAATTGGCTGATCTGGTTGCCCCAGATGATGTTGATAAAGCAGATCGGCCTACAGAATATCAACAGTTGTTTCAAATTAAGAACACAATGACTGATCGTGGTCCCACTAGTAAGGGATGGGTAGAGGGCCTAGAAATATGGAGGGAGGACATTTTGAAGTCAAATATTATGCCACATTTGAAAGACTTGTTTACTGGGACAATAAAAAAGCTTGCTACAATCAACAATTTTTATTGAGGAAAGCACTTTCTGTTTGGTTTTTTTAGCCGATAGAGCTTAAGTGTGACTATCCTTGTGGGAAGAGGAGGTATGTGGCTTTACTGGACCCATAGGCAGGGAAGAGTTGCCAGAGTTCAAATCATGGGGGAGCCAGAAGCCAAGAGGGCTCCGACTCGTTAGAACAGCCTGTGAGCCAAGGGTGAAAATAAGTGGGAGACAGGAGCCGTTTAGCCCCAGAAACCCTGAAATGGCGCCTGGTCCCATCTAAATTTAAGCTGACCAGGGGACACTTTTCTTCAGAAACTGGCCCCTGGTCACTACATCCAAAAATTCAATTCCATAGCTATTAATGCATGATGAACTATTCAGAACAAATATTTGCCCCTTGTTGATTAGAAGTGGCCCCTGGTTCCATGTTGAATGAAGTGAACCAGGGGCCATTTTGTGTAAAAAGAAGCCTGTGGTTCATCATTTCTTATTTTCACCCTTGCTGTGAGCTTTTCGGTCCAGTGCCAAAGAACCACATGAAATGCCACATTTAATGACCATCTGGATGATTCCAGGAACTACCTCCCTCAGTTTGGTCACACTCATTTTAATATAGTATTCATTGCAAGCTTGGGTGTCTACCATCACTGTCAGTTAATTCAACAAGTCTTAACCGCAAAAGGAAGTGACAATTTGCTTCACAAATCTGTCCTTGCAGACTTGGGTAGTGATGTACATGTGGCAGAGGTCCATGCCATGGGTCTGGTAGAAAAACACATAACCACACCTCTTGCTATAGTAACATGTAGTAACAAGTATGAAAGAGCATATACTTGACATGAAAAAGTATTATAAAAGACTGCAGCAATTCCTTGCAACTTTATGACTATCTTGGTGGCAAAATTGGGCTATTCCATTGAAAATCCATACTACCCCTGTGGAAGATTTTGGAAATATATTCCACAGAGAGAGTATGAATTTCAAATGGAATTAACACATTAGCAGTTCCATTTGAAATTCACTCTCCCTGAAGATTCAGGTTAAATCTTTTTCAGAGGGTGTACGAAATTCAAATGGAGCTGCCTAATGTCCTCATTCCATTTGAAATTCATACTCCCCCTGTGGAAGACATTTCCAAAATCTTCCACAGGGGTAGTGTGGATTTTAAATGGAATAGCCCAATGGAGTGAAGATCCCAATGACTTGCAAAGGAGACGCAGAGTGTTCCCAGGAACAACAACATCTCCAAAAGAGATGTTTCGGGTCTGGACAGCTTGTTAAGATCCAAGACATCAGCAAGATTAGATTTCATCAGAGGGTTACTTCTAGATGAAGAACTCTGTGATATTGTTGCCAAAGAGGTTAAGAAAGGGAATAAAGCTCTGTCTAGTGCCATGTTTAGCCTCAACAATAAAAAACTACAACGCCATGCCAGCAAGGAGCTCAAAATAAACCGGAAGGCAATATTAAAGGAACACAAAAAGCTTCCTGGACGAAAACCCTTCGACCCAGACACGATTACAAACGTGCACAACTTCTATGAAGCAGTAGAGCAGCCTTTGCCAGAGAAGAAGTTGGTGTCAAAGAAGTCGCAGAAACCTCAAATGATACTCACCAGGCCCATAAAACAAGTATATGAACAGTTTAAAGCATGTCAAGTCATTCAAGCAAGCAAAATATTATGGTTGCATGTGTGAGTTCTGTGAAAACATTAAACTTAAAGTCAGTGTCTTAGACCAACACCTGCAGATAGCTGGATTGACAGCACTCAAGTTGAGAGACAACCAGAATGCCGTCTCAATTACGATGTGCAACAAAGGAGCAGACCAGGAGTATCATAAGCTTGAATGCATTCGTTGGCAATGCAAGGAGTGTGGACCTGACACCCTGAAAAAACACCTGTCATCTATCCCCTCAACTATGCAGAAGAAACACATTTCCTGGAAGAAGTGGGACTATATAAAGTATGACTACATCAAGAATGGAAAGACCATAACAAAGAAGAAGAAAGGGCTTGTACTGAAAGAAGGAACAATCCAGAACTTGATCCAAGAGCTGACTGCAGAAGTGAGGCCCCATGCTGATCATCTGTTTACATGGCGATGGCAGGCACGGCAGTACAGCGACCTGAAGAAAAATCTCCCTGCAAAATGGGTGCTCTCTGTGTGGGATTTTGCAGAGAATTTCACCTGCTTCTACCAATACGCTGCACAGAGCTGTTACTGGACCAGGAACCAAGTAACACTTCATCCCGTTGTGACCTATTATAAGTGCCAGCAACCAAATTGCACCCAGCAAGTTTCCGAGTCCATTGTATTCATATCTGACGACAACAAGCATGACTTTGATGCTGTTCATTCCTTTCTCGAAAGTTCATCAGTATATGGAGCTTGTTGCTATCCACTTGCAGCAGAAAAGGGGACTGCATAATATCGAGATGATGGTACGTTTTTCCGACGGATGCGCGTGTCAATATAAGTCCAAGGGGCCAATCAGTGATGTTGCGCATGCCACAGCTGATTACAACTTCAGAATCAGCCATAATTATTATGGCTCTCGTCATGGTAAAGGCGCATCAGATGGGAAATCAGCAGTTATCAAAAGCAATGTTGCCATCAAGTGTGGGACAGCAGTAATCAGAAATGCCAGGGACTTGTATGATCACTGTTCAGAAAACTTGGTAAGAGATGGAGCAAATGACACCTGCATGCACTTCCACAGACATTTTTACTACATGTGGAAAGATGAATGTTATTAAAGCATATGTACATGTTATGATCAAATAGGGTATAGTCAAAGTGTTGTTGAGGCACACTTGGCTAAATAATTATCCAACCATTATTGACAAATCAGATTCAGATGTTGTGCTACCCAGCTAATAATACAAGCACTGGTTAGCCAGTTCAATACATTATAGGTGCAAAGCAAGGGAAAACTTGGACCATTCGTCAGACGCTTACCCAAAGTGGAAACTTCATCACACATGTCGTGTGAATCCTACCGGATCAGCTGGTGCCATGGAGTCGGTTGGGGCAGTAAGAATTTTCAGCTGTTCCCAGTACAAACATAATCTAAAATACACCAAATATCTTGGTGATGGTGATTCGGCAGCCTACAAGAAGGTTTAGGAAAGTAAGCCGTATGGGCCAGAATTTCCTATCAAGAAACTGGAATGTGGGGCGTGTGAAGCGCTGTGGCACCAGACTTTGACGTCTAAAAAACGAGAACAAACATCTCAAACTATGATAATAATCACAGAGGACATTGGCCTAAAGCCATCACACATCATATAATAAACTGTTGGAAGAAGCCAATGGAGTTACAATAGGCAGTATTATCAACATGGCACCACACATCAATGCACTAAATTGTGTAAAGGCTTGTATATATGGACCACTGTGCTTTGACTATGGGAAGGCCTGTATAGACCAATTGTGAGGTCTATAAATCGGAAAGGTTTCAGACCAGTAATGCTTTTCAATAGGGAGTCCAGATTTTGTGGTCTATGAATCGAAGTGGTTCAGAGCAGCGTGTTTGGTCTGATAAACTCCCCTTCCCATTATGTCAAGTATATATGGTAAGATAAAACAAAACAAAATTTGGCACTTTCAAAGTAGGGCTGTTCAGAGAATACGTTCAAACATTCCTCAGAGTCAAGCAAGAGGCTTTGGGATATCCCGATGGTTGTGATACACTGTTAGAACAAGGGAAGTATAGAATGAAATTTCTTCAGAGGAGGGTGTTTGGTTAGAAATTACTGAAGTCATATCTCTTCCCAAAAAGTTAACTGTTTTATTGCTCACATTGTTTTGTTATATTGTGTTTATGCTTTGAATTTGTTTATGCGCTGTGGTCTAGATGTAACAGCGCTTTATAAAAGAATTGTGTATGTATGTATGTATGTATGTATGTATGTTAGATCCTGCAAAGATAGAGCACAACCCAGGTTTGAGACAAGTATCCAAAGCAGCTTTAAATTGTTAGAGGCATATATTATAAGCAGCTTTCACGACAGCACATGTATTCTGAAATTGAAAAACTTGGAAATTTTTTGACACATATCTTGTGGACGAGTGTCCCTTCAGATCCCAACAAAATATAAACCCGAAATTGGTAGTGTCCTGGGGGGAATTGACAGATGAACTTTGCATGCTCACCAACTTCAAGAGAGGATATGAACATTGATGAAACAGGAGAGCTCGACATTTCAAATTTTTGGAAGGGATTTGGTGCTAGATTTCCATAACTCTACAAATACACCAGGCACAAAAAGAAACTCGTCAGTTATATTCATCCTTGCTCTTCAATAACTTGATAATTTTGGATTATTCTGAAATATACATTTTGTTAAATGGACTCTGCTTTCTCATTTGACACCCTGTTCGTGAAAAACGAACAAGAATTGACCAAGATATGCGCCTCCAAAGCCTCAAACCCCAAAATCAAAAGTTGCATTTTCAACGATTTTCAATGGGAACGCAACGTTGTATTGCACACAAGCACCACAGGCCAATCAATAAATCGCACAGTGTAACAGGCACAATTGAATCGTTAAAATTGCAACTTTTCATTTTGGGGTTTGAGAGTTTGGAGGTGCATATCTTGGTCAATTCTTGCTCAATGTTCACGAACAGGGTGTCAAATGAGAACGAAAAGTCCAATTAACAAAATGTATATTTCAGAATAATCCAAAATTATCAAGTTATTGAACAGCAAGGATGAATATAACTGACGAGTTTCTTTTTGTGCCTGGTGTACATGTGATATCCAGTTGGATCAGTTGACGTGGAATGCAGTTTCAGCGCTTACAAAACCTTGTTGACCGACAAGCGTCACAGACTTACAGAACTTCATACAAAGGCTCAAAGGGCCTTGTAGCTATGTACTTTAACAGCAACATCGTTGGACGATGGGAAGGTTACCATTGATCTTGAACTTTAAAAGGATCGTCATGAACAGACTTTCTAAGAAAAAGATGTATATTTGTACATGATGTAAATATCCCGGTGTCAATATAAAAATGCAAAATATCGCAAAAAACAATGTATATCATGTACAGTGATTGCAAGCAGCAATTAACCGATGACCTTTTTTACAAGGAAAGAATACTTGTAAAGTCACTTAACAATTAACTTCCAAGCATGCAATTGTCATATCAAAATGAATAATTTAGGAATAAACTAATAAAATTTACCATTTTCAAAAGGTACCAATGCCAGATGACGTTGATCTCGTTTTATGACGTTGTTTTGTTTTATGAAGTCTTCAAAACTTGCATCAAGATGGAGATATCATAAACTACAAGTTCACTGATCAAGCATTTGCAGAAATGCACGATAACTTACAACAACAAAAAAACAGCTACAAATGATGATAATCCCAGAGGACATCTGACTAAAGCCATCATGCATTTAGTTTTGATTTTGGATAAACTACATGTTATTGAGCTTGTGTTCAATGCCATTGCCAAAAATTATGCATATCAGCCTTCTTTTTGAACTTTTTTCCCCATTAAATCAACCCGGTGTGGTTCTAAGCATAAAAACACTGATTTTTTTCACCTACCATTAACCTTGGTGGTGTGAAATCATAATCAGTGAATTGAACAATTGTGGCATGAAACAAATAGAGTTGTTTCAAACTCTTATAGAAAAGCTTTTAATGAGTTGGAAGAGGATTGATTTTTTATAGTGTTGGCCGATACCGATCTATGAATCGGAGATCGGTGCCGATATGGACTGCATCGGCCTAGAATCTGAATCGGCAGATGAGCTATCAGCTGCCGATCTAGCTTACCGATCTCTGAACTTGACAGTAATAAAAGTACACAACAATTCTTTAAGCTTACCATTACTTTCTTATGTAACATTACTACTATTTTAATGCCAATATATTTCCAAAAAACGTTGTTACCACCGCAAGAATCATGTCGTTTTATACTGTATTTTATAATATTATCCACTCAGTGACAACACTCCCGACTGTACAGTGCGTCCCTGGGAAAAATTTGTAAACACTTTAACACTCGACACGTGATTGCGCCCTTCAATGTCGGGTTTCCCAAGGTGAATTTGAGGGCATGTTATTTTTAGAATCGCGCACATTCTCGCTATTCCTCCTCACACGGATGATTTCATCCGAACACGTGAATTCTTTCTGTAAACAACTCTGCACAACCAATCAGGATGGGAATTCCGCGGTATTCCCCAATACGTCATATGCATAAATTATTATAATATCGATGGAGCTGATTTAGCTGCAGGGTCATCGAATCAATTCGCGCAGTGATTCGCCTAACTTGGTTAGCAAAGTTGATTCATGGAGAAGAAAGAAGAATAAAACAATCAAGAGAAATGGATTAATGATTAAACTTCCGACAATCGGAGGCACTGAGTGAGTAACGCTGGGACTTGGGGTGTAAAATGGTATTTTATTTGGGTTGATATTGACATGAAAAACCTCTAAAAACGGTCATCATATTATATAGTTACAGGTTTGGGGAATTAAGCTTTGACCGTTAACATTACTGGGGCCCGACTTGAATGAACTTGTACTGGTTGTAGAATAACATTTAAGGAATCTGAATCGGGATCGGAGCGGCCCGATCTGCTAATTTTCAGATCGGAGATCGGCAGATCCGATCTTGGGTTGGATCGGCCAACACTAATTTTTTAATACAAATAGATGAGATTGATTTGTTCTGTATTCACTGTCTTTTTACCACGTATACAGAGGTCATTAGACACGTTTAAAGGGTCTCATAACTATCATGGCATTAGGACTATGGGCCACCAGTCTCCTCTGGAACTGTGGAATGAAGGAATGTTATTTAACACCGCTTCTGCGCATAACATAAGGGAGACCCATTTTGGTGTGCATTTTGACAAACCGGTAGCTGAAAGAACCTTGAAAGAACGGAGATACACAAAAAAGCAGACATTACCAGCTACCGAGGATCTGAAGCTGTTGAAAGAATATACAGAAAAGAATATAGAAGTGGAGATGCAGAATCTTAAGCAACACACTTGTGCCTCAACCTGGAGGGCATTGTCAAAGACTATGTTTGTGACAGTTACAGTTTCTTAAGCAACACACTTGTGCCTCAACCTGGAGGGCATTGTCAAAGACTATGTTTGTGACAGTTACAGTTTTCAACAAGAAAAGAGGTGGGGAAGTTGCAAAGATGAGGTTGCAGAGCTTTCTTGAAAGGGAAAACAGTAAGGTGCAGCAGTGACCTATTTAAATGATAATAGAGAAACCTGAGTACTTTATAGTCTCAACTCTGGCTTGATCAATACAAGACAGTACACAGAATTGAATAAGGTATAGATCATTGCGGATTCCATAATGGCCCCAAAGCCATATGACCTGGAAAACCCACATACAAATGCTTTAACATCCACTACCATGACCAGATCTTAGAAACACATGCAGTCCATCTGGCAAATGCAGGAAATCTATCTACTCTTCAGATACTAGAGGGAAACAGGTTACTTAACAAACATTATTTTTAAATGCAATCCATCCATATGTTTTATGTTTTAACTAGATATTATTTGTTTTTGGTGTTATTATTTTGAAAAATTGTAAATTTAACTTTGAATTATTCAAAGATTTATGTATGTTCTTTACATCTGTAAGATAATTGTTTTTAAAACGATCTCTTATCATGTTTTGTAATAACCTGTATAATAATAATGTTCTTTTATATATCTATCTTTTAATCTTGTTTTTATGTTTAATGTTATACACCACGGACATGTGGAAGAACAAATATTTTTAAACATGTAACCGTGTATAAATAAAGTGAATGAATGAATGAACGACCGACAATAAGATCTTAGAATCCCATGCAGTCCATCTGGCAAATATAGAAGATCTATCTACTCGCCAGATACAAGAGGGGAGTGACAATAAGATCTCAGAAACCCATATAGTCTATCTGGCAAATGTAGAAGATCTATCTACTCTCCAGATACAAGAGGGGAGTGACAATAAGATCTCAGAAACCCATACAATCCATCTGGCAAATGTAGAAGATCTATCTACTCTCCAGATACAAGAGGGAGTGACAATAAGATCTCAGAAACCCATACAATCCATCTGGCAAATGTAGATCATCTATCTACTCTCCAGATACAAGAGGGGAGTGACAATAAGATCTCAGAAACCCACACAATCCATCTGGCAAATGTAGATCATCTATCTACTCTCCAGATACAAGAGGGGAGTGACAATAAGATCTCAGAAACCCACACAATCCATCTGGCAAATGTAGAAGATCTATCTACTCTCCAGATACAAGAGGGGAGTGACAATAAGATCTCAGAAACCCATACAATCCATCTGGCAAATGTAGATCATCTATCTACTCTCCAGATACAAGAGGGGAGTGACAATAAGATCTCAGAAACCCACACAATCCATCTGGCAAATGTAGAAGATCTATCTACTCTCCAGATACAAGAGGGGAGTGACAATAAGATCTCAGAAACCCATACAATCCACCTGGCAAATGTAGAAGATCTATCTACTCTCCAGATACAAGAGGGGAGTGACAATAAGATCTCAGAAACCCATACAATCCACCTGGCAAATGTAGAAGATCTATCTACTCTCCAGATACAAGAGGGGAGTGACAATAAGATCTCATAAACCCACACAATCCATCTGGCAAATGTAGAAGATCTATCTACTCTCCAGATACAAGAGGGAGTGACAATAAGATCTCAGAAACCCACACAATCCATCTGGCAAATGTAGAAGATCTATCTACTCTCCAGGTACAAGAGGGGAGTGACAATAAGATCTCAGAAACCCATACAATCCATCTGGCAAATGTAGAAGATCTATCTACTCTCCAGATACAAGAGGGGAATGACAATAAGATCTCAGAAACCCATGCAGTCCGTCTGGCAAATGTAGAAGATCTATCTACTCTCCAGATACCAGAAGGGAACAACAATAAGATCTCAGAAACCAATGCAGTTCGTCTGGCAAATGTAGAAGATCTACCTACTCTTCAAAAACCAGAAGGTACACAATTAAAACAAGGTTTAGATGTTGTGGTATCCAAACCAAAATTAAACCTGATAATATGGAATACGGGCTGTGCAGGATAAATAGTATACACCAATTCTCACAGAGGGTCTATCAAACCATATATTGACATCCTTTTGAGAGTGTGTGCAGTTACATGCTGGACAGTTCATTCTA
Source organism: Amphiura filiformis (assembly GCF_039555335.1). NCBI lineage: Eukaryota > Metazoa > Echinodermata > Ophiuroidea > Amphilepidida > Amphiuridae > Amphiura > Amphiura filiformis. The sequence continues at coordinate 21,993,408 of NC_092638.1, forward strand.
TGGGACTGCGCTGGGCAGTTCATAATTTCGCTTAAAATAAAAAATTGCATAATTTTAGAGGTGGAAAAATAGACCACAAACGAGATCTAGACAAGCCTTGAATTTGGGAGCGGAACAGGTGTTGCATGGGCATTTTGCATGGCAACCAGAGAATCATGAAAGTCAGCGGCTTCAAATATCGCACCGATAAGATGGCCGGCGGCAACGAGTTGAAATAAATAAATCATAAACGGGATAAACTGGATGGCATCATGAAAAGGTTAGACAACATGGATGACAAATTGGACAGTATGGCATGCTGAGATGCAGAAGACGTGGAACAAATAGAACTCGACCCCACTTTTCACGACAAATGTCCAGAGTTGGAAATAGACGAATTAGAGGGGGAATTGGTCAAAATAGATCACAAACGAGATTCAGACAAGGTTTGCATTTTGAGCGGAGCAGGTGTTGCATGGGCATTTTGCACAGCAACCACAGAATCATGAAAGTCAGCGGCATCAAATATCGCAGCGACAAGTAGATGATTCAGCTGTTTCATCCCAACAACAACAACAACCACCAAACTTACCAATTCAGCAAATACAACATGAAATCACATTACTGCAGAAACGCGAAGAGACATTTAACAACTTGAACAGAGTTTATCCCTCCAAAAGTTAAAAAGCAACTACAGTATAGAAAGATTGCAGAACTAAAAGGATATGTACAAGAGTACAAAAATGAGTTGCAAATGGGAGAGAGAAAGACTTGAAAAGTTTAAACAAAATGTAACTTTGGAAAAACATACAAAAAGGAAACATCAAAAATGCGTTTTACTATTATAAATGCAAAGCAAAGCCTCTGGAGAGTCTACAAGATGCACAAATATAGGAACTTCTGAAAAGCAACAAACAGCTTCGATATGAAAATGAAAACATGTCTGCTGGAAGAATGTATGAACGATAAAGTTGTGAAAACATTTGAAGGTGGTCGGTTTGTAGACGGTGTACGGCTTGTATGCTATGATTTTCTTTCACGGAATGTTGGCACAGAACACGTAGCTCCTTTAATAACATCCGTGTTGGAAAAAATGACAAATATGGATGTTGGTCGTCTGCAAAAGCCTATCCTTGTCAAACTTATGGCCCTTGAGGCTGACATCCTCGAAAATTGCTTCATATCGACAATGTAACTCTGCATACAGATGCAACAACGAAAAAAGATAAACACTATTACAGTTACCAAATGACACCAGAGACAGGCAGTTATTCTCTCGATCTACAGGAAACTGTCAGAGGGGACACCAAAACCCAAATTGACACAACCAAAACTCTCTTGAAGGAACTGGCTCATCTGGTTGCCCCAGATGCTGCTGATAAAGTAGATCGGCCTACAGAATATCAACTGTTGTTTCAAATTAAGAACACAATGACTGATCCTTCTACAAGATGCACAAATCCAGGAACTTCTGAAAGCAACAAACAGCTTCGATATGAAAATGAAAACATGCAGTGTCTGCTAGAAGAATGTATGAACGATAAAGTTGTGAAAACATTTGAAGGTGGTCGGCTTGTATGCTATGATTTTCTTTCACGGAACGTTGGCACAGAACATGTAGCTCCTTTAATAACATCTGTGTTGGAAAAAATGACAAATATGAATGTTGGTCGTCTGCCAAAGCCAAATTATGGCCCTTGAGGCTGACATCCTGGCAAAAAAGCAATTGCTGGTCGAAAATTGCTTCATAGTGACAACGTAACTCTGCATACAGATGTAACAACGAAAAAAGATAAACACTATTACAGTTACTAAATGACACCAGAGACAGGCAGTTATTCTCTCGATCTGCAGGAAACTGTCAGAGGGGACACCAAAACCCAAATTGACACAACCAAAACTCTCTTGAAGGAATTGGCTGATTTGGTTGCCCCAGATGCTGCTGATAAAGTAGATCGACCTACAGAATATCAACTGTTGTTTCAAATTAAGACCACAATGACTGATCCGAGGTCCCACTAGTAAGGAATGGGTAGAGGGCCTAGAAATGTGGAGGGAGGACATTTTGAAGTCAAATATTGTGCCACACTTTAAAGACTTATCTACTGGGACAATACTAAAGTTCGCTACAATAAACGATTTTCATTGTGGAAAGCATTTTTTGTTGGGCTTAGCCGATAGAGCTAAAGTGTGACTATCCATGTGGGAAGAGGAGGTATGTGACTTTACTGGACCCATAGGCAGGGAAGAGTTGCCAGAGTTCAAATCTTAGGGGAGCCAGAAGCCAAGTGGGCTCCGACTCGTTAGAACAGCCTGCAAGCTTTTCGGTCCGGGTGCCACAGAACCACATGGAATGCCATCACTATTTAATGACCATCTGGATGATTCCAGGAACTACCTCCCTCAGTTTGGACACACTCGTTTTAATATAGTATTCGTAGCAAGCTTGGGTGTCTACCATCACCATCAGTTAATTCAACAAGTCTTAACTGCAAAAGGAATTGTCAATTTGCTTCACAAATCTGTCCTTGCAGACTTGGGTAGTGATGTATCTGTGGCAGAGGTCCATGCCATGGGTCTGGCAGAAAAATACATAATCACACCTCTTGCCATAGTAACATGTAGTAACAAGTATGAAAGAGCATATGTGACCATCCAGCACAACTGAGCCCTGAAGTCGCCAATCATCATTTTTGAGATATTCAACCAAAATATTCTGCTTAAAATTAGCTTTAAAATGATGTATATCATGTCTATAGTACTTGACATTTAAGTAGTGAAAAATCAATAAAACAGTCAATAAATCCTTTGTTTCCTATTGTTTATTGTTAAGTTCAATGGAGCATATCTCAATAGTGGCACTGGCGACATCCAGGCTCAGTTGTGCTGGATGGTCACATATACTTGACATGAAAAAGTATTATAAAAGACTGCAGTCATTCCTTGTAACTTTATGACTATCTTGGTGGCAAAATTGGGCTATTCCATTGAAAATCCATACTACCCCTGTGGAAGAGTTTGGAAATATCTTCCACAGAGGGAATATGAATTTCAAATGGAATTAACACATTAGCAGTTCCATTTGAAACTCACTCTCCCTCAGGTGAAGATTCAGGTTGGATCTTTCTCGGAGGGTGTACAAAATTCATATGGAGCTGCCTAATGTGCTCATTCCATTTGAAATTCATATTTCCCCCTGTGGCAGACATTTCCTAAATCTTCTATCCACAGGGGTAGTGTGGATTTTAAATGGAATAGCCTGATGGAGTGAAGGTATCAATGACTTGCAGATAATGCAGGAGACAGTGTGTTCCCGGGAACAACAACATCTCCGAAAGAGATTTTTCGGGTCTCGCCAGACTATTGAGATCCAAGACATCAGCAAGATTAGATTTCATCAGAGGGTTACTTCTCTATACACACAATAAAACAGCAATTGCGTTGCAGCAGATATCGGAGGATGAACTGAACAACAAGTTGAGCTCAGCGGTGAAGTTGGCCAGAGCATCATTAGACAAATACAAGAAGAGATGTGAAGAGCTGAACAGGCAACGCCTGGCAGTGCTTCAGGAGAAGAAGAAAAAGAGAGAAACCCAAGAATTGAACAGAATCAAAGTTGCACAGAATGCGATACACAAAATATGTACAGATGGCCAACAAAAAGATGCAGGAGTCCAAGCTCTCATAAATAAATATGTTAGCACAAAAGACAAAAAGGAAGCCTTGAAAAGACAAATAATATTTGCAGCAATGTCATACAGCAACTTACCACTAGAGTAGAACTGCCGCCGACTGGGCAAACTTGTGCCGATTTGTTTAAGATTCCATACAAACAACTCTGCATCATCACCAAAGGAAGAACTCTTGCTCAATAGCATCAAGCTTGTAAAAAGGCCTATAATAGAGCTTTAACTTCAAAAAGTATTGAACTTTCCAGTTCATTACACCACCTCTGAAGTAAGAACTTGCTTGGAACGACAACCATACGTATATTTCTCACAGCAGAAGTTTCAATTGACACAAAGTGTTTTTTGTCAACTTTATCCAGATCACGAATACAAAAAGTTCATCATGAACAGTCACGACAGTTATATCTGTGATTCATCAACATTATATACTGCAAACGCTTCAGCAATTCCTGTACGGTATGTGAACATTAATATTATTCCAGTACCGGCCACGTCCACACCTAAACCAACGGTTCGAGAACTTTTAGATCAAAAGCGAATCACAGAACGTGTTGCCTCTGAAAGTACTAATCCTACGGAGTTGTGTACCAGTAGACCTAGCAACAGAAGCCCAACATCTTCTGGTGACACATCTTCAACTATACCACAGATCAGTCCAAGTTTAACGTTGTGTACACCTGATATACCAGCTCCTCCTAATGGCTATGTGCATGAAAAGAAGGAACCACAAAGAAGAAGTCTAGTGAAACGCCAGTTGCAACAAATCTTTTCTGGACATCAACTGTGGATGAGTCTTCCAAAGAAAGCAATAAAGAAGAGTTTCAAAGTGTATCTACTTTTTACAATTATTTGGGACTTTGTCATGCTTCTACCTTCTGTGCAATGCTACCTCACGCAGTACCCTGCTGTACTTTTGTCAGTCATTTTTAGAAGCACACAACATCATTCAATCGGTTAATAAACCAAGACACAATGCTTTTTTTTCTATTTTCCCGCGCATGCCTATAGGGAAATTGTTTAATTTTGTGTGCTTTTATTTAATGAATAATGGTATAACAATCTCCAAAAACGACTGTTTTTCTGCAAGAAAACTTTGGTAAGACTCTGAAAATACATTAAGACTATTTTTAAGGAATATGTTTTTCGTGAAGTTGTAAACCCAAGGAATCCACTAAGATTTACCATGTGGTACAGTTGAAATTGATGAATTTTATTTTGGTCATCAAAAGAAATATGGTTGTGGTAAAATTAAGGGCAAGCCACCAACCTGGGTTGTTGCACTATATCACATAGGGAGACTCAGAGATTTATTTTGTATCCACATAGATTTTAGAACTAAACGTACTCTTGTTAAAATTGTAAAAAGACATGTTGCAAAACGTTGTTTTATGTATAGGATAATGGCCAAGGATTAGAACGTGAGTGGGTAAGAATGGCTGAGCTGCGGAGCGCGGCCATTCTTACCACTCACGCTCTAATCCGCGCCATTAACCGATTTAATACACACCTATGACGTCGCTATTGTTTTACCGCTCCATTATTTTTCACGAATGGAGTGTTATTGAAATTTGATGCTCTTTACAAATTGATCAATTGCTCACACTGAATACACTATCAAATACACTAATAGAATGATCGTACTAGGTGCGGGTGAAAAATACACGGACTCAGCTTTATGTAAAATTTCTATAGAATTACCCATCATATCACGATCCAGGTGTTTAGTTTAAATCATCCGTAACCACGTTCTTGAATTATAAAGATCTAAAATGTTTGTTACCCAAATTGAATAAACGTAGATTCGTAAAATCATTAAAGTGATTAGAAGTACAATCAATAGTTCTTTATGCCCACTTCTAATGTGTTAACTATTGACATGATTGAAGTAGTTGCGTTTAGGTCTGTATTTTGCATAATAAAGAAAATTGGCAAACTGGTCATAGGTTAATATGAAATAGTTAAATGCAGATCATTGCAGTTTTGTACCTCAAGAAAGGTAGACCTGCCGCTATCATGAGCAATGATATTCTTCTCTATGAATCGAGTGTTCGATTTTGGACAACCTTGCAATTATGGACACTATTTATTTATCTTGGATACTAGTAATTATAATTTGTGATGGAATCATTCCGAGGATATATATCGTTGATTCAAGCAGCAAGGACCTAAATCAGGTATGATTCTACTTTAAGTCAAGTAAGGTACGAAAATTTTAAATGTGTAAACTTTGTTTTATTTGGTTGGCCTTATTGCAACCCATTTTACCTAGGCCTATTATGTCCCTGAACTTGGTGGCAAAAAAACAACAAACAAACTTCGCCGCTTCATACGCGAAATAAAAGCTCAACTTCCAGTCCCCCTGGAGCGTCCCTAACATTATAATATTTAATTATCGGATAGGCCTACTGATCGATGTAAGTAAATATTCAAACATGCCAAAATACTATCAGATGAAACATCAGATGTACTAAAGTGAAATAAAAATTATACCGAAAATAGACCTACTGTGGCTTTTATCATTATTAAACATGCCCAAAGCAAACGATTTAAAAATAAACAGATACATAGGCCTAAATACATGATACATAATGTGTATTATGTAGCAATGTTGCCCAAAATGTAACAAATTAAACGTTGGTCCCAAGCCACTGAAAGCGATAAAAATATAAAGAACAAAAAAATGATATAAAAAACACTAAGCGTAGAAAGAAAGGTCCAAATAATTTAAAGTTACGGGCTTACTAAGTTAAGCCTAAATAAGCATTTTCCACCAAAGTGAGGGTAAAAACACATCTTGCATGATAAGTATATACAACTTTTAACCTGCCCGTTTTGATCTTGCCTTACTTTTCACAGATTGCATTGTAAATTTATGTTTAAGGGCTCGGATAGCGGCGTTTTCACGTGTAGGCCTATATAATATATTTGAGGGACCTGAGAGCAAATCAGACACATCGAATTGGATTTTGAACACGAGGAATGTCCTTCTGATATCAAATAATTCTGATTTTTATTAAATTCGCGATATATAGCCTACATTACACATTTTATGGCAAATTATTAAAAATTGTAAATTGTAAAAAAGTAAATTGTATAAATCTAACGATATGCACCTAAAGATTATGAAGTTGGGATGAACAGCTGTCCATCATATGAAAATTTTGACCTTCATTATTACAGATTTTTTCCTCAAAACACTAAAATGTAGGTCTTTTTGGAAAAAATGTTTATGTTCAATATGAAAGGTCAACATTTTCAATTCGACTTTTCATCCCAGCTAGGCCTACATAGGCCTACAGTTTCATTACATATCATTTATTAGATTTATAAAGTTTACTTGAGGACTGTTAAATTAAAAATATGACATTTTAATAATTTGCCATAAAATTTGTATTATATCACGAATTTCACAAAATCAAAATTATTATTTTTTTTATATCAGAAGGACAATCCTCGTATTCAGCATGTAATTCGATGTCTGATGTGCTCTCATGTCCCATAACAATAATGTGCAAATGTTGCTATCCGCTTCCTTAATTTATTGTATTAATGAAAATCATAGTTTTGTTGTTTTTCGTATCATTGTTTTGCATGAATGAAGTGATGATAACAATACTGCACTTTACGCAAATACATGCTTTTCGAAAGTGCAATTGTTATTAACACTACATTCGTAAATGCCAGTACTTTTTCCCTGAAAAGTATTTGCTTTGCAGAAAAAAAGAGAAAGGCATTACGAATGGCGTGTTATTGTAATCATCGCTCCATTCGTGGAAAATAATGGAGCGGTAAAACAATAGCGCGACGTCATAGGTGTGTATTAAATATACTGATAGCTGGAAAGGTTAAGGTCATTAAATAGCCTTGGATATAGACCACTTGGCATCTGACGTCATTGCCCGGCAGTATGCGCGCGCATTATGGCAATTTCAATTGTTCTTTGCCCTGCAGTGTGCGTGCGCATCGTAGTCTGCTAAGGGCACGTGCATTTTAAATCGCCCGCCACATTTCATATAGTACAGGAAAGCCATTGAACAGTGTAGCGGCTCGTTCGAGCATATCGATAGACGAGTCCCTCGCCTTTGTTGATAAACAGTGATGTCAAGCAGGGACAGACTTAGGTTTCAGTTTTCTACTGGCCCTCCGGGCCAGTAAAATGGCAAATCTAGTGGCCCTGCAATAAATTTACTGGCCCAGCTTTTTCAATATGTTCTACTGCCAAAAAAAACCCCAACTTTTTTGTCAGCGCTTTTGGTGAAAAATCTATATTCATTTTTAACCATTTGTCATCATACAATGTGTATCATATCGCAAATATCAAAAAATCTAAATTATTTGATATTCCTCGTTTTCAAAATGCAATTCGATATGTCTGATGTGCTCTCAGGTCCCACAAAAAAATATGTGGAAACATCACTATCCGAGTCAGATGGCGAAGAGCAGTGATGTTATTATCTATAGGTCTTCAGTTCAGAGCATCGGTCCGTGATCCGAAGGTCCCAGGTTCAAATCCTGGATTGTCAGGGAAATTTTTTCACTGGCTGTCATTTATGTATGTGGAGACTTGTGTTTAAAAAACCTTTCTCAGATCACTATCCGAGCCCTTAAAGTCAAGCAAACCTTTACATTTTAATTTGTTTTGTACTGAATGTACTCAATGTAGAGAGTGTAGTCACTAACACAAGTTCAGTCAGTAGTCCTGTCGTTTTTAGTTCCATAAGTTTCATACTAGGCGGCATTTGCTATCATCATCAGATATAATTATGTAGCGCATGAAAAGTAGTACATAGGCCTACTATCATCGTAAAAAGCGGCCGTTTAAATTTCCAACTTGCTAGCAATGCAAGAATAAATATTATACAAAAAACTGTGTAAATATGACCATCACTGATATCTTGTCTCGTAAGTTTTATATCAGGCTCAAAAATCTAGTGGCCGCCGGGCCAGCATTGTTGAAGTTTACTGGCCCGATGCAAAATCCACTGGCCCCGGGCCACCGGGCCACTGCTTAAATCCGTCCCTGATGTCAAGTGGTCTATAACCATTTTACTTTATAGTACATTCCAAAGAGTATAAAAATATTGGTATAATGCATGAAAAGAAGGAACCACAAAGAAGTCTAGTGAAACGCCAGCTGCAACAAATCTTTTCTGGACATCAACTGTGGATGAGTCTTTCAAAGAAAGCAATAAGAAGAGTTTCAAAGTGTATCTACTTTTTACGATTATTTGGGACTTTGTCATGCGTCTACCTTCTGTGCAATGCTACCTCACGCAGTACCCTGCTGTACTTTTGTCAGTCATTTTTAGAAGCACACAACATCATTCAATCGGTTAATAAACCAAGACGCAATTTTTTTTTTCTTTTTTCCCGCGCATGCCTATAGGGAAATTGTTTAATTTTGTGTGCTTTTATTTAATGAATAATGGTGTAACAATCTCCAAACGACTGTTTTTCTGCAAGCCAACTTTGGTAAGACTCCGAAAATACATTAAGACTATTTTTAAGGAATATGTTTTTCGTGAAGTTGTAAACCCAAGGAATCCTCTAAGATTTACCAGTGGTACAGTTGAAATTGATGAATTTTATTTTGGTCATCAAAAGAAATATGGTCGTGGTAAAATTAAGGGCAAGCCACCAACCTGGGTTGTTGCACTATATCACATAGGGAGACTCAGAGATTTATTTTGTATCCACATAGATTTTAGAACTAAACGTACTCTTGTTAAAATACATGTTGCAAAACGTTGTTTTATATATACTGATAGCTGGAAAGGTTAAGGTCATTAAATAGCCTTGGATATAGACCACTTGGCATCTGGACGTCATTGCCCGGCAGTATCTTGGCGCATTATGGCAATTTCAATTGTTCTTTGCCCTGCAGTGTGCGACGCATCGTAGTCTGCTAAGGGCACGTGCATTTTAAATCGCCCGCCACATTTCATATAGTACAGGAAAGCCATTGAACAGTGTAGCGGCTCGTTCGAGCATATCGATAGACGAGTCCCTCGCCTTTGTTGATAAACAGTGATGTCAAGTGGTCTATAACCATTTTACTTTATAGTAGGGATAACCATCAAAATTTCATGTTGACCCTATTGCTACAAAAGATTGTTTTCTGAGTAGCACTAATCAACAGAAGTATTTTGGTGGTAAATGGTCAAAATCGGTCAAAAACTTTTGAATTATGAATTATCAAAGTTTCCCATTCTGACCGGTCATTGGAACGAAATAAAATGACAAGGTCCAAAAATAGCAGTTGGGAGCAAAATTGGCATAAGCATATATTTACCTTTATATATTTCTTTATTTTAACATATTTGCAAACATGAAACAAGCATATTGTGAAAGTATCAAAGGGTTTCTTATGAAATGGCACTTAACTAGTCACTGGCATAACTTATTTTTTCAAACCAAGGCATTGAAATCATGCATTTAGGGACATTTGCCAAAAATCATCCAAGATAGCCGATATGGCACAAAATCAAAATTGCACTAAGTAGGTGAATTTTTTTTCACAACCAAGAATTTCAATGTTATTGGGTTTAATATGACCAATTAGTAGGTGTATGTAAACAAAATCTTAAGTTTTGAAGGTCATTGACTCATTCACAACAATAGAGATTATCCTCATCATGCTCATGTGTATTCCTGTAGTATTCCTCATTCAAACCAAAGTAGCACTCAATACATTATGAGTATCTTTGTTCAAACCAATTCAATGCTTGACCTCGGAGTTACCTGCATGACTATCGCGGGCTATTTTGAAACAGTTATGGTTGCACATTCAGGTACTTCTTTTGAAAGTCCTAAACAAGGTATAGCCAGCAGCAAGTTGTAGATGTTATAGGCCTAAATATAAGAAAACGTTTAGGGTTAAGATCAGGTGAACAATACATCGAATGAGCACGAAACTTCACATTTATGTTCAGAAAGGTGTCTTCTTAACATGATTTGAAAGGAATATAAAAATTCCAAAGGGAAGCTGGTGATTTAATTTGTAACTCGAGATCTACTTGTTCAATTTTTAACCTTTTACAGAGGGTATGATAGAGGTATTACTGGCAACTCTGCCAAATTACAGCTCAGTAGGCCACGTTTTTCACCTGATCTTACTGATTTGAATATTTTGTGCCATTCTTGAGCAGTGCTAAACTCAGCCACTGGCAATTAAGCGCACTGTGGCGATGGACCAATTTTGACTCGCACTTACAGAAAAACAAAATAAGTTATGTTGCTGTAATTTGCAAGATAGTTACAAAATATAATTGGCAGTAACTTCCCCAAATTTTACAGAAAAATATTGAAAAATAAAGGAATGAGATCAATTTAGAAATGTATGTGCAAGCAGTGCACAGTTGAGCTCCCTGCATGTCTATGGGAGTGTTCTAATCAAGTTGATGGTTCATTGGTCATCCCTATTTATAGTACATTCCAAAGAGTATAAAAATATTGGTATAATGCATGAAAAGAAGGAACCACAAAGAAGTCTAGTGAAACGCCAGCTGCAACAAATCTTTTCTGGACATCAACTGTGGATGAGTCTTCCAAAGAAAGCAATAAGAAGAGTTTCAAAGTGTATCTACTTTTTACGATTATTTGGGACTTTGTCATGCGTCTACCTTCTGTGCAATGCTACCTCACGCAGTACCCTGCTGTACTTTTGTCAGTCATTTTTAGAAGCACACAACATCATTCAATCGGTTAATAAACCAAGACGCAATTTTTTTTTCTTTTTTCCCGCGCATGCCTATAGGGAAATTGTTTAATTTTGTGTGCTTTTATTTAATGAATAATGGTGTAACAATCTCCAAACGACTGTTTTTCTGCAAGCCAACTTTGGTAAGACTCCGAAAATACATTAAGACTATTTTTAAGGAATATGTTTTTCGTGAAGTTGTAAACCCAAGGAATCCTCTAAGATTTACCAGTGGTACAGTTGAAATTGATGAATTTTATTTTGGTCATCAAAAGAAATATGGTCGTGGTAAAATTAAGGGCAAGCCACCAACCTGGGTTGTTGCACTATATCACATAGGGAGACTCAGAGATTTATTAGCTGCGGGTAGCAGCTCTATAAGTCACCATGTCTCTCCGTCTGTTAGTCTGTTAGTCCGTCTGTTAGTCCGTTAGTAACAAACGCTAAAAAATGCTGTTACGTCTACATTGTTTGTCGCATGGCTATGATACTTGGTGAGGGGGAGGGCCTATACCGCCCCATACTGGAAAAGAGTTTAGTCCCGAAATTTGGGAAAATGAGGGGAAATTGAGGGAAGTTAAGGGAAATTGAAGAGAATTAAAGGAAATTGGGATTTTTTTTGGAGAGAATCAAGGGAAATTGAATTTTTTTTTCCTTTTTTTTCCGAAATTTTTTTTTTTCGATTTTTTTTTTTTTTATTTTTTTTTTTTCCCTAATTTTTTTTTTTTCCTAAATTTTTTTTTTTTCGAAATTTTCTTTTTCCAAAATTTTTTTTTCCAAATTTTTTTTTTCCAAAATTTTTTTTTTCGAAATTTTTTTTTGAATTTTTTTTTTCTTTTTTTTTTTTTTTCCCGATTTTTTTTTTTTTTTTTCCGATATTTGTTTTTTGAAATATTTTTTTCCGAAATTTTTTTGTTCGAATTTTTTTTTTTTTAAATTTTTTTAAAGACACCAACACTGCAAAATTGAATTCCTTGTCCCCATAGCGACCGCTCACGGATCCGGCAGTACTTGTTTTGTATCCACATAGATTTTAGAACTAAACGTACTCTTGTTAAAATTGTAAAAAGACATGTTGCAAAACGTTGTTTTATATATACTGATAGCTGGAAAGGTTAAGGTCATTAAATAGCCTTGGATATAACCATTTTACTTTATAGTACATTCCAAAGAGTATAAAAATATTGGTATAATGCATGAAAAGAAGGAACCACAAAGAAGTCTGGTGAAAAGCTGCAACAAATCTTTTCTGGACATCAAATGTGGATGAGTCTTCCAAAGAAAGCAATAAAGAAGAGTTTCAAAGTGTATCTACTTTTTACGATTATTTGGGACTTTGTCATGCGTCTACCTTCTGTGCAATGCTACCTCACGCAGTACCCTGCTGTACTTTTGTCAGTCATTTTAGAAGCACACAACATCATTCAATGGGTTAATAAACCAAGGCGCAATTCTTTTTTTCTATTTTCCGCGCATGCCTATAGGGAAATTGTTTAATTTTGTGTGCTTTTATTTAATGAATAATGGTATAACAATCTCCAAACGACTGTTTTTCTGCAAGAAAACTTTGGTAAGACTCCGAAAATACATTAAGACTATTTTTAAGGAATATGTTTTTCGTGAAGTTGTAAAGGAATCCTCTAAGATTTACCAGTGGTACAGTTGAAATTGATGAATCTTATTTTGGTCATCAAAAGAAATATGGTTGTGGTAAAATTTTGACGAGCTTATATCGTTTCTTTATATGTAAATGTCATCGCGTGATGCTGTGTTGTAATGAAACATCGCAGCATTGCGCGATTTTGCGATGTGGAGTCTGAATCCGTCTTAAAGATACTGCATGATATAGTGTTAACATTTCTTGTCCGATGCGGGTTATAGATGTGTTAAGATGGCGGATATTTTGCCTCTTAGTTCCCATAGATCGGTATATTTGATAACATACAGTCAAGCTAATCTTACTACGTTTCCAGGAAGAAAAGATTTCTCAGATGCTATTATAGAAGCTTTTTCAACCTCTAATATTCAAATTATTCAATGGGCATGTAGTCTGGAGGCCCATGCAAACGTCGGACACCACTATCATATGGCAATCAAGGTTTCGCGATGCATTCGGTGGTTACAAATCCACGACTACATTTTTAATACATTTGGCATAAATGTGAACTTCTCAAATCGCCATGTGGACTACTACACGGCATGGCTGTATGTAGTCAAAGAAGATCCTTCACCCATGGAATCTGAGAATCACCCCGATCTCAGTAACCCCCCCGCGCACATTAGCTGCTAGCCAGGCATGCGCTAGTCAGACAGGAATGGAAGATCAGGTCACTCCGGAACCCCCTCTCATAGATCGGTATATTTGATCACATGCAGTTAAATGAATCTTACTACTTTCCAGAAAGAAAAGATTTCTCAGATGCTATTATAGAGGCTTTCTCAACCTCTAATATTCCAATTATTCAATGGGTTTGTAAAAACACAATGTGTCAAAGCTTTCACAAGAAGGAAACAGCCTTTGTGGCGAAAGCAGAACATGTAGTTTTAATAGCCTGTGAGCTGTCTGGAATTTTGGATGCATGCACAGATGTATCAGGTGTGGCCTCTATAGATTGGAACAAGAGCACATACATCATTTATGGATTTGAAGTAATAGGGACACTCATAGCACACTCAACAGCTGCTTGAAGAAGGGGCTTAAACTATAGGAGGCATGAGCGGAGAGGGGAATGAGGCTGGAAACAGAATCTTCCGACATGTCCGAGCAAGTCTTTCCAGCAGAAGCAATATGATGGATGCTCTTAATGATGTCCTACAGGTGCACTGGTTGTATAGCAGTCCAGCTTTGCTGCGTATTGCAGAAATCCAGAGAAATCCCAATGCCTGCAGCGTATGTCACCTGCTCGGTCATAAGAAGCCAACATGTAAATTTTGTGACACAATCAGGCAAGATGGCATGACGTTGATGTGGTTGTTATTAAGACCCGAACATCTTCTGAAAGCAGATTTTGAAAAACAGCTCAAATACAGCATCAGCAGTGGCTTATAGAAAAAGCCATACTTAATCAGCATATAGAAACTTGCATCTCTGCTCAGCAACAGCATGAAACCATCTTAGCTGAAAAGTGAACTCTTCAGAATGAAATAACAATTGGGAGCGCGGTGGCCTAGCAGAACGGGCACTGACTCATAATCGTAAGGTTGTGGGGTCGAGCCCCGGCAACGCTATCGTGTTGTGCCCTTGAGTAAGCCACTTTATCTCGATTACTCCTCTCCACCCAGTTGTTTAAGTGGGTACCGGCATTCTTAAATGCTGGGAAGGTAACAGACTCGCTGTAGAGGAGGTGTAGCGATTCCCCCTATAGCAACATTACATGGAGGAGTCTGGCCCAATCGCCAATGAAAGAGAGATGGGCACTCCAATCACTGTTTATATACAGAATCGTCTCCTTTTATCACTCAGAATGTGCAAAAGCACATGGGGAAGCTTATGAAGCAAAGAGAACTCAGATCACTATTCACACTGATGACTTTCAAACTGTTAAAAGAAAGGGCTCGCATTTAAGCTTTCTGCTTTTTTTACTGATAACAACAACGATTTTTGTGCGCTTAGCTTTACTTTACTGTGATAAACAATATCAAGCACCCCATCACAAAATTTTAAAATACGGGTGGCGCATTTTGCTATTTAAAAATCACACAAAATCCCAAAGCTTACCTACATTATTATTTGTTGGAATGAATATCATTTATACTTTCTATCTCAGTTCATCATATTATATTTATTTTACATTTTGAGGCAGGATATTTTTTTATTCAAATATGGAGTTAACATTGTTTAACTTGATAAATGAAATTAATTAATTTCTTACCTAGTCCAAACTAATCATTTCTCTATTTCTGGACCCAAGTTGTCCGGTGCAGATCATTTAGTGATGTGCCTGTTGTGGTCCTCCATGTTAGAGGGAATGACCTGTCGGATGGGAGATTGCCAGATGCTGCAATTAGCAATACCAAAGTACTTATGGCTGCAGTTGAGGAGATATACCCAAGAAGTATTATAGCCTTGTCGGCCATTCTGCCCAGAATAGACTTGTAAGTAGCAAAAAAAATTGGTAAAATATCTCAAATTCACAACTGCTAGTGGAAGTTTCTTGCCTAAAAATTGCAGCCTTTATGATCCAGTTCAATTTGTTATTACTTTTTCACATTTTGACTCTCACCTGCACATGTACACAGAGATGAGAGACATATTAGCCGCATGAATTGGCTACAGCAGGAGATGTGTAGCTCCAAAGAGAAGTACACCTATTTGGACTTAGATGACAAAGATCTAGACTGCGTAAGTACACCCCCACACACATCATATCCATGGAGGAGCAGAACATGTAGTTTTAATAGCCTGTGAGCTGTCTGTAATTTGGGATTCATGCGCAGATGTATCAGGTGTGGCCTTTATAGATTGGAACAAGAGCACATACATCATTTATGGATTTGAAGTACATGTAATAGGGACACTCAGAACACACTCAACAGCTGCTTGAAGAAGGGGCTCAAACTATAGGAGGCATGAGCGAAGAGGGGAATGAGGCTGGAAACAGAATCTTCCGACATGTCCGAGCAAGTCTTTCCAGCAGAAGCAATATGATGGATGCTCTTAATGATGTCCTAAAGGTGCACTGGTTGTATAGCAGTCCGGCTTTGCTGCGTATTGCACAAATTCAGAGAAATCCCAATGCCTGCAGCCCACATCACCAGCTCGGTCATAAGAAGCCAACATTTTGTGACGCAATCAGGCAAGATGACGTTGATGTGGAGTAAAATCAAACTTCACTTTTCCCTAGTATTATTAATCATGAAACTTTCACAATTAAGCATTTCAAACATGGTACAGGAAATGCCAATGGCAGAGATGGAAGTCAATGATACACAAGAATGTAATCCACAGGTAGACTAAAATAATCGATTATGTAACTAATGCATTGTATGATAGCTTACTTAGCTTATGCATAGTGGCATTAGTCTGCTTTGCAGGGTGGGAACCAATGTTCATTGTAATGACTTACGACATGCCAATTCGGCCTAGCCTTCGATTTCATAGTGACCACCATCGCAGAAAACTCGGCCAGGAAATACTAGTAAATTACTCATTTTCTTTAGCAGAATTAATTAATTAAGGCACCTCAGAAAAGTTTTTAGCTTGACTTTACTGTGATAAACAATATAAAGTACCCCATTGCAAAGTTTAAAAATACGGGTGGCACATTTTTGCTATTAAAAATCAAACAAAATCCCAAAGCTTACCTACATTATTATTTGTTGGAATGAATATCATTTATACTTTATATCTCAGTTCATCATATTATATTTATTTTACATTTTGAGGCAGGATATTTTTTAATTCAAATAGTTGAAATGGAATTAACATTGTTTAACTTAATAAATGAAGTAAATTAATTTCTAACATAGTCAAAACTAATTCTTTCTCTATTTCTGGACCCAAGTTGTCAGGTGCAGGTCCTTTAGCGATGTACCTGTGGTTGTCCTCCATGTTAGAGGGAATGACCTGTCGGATGGGAGATTGCCAGATGCTGCAATTGAAAACACCAGACTTCTAATGATTGCAGTAGAGGAAATCTACCCAAAAAGTATCATTGCCTTGTCTGCAATTCTGCCCAGAATAGACTTGTAAGTAGCAAAACAAAATTGGTAAAATATCTCAAATTCATAACTGCTAGTGGAAGTTTCTTGTAAAAATTACAGCCAGTTCAATTTGTTATTGCTTTTTCACATTTTGACTCTCACCTGCACATGTACACTGAGATGAGAGACATATTAGCCGCATGAATTGGCTACAGCAGGAGATGTGTAGCTCCAAAGAGAAGTACACCTATTTGGACTTAGATGACAAAGATCTAGACTGCGTAAGTACACCCCCACACACATCATATCCGTGGAGGAGCAGAACATGTAGTTTTAATAGCCTGTGAGCTGTCTGGAATTTTGGATGCATGCACAGATGTATCAGGTGTGGCCTCTATAGATTGGAACAAGAGCACATACATCATTTATGGATTTGAAGTACATGTAATAGGGACACTCACACTCATAGCACACTCAACAGCTGCTTGAAGAAGGGGCTCAAACTATAGGAGGCATGAGCAGAGAGGGGAATGAGGCTGGAAACAGAATCTTCCGACATGTCCGAGCAAGTCTTTCCAGCAGAATTAAGCAATATGATGGATGCTCTTAATGATGTCCTAAAGGTGCACTGGTTGTATAGCAGTCCGGCTTTGCTGCGTATTGCAGAAATCTAGAGAAATCCCAATGCCTGCAGCATATGTCACCTGCTCGGTCACAAGAAGCCAACATGTAAATTTCGTGACGAAATCAGGCAAGATGATGTTGATGTGGAGTAAAATCCTGAGCTGTCTGGAATTTTGGATGCATGCACAGATGTATCAGGTATGGCCTCTATAGATTGGAACAGGATCACATACATCATTTGTGCATTTGAATTAATATGGACACTCAAAGCACACTCAACAGCTGCTTGAAGAATGGGTTCAAACTATGAGCAGAGAGGGGAACGAGGCTGGAAACAGAATATTCCGACATGTCCGAGCAAGTCTTTCCAGCAGAAACAATATGATGGATGCTCTTAATGATGTCCTAAAAGTGTACTGGTTGTATAGCAGCCCGGCTTTGCTGCGTATTGCAGAAATCCAGAGAAATCCCAATGCCTGCAGCGTATGTCACCTGCTCGGTCATAAGAAGCCAACATGTAAATTTTGTGATGAAATCAGGCAAGATGACGTTGATGTGGAGTAAAATCAACTTCACTTTTCCATATTATTAATCATGAAACTTTCACAAGCATTTCAAACATGGTAAAGGAAATGCCAATGGCAGAGATGGAAGTCAATGATACACAAGAATGTAATCCACAGGTAGACTAAAATAATCGATTATGTAACTAATGCATTGTATGATAGCTTACTTAGCTTATGCATATAGTGACATTGGCCTGCTTTGCAGGGTGGGAACCAATGTTCATTGTAATGACTTACGACATGCCAATTCGGCCTAGCCTTCGATTTCATAGTGACCACCATCGCAGAAAACTCGGCCAGGAAATACTAGTAAATTACTCATTTTCTTTAGCAGAATTAATTAATTAAGGCACCTCAGAAAAGTTTTTAGCTTAACTTTACTGTGATAAACAATATAAAGTACCCCATTGCAAAATTAAAAAATACAGGTGGCGCATTTTTGCTATTAAAAATCAAACAAAATCCCAAAGCTTATCTACATTCTTATTTGTTGGAATAAATATCATTCATACTTCATATCTCAGTTCATCATATTATATTTATTTTACATTTTGAGGCAGTATATTTTTTTAATTCAAATAGTTGTCAGTTAAATAGAATTAACATTGTTTAACTAAATAAATGAAGTTAATTAATTTATAACATAGTCAAAACTAATTCTTTCTCTATTTCTGGACCCAAGTTGTCCGGTGCAGATCATTTAGTGATGTACCTGTGGTGGTCCTCCATGTTGGAGGAAATGACCTGTCGGATGGCAAATTGCCAGACGCTGCAATTGACAATACCCGACTACTTATGATTGCAGTAGAGGAAATTTACCCTAAAAGTATCATCGCCTTGTCTGCAATTCTGCCCAGAATTGACATGTAAGTAGCATACATGACGTTGTGTTGTCGTTGGTCCATCCAAATTGACATGTAAGTAGCATACATGACGTTGTGTTGTCGTTGGTCCATCCAAATTGACATGTAAGTAGCATACATGACGTTGTGTTATCGTTGGTCCATCCAAATTGACATGTAAGTATCATACATGACGTTGTGTTGTCGTTGGTCCATCCAAATTGACATGTAAGTAGCATACATGACGTTGTGTTGTCGTTGGTCCATCCAAATTGAAATGCAAGTAGCATACATGACGTTGTGTTGTCGTTGGTCCATCCAAATTGACATGTAAGTAGCATACATGACGTTGTGTTGTCGTTGGTCCATCCAAATTGACATGTAAGTAGCATACATGACGTTGTGTTGTCGTTGGTCCATCCAAATTGACATGTAAGTATCATACATGACGTTGTGTTGTCGTTGGTCCATCCAAATTGACATGTAAGTAGCATACATGACGTTGTGTTGTCGTTGGTCCATCCAAATTGACATGTAAGTAGCATACATGACGTTGTGTTGTCGTTGGTCTATCCGTTCTCTTTGTTGGCCTGATTCTCATGCGCTCCTGCCGGCCTTCATTTTCATCATCGTACCTGTTAGCATGTTTTTAAAATTTCTTGTTGTATAATATATTGTTAACTTTTTATATTTTACTTGTTGGTTAGTATGATCATCTTTTCAAAATATCTCAAATTCACAACTGCTAGTGGAAGTTTCTTGTAAAAATTGCAGCCTTTATGATCCAGTTCAATTTGTTATAACTTTTTCACATTTTGACTGTCACCTGCACACACATTGATGCTTTTATGTACACAGAGATGAGAGGCATGTTTCCAGAATGAATTGGCTAAAGCAGGAGCTGTGTAGCTCCAAAGAGAACTACACCTATTTGGATTTATATGACGAAGATCTAGACTGCGTAAGTACACCCCCACACACATTGATATACACAGAGATCAGCAACATGTAGATAGGATGAATTGGCTGCAGCAAGCGCCGTGAAGCACCTCAGAAAAATTCACCTATCTTGACTAAGGAGATGAAGAACTAGACTGGGTAAGTATACACCCCCACACACACATTAATATACACAGATATCAGCATCATATAGCTTCCTGATGAATGTGGTGTGAGCGTATAGATGGCCCTTGGCAACGCAGAGGATTTAGTTCCCTCTACGGTGTTGTAACTGCAATAGAACTTGAGTCCAGCAAAGTAGCGGACTATGAGTGTCTTTCTAGACACAGGGTGCCAAGTTTGGGCGAATAAAGACAAAAATTCAGTTGATGAAAGATGGAAAGCTGAACACAATTGCAAAATATCGCACAAAGGTTCTTACTGTGCAGTATGCAAAGACATGCCTTTTGGACATATAAGAATTATAAAGACAGAATTCATTTGACACCTCAACCAATTTCATACGATATTTTTTTGTCGAGCACAATTTGCACTAATTAAATATGATAATTATCTAATAAACATGTGTAATTTGTTTTTTTCTTAACATTTTTACTTATGTTAAGACATACTTGTTATATATACCAAATATGGATTTAGTGTGATAATTATAGAGAAAAAAAACTCAATCCCTCTCATAACACCTTGTATCAACATTAAGGGCTATGATCACCACCACCATATGTGGTTCAGCTCACAGGCAAGGCAGAGGGAAAGAAGTTTGGAAAGATGACAACAAGCCAGTATGGTGGCCAGATGATACGATCACCACCATCATAATGTGGTTCAGCCCACAGGCAAGGCAGAGTGAAAGAAGTTTGGAAAGAGGAGAACAAGCCAGTATGGTGGCCAGATGATACGACACCACCATCATAATGTGGTTCAGCCCACAGGCAAGGCAGAGTGAAAGAAGTTTGGAAAGAGGAGAACAAGCCAGTATGGTGGCCAGATGATACGATCACCACCATCATACGTGGTTCAGCCCACAGGCAAGGCAGAGTCAAAGAAGTTTGGAAAGAGGATAACAAGCCAGTATGGTGGCCAGATGATACGATCACCACCATCATACGTGGTTCAGCCCACAGGCAAGGCAGAGTCAAAGAAGTTTGGAAAGAGGATAACAAGCCAGTATGGTGGCCAGATGATACGATCACCACCATCATACGTGGTTCAGCCCACAGGCAAGGCAGAGTCAAAGAAGTTTGGAAAGAGGATAACAAGCCAGTATGGTGGCCAGATGATACGATCACCACCATCATAATGTGGTTCAGCCCACAGGCAAGGCAGAGTGAAAGAAGTTTGGAAAGAGGATAACAAGCCAGTATGGTGGCCAGATGATCGATCACCACCATCATCGTGGTTCAGCCCACAGGCAAGGCAGAGTGAAAGAAGTTTGGAAAGAGGAGAACAAGCCAGTATGGTGGCCAGATGATACGATCACCACCATCATAATGTGGTTCAGCCCACAGGCAAGGCAGAGTGAAAGAAGTTTGGAAAGAGGATAACAAGCCAGTATGGTGGCCAGATGATACGATCACCACCATCATAATGTGGTTCAGCCCACAGGCAAGGCAGAGTGAAAGAAGTTTGGAAAGAGGAGAACAAGCCAGTATGGTGGCCAGATGATACGATCACCACCATCATAATGTGGTTCAGCCCACAGGCAAGGCAGAGTGAAAGAAGTTTGGAAAGAGGAGAACAAGCCTGTATGGTGGCCAGATGATAGGACGGGTCTGTTGGTCAATTTTGGAATAACTTCGCCATTTTATAGAGTGAAGTGTTGAAGAATGATAACAAGCAAGCATGGTGGCCAGATAATGTGGAATTTATTGCTCCCACACATGTTGATAACAGGGCAAGAAAAGAGCCCACTTCCTTATACAGGTGGAAGTACTAGAGAAGTAATGATAGACGAGAAATTTAGTTGGGCTGAGGGTGAGTTAAAAGGTACAGGGGCTAATCAAGTGTGTGCATTATGCAATGCAACAAATGAAACATGTAAAACCAAACTAGGCTCTTTCCAAATTAACTGCACATATGCAGACACAGTGAAGAAGGCACATCACCTAGATATAAATCCAGACAAAATATCCAGGCCTGAGCTTGAAAAGCAACTGCAAGCAGAGGGTGTTAAGTCCAAGCCTGTACTTCTCTCCGAGCCAGCTGAGCAGGGTATTGATGCCACACACGCAGACATTAATCTCGCTTCATTCTTCAAAAAAGTGATCGTGCGTGAAATTGCAGGTCTTTACAAAATTATAAGCAAAATTAATGTACAAAATCTTTTAATCCATTTTTCTTCAATTTCACATTTTCATCAAATTTCATCTTTAAAAAAATGTGAAGGCAAAAGTATACCCCTACAGAGCTCAAAATTGGCAGAAATACTCTCTACACTATAGGCTAAAGCATGGTCTTGTTTTGAAATTCACAAAATCTTGTTGATCCAAGTTGTATTCTGCATTTCAACTTCAGTCAAAAGTGGGCAAATACAGACACATGAGATGTGCAATATCATGGGACATTCACAGGAGATATATGCAAGCAAGGACAAACAACACAGTTAGGGTGCAAATTTGATGATTAAGAAGGTGATCTTCCAGACTGTAGATGAAATAAGCTTGTTTAAAATTTCCATAACTCCAACCGATTTCAATGATTGACCCCTCATTTTCTTTCTTTCATTGAGCTCTTAAAGATAGGCCCATTTTAAAAGTAATATCACCACATTGAAATTTTTATGATTCTGCCTAAACGTAAGTGG
Source organism: Amphiura filiformis (assembly GCF_039555335.1). Lineage (NCBI taxonomy): Eukaryota > Metazoa > Echinodermata > Ophiuroidea > Amphilepidida > Amphiuridae > Amphiura > Amphiura filiformis. The sequence goes on from NC_092638.1 coordinate 22,016,213, forward strand.
CAAAAGCACCATTATTTCTGTTTTTATCATAGCATCAAGTAGTTTATGTATATTTTAATTGGATAAGCGCCCCAATTTACTGACATGATATATTTCGTATCATACCTGCTGAGCCCATAATGCATGTATTGACACACTGTATCATGTTAATAAGGAAATAATTTTGAAACATCGGATTCATGCCATTTTTGCCAATCCATAGAATAATTCACTAATGATTAAAAAAGCTCATTCACTCAGTTTGTCAACAGCTACCAAATCCAAATACCAGGAGTGTTGTGTTGAGGATTTTCTTGAGCATGTCGAGTGCGGTACCACTGATAAAGTGGTAAGTGCTACAGTAGTTACAAAGCCAGATAAATCAGAGAAGCTAGGTTTAGCCTACACACCATTCAAAATCAGTGTAGTAGGGCATAGAGTAACTTGAGCATGTTGAGTAAGCTTATAGTTTATTGATGATACGTTTGTTGTACTAATAAAGTAGTCAGCATTATTATGTAATTAGAACAGTGAAGCACTATAACTTTCTACAGTCTTGGGAAGTAGAATTCCCATGGTTTTCTATGATGAAGAAAAGAAGGCTATAATTCTGCAAGACCTTTGTAGAGGCCACCGTTGAAAGAAAAATTGATACTAGCAGTCAAACAACTTTGCATTTGGGGGGAATAGTACTTTTAAGAAATCAACATTAGTATATCAGCATGGGGCTATCTACCTTTTGTAGAAATGGGCTATGTTCTGAAGAGCTTAAATCACATACACTAACATGAATTGGGGCAAAATGACCTTTGAGCTAGGCTCGACTCAGAAAGATTTGGTAAAGAATAGAATTCCATAACAGTCAATACAAGTATAAATGCTGCATAGTTCAGGGGCGGATCCAGAATTGTCAATACCGGGGCTGCTGTGGGGCGGCTCGGCGTCCACACAAAGTCAGGCGCCACTCTGCAAAAATTAGGGGGGTGCAGCACCGCTCTGCAAAACCTGGGGGGGGGCACGGTAGGTCAGGTGTCTGTTTCTTATACAGTATGTAATTATAGAAGCGCCCTCAAAATTGTAGAAGACCAGAGGTTGCTGAACGGCACGGCACCATTGCTCCAAAGTGCTACTAGCTCACAAGAGTAACAGCATCCCCTCTTACTACCATTTGCACACCTAATATCAGCTTTGAATTAAAGTAATACGATTGATGAGGAACCTATGTGACTCATATATTTTTATGAAATTTTCTTGCAACAGAACTTGTGCATGTGCCATACATTTTTTTACCAGAACAGGATACAATCAGGAGATGACATGCCACACAAATATGGGTTTGTTGTCCCAAATTAAGAGCATTCATTGCTCGGACAAAAAGTATTCAAACATGTTCAAGGAGTTTTCAAACATTGTATTTCCTGTAGTACATGTAAATACAATGTATACCCATATTGGTACTGCACCATATTGTAGCTCTGGGGAGAAGAGTAGATGTTTCAGCCATTTTGATTCTATACTCTCTAAACGGAGAAAAATCATACTACATAAAAACTGTTGTAGTGCCGCATTACCTAAAAATTGTCATTAATTTCAACTTTCAAAATAAATAAAGAAGAATTTAGGCAACAATGTCCTGAAATTCAAATCAAGATTGAAGTTACGGTTCTTTTGACATGATTATGGTCCTGCTGCTGAAAGCAATGAATTACAAAAATTTAACCATTTCATTTTGGCCAAAACTGAAATATCTATTTTAGTAACAAGCTATTCATTTTCGTTTGATAGCTGCTGTCTGGTATATGGTTAGGGAACAAGCTTAAAGATAGATGAAGCCCTGTTTTGTTACAAAGTTGACCCCCTTCCTCAACATTTGCTTAAAGTAGGTCAAAATAAGGCTCCCCAAGTTTGTTTCCAGTAGCAGGTGCAATTCGGAATGGGGTTTTTATCATCATGTTTTGAAAATAAAAACTGCAGTTTGTTTTAATTTGGACAATACAAGAAAAACGCAAACAACGCCATTGGTATCCTTTTAAAATTTATTAAAATTTTTAATGATTTTTGAACACAAAAATAACAACAAAAAAAGCAACATGCAAAAAATGGCTACCAGAAAGCAATTGCGCACACGCTACTGGAAACCAACTTGTTTCTTTTTTTGGCTTTTTTTTTTCATTTAAAGTACACAACGTCATCATCACTTTCAACCCCAACCTCCCAATTCATCTTTTGGTTTCTTCCCTTACATATCCATCTACACTATAGATTGGTTTGCCTCAAGTTCAGTAGTGAAATAGGTGCATATTTCGCTGGTTGCAATTGCATGTGCGTAAAGTTAATCGCATAAAGCATACACGCACATTACATGAAAAAGCGGTTTGTCATCAGGCAACCGTGAAAAAGCATTGATGTTACTACGGAATTTGAGGTGACCAAATAATAGCTTATTCTGTCGGTCCGTGCCACGTCATTTCCAGTTGATGATGCGACTCAAATTTGAGTGAAAACAAGTCCTTGGTTCGATTTTTTCTTGATGATTTCTGTCATTTGTGTTGTGTATATTTCGATCACAAATAGTCGGTGGAATCAAACAAGTTTCTAAGTGGAAGTTACTTACTTGATTTATCGTTTTATAAATGACAAACCGACAATTAAAGTCCATGGTCGAAAGTGTTGTTTTTCCGAAATTGGCGATCACCACTCCAGTCTGGAGTGACTAGTCTCCTTCACAGCCGGTTTCTGTCGTTCATTACAAACCGTGAGCCATGTGAAGCTTGGGCCCAAGACTAGAAGCTGGACCGACAAAATTACCATAATTATAAAATTTGTGAGCATGAACAAGGTCAAATACAGTACAAGAAAAAACTCTTCATCTTCATTTCAAGAACAACATAGCATCTTTCTACTGAAAACTCAGTAAACCATAGGTTTTTACCAACACACCATTAATATTTTTGGCAACATGTCAGTTTTTGCCACTAGCAAATGCCAGTTATTTGCCATTCCATATGCTTTTCACTTTAAGGCTGTTTCCACCTATAGCACTCTATCTCATTAAAGCTGTACAATTTTAGCGCTATACAAAATGGTAAAAACCAACTCGGACAAGGTTTGATTTTGGTGTGTTGTGTTGATTGCAAATGGTAAACGGTTCAGTAGAAAATACAAACACAATTTTAGAACTCTTATTCAAGTCAGACCTGATCCTAGTCACATGATATCTGCACCTGCATAGTTTACCTTCATCTCTAGACATAGGTACATTTGATCTCCCATCCGTCTAGGATTAAACCATAGAGATCTGTTCAGATCTGACTCAATGTGCAGGGTTGCCAAACCCGCGATTTGGTAGCCCAATTGGGTGACTTTTGAAAATTTTCCCTGCGACTTATGACAATTTCCTGTCCCATAGAAACCAATGATTATTAAGAAAAAAATTGAGCGACTTTTCAACATTGGCTCCCGCGACTTCCGATAGTTTCCTGCCCTATAGAAACCAATGGTAAAGAGAAAAATTGGACGACTTTTCGATTATTTGACCCGCGATTTGGGCTGAAATTTGTTGGCAACCCTGATAGTGTGTGGCCTAGTCTACCTGTCTACATCTAACACAGAGACAGAGGAGTTGTTGACTTGTCAGCTATCTAGGCTTCTGGATTTAAGATCGTCTAACAGATTGGATTTCTTGAATTTCTTGGCTGGTCCTCCTGTAAATGACAACAATAAAAAGGGGGAAATTTTATACTCTTATAGATTTGAGGGTTATATATTTGTCATCGTAGTGTGTTGTCAAAATCGATCATTGCCTGGTCAACTGGTCCATGATAATTGTGTTTGGAACCACAATCAAAATGATCACAACACAAATTTAATGGGCTGCCAGCAGGAGTGCAAATCAAGCGTGAACTAGTAACTATAAGGTATGACGTGTTCACTACGATGGTTTAGAGCAAGGTTCATGAATTTTATGGATTAGACGAACAAGTGACATGTTCTTTGATTTGCATAGTAACAGACATTGATTGAATCCCTAAGTGACAAACTTTTACAGCCGATTTACTGCAATGCAATGCAATTGCAGAAGTATGATCAAACAAGCCTTTACACTTATCTATTTGACCAACTTGGCAAGTTTGCAAATATCAGTTGCTATGATTAATAACTTGCCCGACAGCTTGACTTGTGCCGATCCGTCAATTTTTTTGCTCAGTGTAGGACCATAAAACTGAGTACACATGCAAGCTATTACTACTGTGTTACAGTTTGCACAGCACACTTACATCGAATTGCCAAGAGGCAAGTGCCAAATACATGTACATTTTCATAACATACATGTACTATCATTACTTGCTTGCTTAAAAAATCAATGCACTGGGCAAAACTCACCTTCACTAAAATGTTGTGCAGTTTTCTGCCTGAGTGTGTCGATACTCTCTTCAGTCTCTGCCCATTCTAACACAAGTCTACGTCCATACAAATGACTGCTGTGACACAGTGCATCAAAGGCTCTCTGAAAACAACAAACCAGAAAACATGTTAGCTTCAAAGTATAAGAAAAATTTCCTACTACCATTTAATGATCCTTGCAAAGGTGTGAAATATTTGAAATCTGCTGTAGCTAGTAAGTGAAAGTTGATTCTAATTTTTCGTAGACAATTTGACAAAAAACAAGAAATCAGCAGTGGTGACAAAAAAGCTCCATTTAATTGCATGTTGCAGTAATCTAAACCTACAGACACCTCCAACATCAACTCAAATGCCAAATGTTACCCGTATTAAGTCGCTGCCTCTTATCACTTGCACAGTTGGTTAGCACACCTATAGACGAGTTGGCATCAATGTACAACCACTACACTGTTCAATAGCATTATTGTGATGTGGCAGGAGTTTTAAACGTGTGCATACTACCAGGCAAGAAACTGCCTGGCAATGACATCATACATTGTATGTCAACTCATCTATACTATTTTTCACCCCGATGTGGCAGTAACGTTAGTGAGCTTTTCATTAGGTGAAGCTGCATATCTTAAAGACGCTGCATAGATTAAAGACAAAAGATACAGATTAAAGATGATGTGAAACAGCTGCCTCAGTGCATTGACGTCACTGCCACATGATCACATCAGGTTGAAAAATGGTATATACCTATGACTCTGAACAAAAAGTCACGAGTTTTGATGATTTTTCAGATATACTGATTCAGATACTCACTGATAGTACCTTTAATCTAACTATTATACGATAGCTCATAACTACTCAAACTTGAGGATTAATTCAGTAACAACATCAGCACATAAAATTACCTTTGCATCTTGTTTGGAAAGGAAATCCACAAAACCAAATCCCCTATGCCTCCCTGTTCCACTCATCTTCTTCGGTAATCGCACTGCTTTGATTTCACCAAATGTGCTGTTGAAGGAAGCCAAAAAATAACATAATAATTACATTGTCACTGCAGACTGTTTTGTGGCTGCATACACTATACACGCTTAGAATTTGCGAGGGCAACCTTGTTCCAAGGTCATTTTCTCAGTGACATTTTATGTTTGATGTAGGGCTGTGGTACTCAATTCTACATGTAGTACACTCTTTTGAACCTAGTGAGAACGCAAAACAAGTGGTCTCTGGTACAAAATTGCCTAGTATGAACGTGTTGACGATTACATCTAGACAAGGTCCATTAGATTTAATCCAAGTATTCAAAGTATCACACCATGCACACTGAATTCAAAATGAAATATTTGTAGTGATTTTAAGTTTAATTCTTGTATGATCGTACATGTATATTGTAATTTGATTGACAGCCATACTGCACTAATTAATAAATAATCATAAGTTGTTTGATATCATAAACAGTGTGTTTGCGTGTGTCTGATGTTAAGTGAACTCGGTAGCAAGTGATTTTGGCCTGGGTCATTTTAGTGACCGTATCAACTTGTAGCAATGAGAACAAACCCATTAGGGGTTTGTTTTCAATAGGCAGCCAGTGGGCCAGGGCAAACTAATTGTGGTTGGCCCTTGCACAGCCCTGAAATAACAGTAAACAAAGTGTATTTGGCCTTCAAACACACATCTTTGAACGATTTTGGCCCTACATGGCCCGCAAGCAAATATAATTAAGAACCCCTACCCTAAAGGAATTGGGGCAGTTCTATTTCCCTACCTGAATAATTCTAAGATTTCTTTCTGTGACGCTTCAAACGGGATATTTCTAACCAAGATCTTGGTCGAAGTCTGCTCTTTGTTCTTGATTTCCTTCCTTGATGACGTTGGTGCATTCCTATTGAAAATAAACAGACATATGACATGTTTTTTGTAAACCATCCAACAAACAAACAAATAACACAAATGTGCAAATAGAGTTACAACTTCAAGCTTCCAACATACGGTAATCAAGACATCGCTACAGGATAATTATTGATTACATCAATTGCTAATTTGTTTAGGAAATGCAAGAACATCAAAGCTGCAATGAAATACAAAGGTACTTAGAGTTCTTGCATTCTGCCAAGGAATTAACTGCAACCCAAGCACACTAAGTCATACTTCAGTAACAGTGATTTTAACAAAGGAATTTATTTCATTTATTTATTTTTTTCAAGACTCATCAGGAGAAATAATGTCATCATACCACAGGAACTGCAAGTCCAAATTTGATTGGACTTTACACACCTTGTAGCATGTGAAATTAACAAGAATAATCCCAACCCTCAAGGTGAGGTTTCGGTGGAGGTATCGTATGCTTTGCCCACCCCCACCGCCATCATGCTAGGGGAATGCACTCTGGGTGTTGGGCTTGGTTGGCTACAGCAGGGTTAGGGTTGGTCCAGAGGCTCTTTTAGGGAGAATTAGAGGCATTTTGCCACAAGGCAGATGCTGGTTGTCAGTTCCATCATGGAGCTGGGACTATGCGCCTGGGAAATAATTATTTTGTAAAGGCAAGGAAACTTAATCAATACCCGGGATCAATACACATGTAACTGCTATGTACGATTTGATATTCAGACGATAAATCTTTGGATACCGGGGTAGAAAATGATGAGTATCTCCCATAATTTTTTGTTTCTAAAGAAGCCAATTTCAAGGCTTGCACTTGAATTTATGTGTTGGAAGAACTTTTGAACTCAAAATCTGACAAAAATTCTGATTTTATATGTGCAGAACAAAAAGAAAATGACAGCTGCCCTCATTCGTAAACACTCGGGTCACAGAAGATATACAGTAATATAGCACAACGTAGGCCACTGGTGGAGGCAGTCTAAAAGCAGATGACGTATACCATACTCACTGACATCTACAGAGGTCAGTCACCAGGTTATTGTCAATAGCCTTAGTTGGATGTCCCTCGGCCCATTATGTGTCTCAAAACTATTAAACAGGTCGGAACAAAATGGCCATGCGTGGCTGTGGATTCAATCTACCATCATGGAGAATTCTGCCATCAAGATATCAGGGCGATGACACTGTGTATTGTCCATTTGACCTCCTCGAAAGAGTGACGCCACTACTTTGTCGGAGTTACTTCATGTGTGTACAGATGAACCCCTTTTGATCGCACATGTAAACATGCCAGTTATTTCAGTAAATATGCACAATTTAATACTACCTGCACTGGCACTGGAATATGCATTGACGTCACTCTCTTGAGGAACCTAAATGGGCTATAGTGGCGCTATGTTTGCCTTTCCCATAGTGCTATTAGCTCAGGTAAGGTTTTAGGGATCCGATTAGGGTTGGCAATAAGAGAGTAGTGTTACGATCAGGATTATAGAATGGCCTTGACGACCACCATTCTAAAGTTGCTCCATTTACTTTAATTGTAATAACTTACTGTAGTCTTCCTCTGTTAGACACCTTGATTTCTAGTGTATGGCCATCTAATTTACAGTGCTGTAAATTCTTGATAGCTTTTTTAGCCGATTCTTCCTTCTTGAATTCTATGAAACCATAGCCCATTGACAACAGTTGACCTGTAAAGTTATAGCAAAATAGTTATTGGCATTATATCATTAGGCTTAAGAACTCTCATTGCATAATATCCCTGTTTGACAGGTGTGGTACTTAAACACATTTTGCACACTACAATAAACTTGAGGAATTCACAATACAGTTTGCCACCACTCGGATCAGTCAGATTCTTACCTCCACAGGCATAACAGTAGCATTATTATCTAAATATAAAGCAGGGGCAAATTGTTTGAAGCATTAAAACCATTGCACAAAATTGTGATCACTGGAATAAAAAAGGATTCATTACTAGTTCTAGTGCTTGTGTGGACAACTGTATTAGCTCATTTAGATAGATAGATTATTCATATAGGTAACTATATCATTCATGCAAGAATATATTCTTTTTGTCAGCAATGGAAAAGCACTGCTCAAGAAAAGACACAGCAAATGAGTTTGATGTAACTATACTGGCCTATGATGGGGCCAAAATATCAGAAATGGTAAGCCTCTACATACTAGACATTCTGAAAACTGATCTGGGCCTTGTGAATGCCGGGCTCTACTGTATTAAGGACACTGACAGCAAAGGACCGTATCAGGATCTTCCAATCTCTTGGCTTGAAGTTCACTGTGCAAGGAAATATGATATCTGTGAATTATCCAGTGTCAGTACAGATACCAAAATTAAACTTTCATTTTTTTTTGTGATTTTGGAAAACTCTAGCTTAGTGCATGATTTGGTCAACCAGCTGCGAGTTGCCAGTTGATAGGCCTGTGATTTACCTGTTTATTAAAATGGATCAGTCTTATTCTGTTCATCTATTGTTATTTTATAGTCAAGTGTAATAATACAATAGAACACTATCAAATATGCATAAGGTTAAACTAATTGTAGGCAAGCATACATTGTGAAGAGGGAGTCCTTACTTCCAGGCAAGACTTGTTCAAGTGAACACACAAAATATTGTGTGTGTGTGTGTTGCAAAATTGATCGCATCATCAGTATATTTTGTGAGAACAAGATTGATTGTTCTTGTTTTATACCAGTATAAGACCTATCCAAGCTAAAGATAGGCTTTGCAATTGTTATATTGTACCCAGGCAGAGGGTGGTATAATTTGATGTAATTTTTATCATCACACTTTGAGGTAAAGATAGCTCATTGGTCACACGGGCGTGTGAGTTTGAAATGCGATCTGCAACTGAATTGGAAGTCACCAAAACTGACGGATGAAGTAAGTTTATAAAACTCTTAATTGTTATTGCTATTGTGTTAAATTATATGCATGCTTGATACTGTATGTCGTTATTCTTAATGTATTATTTTAAAGTTTAAAAACAAACTGGTGGAAATTGATTGTATGTGAAGAACAAAGAAATTTAGATTTCCCGCCAAAATTGGAGAACAAAGAACTTGCATGTTTACATGATTGTTAATTGGAGATATACTCATGCACTTATAATATGAATAGAATGGAATGAGTATCATGTGTAATTATGTATTATTTTAATGTCATTAAAAAAATGAGTCTCATAAAAATTATCCCAAGATTTGCTTTGGTACTTGTATTATCACCACTTGGGTAATTTTATTAAATGTTTCAGTTCTCGACCGATCCATCCAATCATGAACCAGACAATGTTTACCGTTACCAACCAAATCCCTGTGAATTAATCAGCTGTAATCAGTGACGGGTTTGGCCACCCTAACTAAGACAAACCAATCTGTAGAGATTTGGGGTCAGCACACCATCAACCAATTCCAGGGCGGCTGTGTACGAACATGTTGTAACATCAATGGTTCCAACTAAATATATGAAGTTTAAAAATGTCGGTATTGATTTAAAAAAAAAAATTAAATAATGGACTTGAACTGAAATGAAATGAATTGATAACTCCAATATTCAACTTAACTCAGGTACTCATCGAACAAAGCAGTTGAATTTTGTAAATCATTGTCAAAGATATTTAATGATTTATGTGAAATTGTTATTTGTGTATGTTATCTATTTAATTATTGAAATACACGAAAGTTACTCATCGAACGAAGCAGTTGAATTTTGTACATCATTGTCAAAGATATTTAATTATTTATGTGAAATAATTGTTATTCGTGTATGTTATATATTCAAGATTGAAATACACGAAAAAGTTACTTATCAAAACGAAACATTTGTATTTGGTTAATCATTGTCAAATACCTTTAATTTATTTTAAATTGTTATATGTGTGGATATTAAATATTTGATATTGAATTGCATAACATTGATTGAAAATTTGTCTTGTGTTCATAATTCATATTTGTGTGAACAGTACCGCTGTTTTTTAATTATAATCCAACATGTTCATCCTTCGGGTGTGACATCCAGACATTAAACTTGATCTTGCTACTAGTCTACACAAGCCATACAGAAGCCTAACGATGATCCCTTAAACATCAGCATCGGATCAAACAACCCACCATCAATACTCAAAATATATGTAACTGTCAATCAGGAGAAGAGTCTCTGCTTTATATTCCGATGAAGAGGTTTCACAAAAGCAGCCCTCGTATATAATGAGGTTCTTAAATCAAGTGGATATGAAGCTGAAATATCATACACCAAAACCACCAGCAAGCAGAAGATGAACAGTCACTCCAGAAAAAGAAATATAACTTGATTTAATCCACCATATAGTAAAAACTTAAAGACCGATGTCGGGCAACCTTTTTCAGGTTGGTCGACAAGCACTTCCCACATATTCTGAACAAAATTTTCAACAGAAACACGATCAAGATTAGTTATAGGTGCATGCCAAATATGAAAACGATCATAAGAGTAAGTGCACAATTCTCACGTCATCACAAACGCATATCAGGATGTGCTGTTACAAAACTATAGCTGCAACTGCAGAAACAAAGAATCCTGCCCCCTGGCATGGGAAGTGCTTAACCAAGTAACTTGTGTAAGGCTACTGTCTATACTAGTACTGTATCAATAGATGATGCAAAAGAGGTGTACATAGGCCTATCTGGTGGCACGTTTAAAACCAGATATAATAATCACACATATCATTCCGTAATAAAGAGTACCAAAAAGAGACAGAGCTTTCCAAGTATGTACTGGCATTAAAAACAAATTGAAAAACTTTTCAATTCAATGCGACATTGTGAAAAAATCAAACAATGCATGAATCAAGGATATGCAATTGATGCTTACTAGAAAAACTCGAAATCATCAAATGAAAGATAATCTAATCAATAAGAAGTCCGAGCTGATTTCCACTTGTCTCAATAGATACAAACCACCCAGCCTTGTTAAAACGTAAAGGGAAGTCAATTGTGCTGTACAGTCACTCAGTTGGCTGATGGTCTCCATGCATGCGGGTATGAAACCCAAGGTACCAGCTCATAGCTGGACTGTGTATACAAGATTTTTCAATGCTCTACAGTAGTTTGTATCAAGCACTCTGAACTGTTGCAGATAACTTTTATAATGTGTGACACGATCAAGGGGAATGAGTCCGATGTCGCTAACATTGATTTTGAGATATTGGCAAAGAAAATGATAAATTCTTTTCTTTTCTATTGTTTTCAGCGATTGATAAAGTAACATAAATTTGCAAAGAAAAGTCGTATCAACTTGGGGGTTTCAGTTTCTAAAAGCTCTAAATGTCCTCATATGTAAAACTCATTTTCGACCAGGGTCGACATGTGACTCATTCCCCTTGATCATGTCACATTATTTGATAAAATCATTTATAGAGATAAAATCAGTAAGTTTGCATGCAAGTCTGCAAGCATGGGTATCATCTTCAGCTATAATACTGCATTGCAAAAAATAATAATAATAATTGAGTTTGATACAAGAGTCAAACACTGCATACCTGGATGTTTTGGATCCTTCTTTCTTGATATGGTTGCATTTTTAAGTGGCCCACACTTGGAGAATTTCTGCAATCAAATGCATAACAGAATATTGGTGTTCAAAAACTTTGGAAAGAAAAAAAATGTTATTATGAGAAATATAGATACACATTTACTTTCTGCCTTTCCTTTTCTTTCTTTCTTAACTTTGATTTGGTTTTAAACACAATTATATGGCATGTAAAATGCTTAAGGGATCTAAAATGAGCGTTTATTATGCGTTTCGACAGTATTTTTTGTGGGACATGAGAGCACCTCAGACCTATCGAATTGCATTCTGAATCTGAAACATGTCTTTCTGATATCAAATAATTTTCATTTTTGAAAATCACAATATAATACAAATTTTATGACAAATTATAAAAATTTGTTATTTTTCAAATTTTGATATATAACAGTCCTCGAAGTAAATTATATAAATCTAATGATATATTCTTAAAGTGTATGTAGCAGGGAGGAAAAGCCGACGGTCAATTGAAAATTTTGACCTTTCATTATTAAAGATATGGATTTCTTTCCCAAAAAGACCTAATTTGTTTTTGGTGTTTTGGGAAAAAAATCCATATCTTCAATACGAAAGGTCAAAATTTTCAATTGATCGGCGGCTTTTCATCCCACCTACATACACTTTAAGTATAAATCATCAGATTTACAAAGTTTACTTCAAGTACTGTTAAATATCAAAATATCAATTTTAATGATTTGCCATAAAATGTGTATTAAATTGCGAATTTCAAAAAATCAAAATTATTTGATATCAGAATGATATTCTTCAGTATTCAGAATGCAATTCGATATGTCTGATGTGCTCTAATGTCCCAAAATAAATACTGTCCAAACGTTTCATACCCCAGCCCTTAAAAGTGCTGTGAACTTTTAACAGCTTTAAACAAACATGAAAATTTTGATAGCACGTCAAATGTCCTTAAGTGCTACAAACTGTGAGCTCTTTTAAACAACATGAAAATTTCTATAGCATGTCAAATGTCCAGATATCTTACTTTAATCCATTATCATACCTGATGTTTATAGCCGCATAACCTAGTATTGCCAGTTGGTTTACATTATAGTGTTGCCACATATAATAACACCTAACAAACCATGTCCCTCATAGCAGTCAATATGTATACTATTTCTTTTCCAAAATGTACTGGAATCCCAGTATGAGTAAGTAACACAGCATTTATAATGCGCCTAATGCCAGAGGATACAGAGTGCAGAAACACAGAAAAACAAAACAAACAAAAGCAAAATCATGAGAAAAGGTATGTTTTGAGAAGGGATTTGAACCCAGTGACCTAGGCTTAAAGGCCTATTCAGTGATTTACTCATTCGGGGGATTATAAAAATCAAAATTCAGATGTTGGCACCTTTGTTAGTGTCATATATGCTCTAACATAGTCTGCTAGTGATTAAGCTGAAACCTGTGTATAAAAGACAAAATGAAACATTTTACATGAATCTGTAATAATTTCTCTATTTCATCAATTAAAACATGCTTTCAACATATGTACTCACCTTTTTCAATGTTTCTTCTGTTGTTTCAAAGTTGAGATTTTTAACAAATATTGTACAGCCTGGCTCTGGTTCCTCTTCTTCAACTAGAAAAGAAAAGAAAACATTTTCGTTAAATTTTTCATAAAATTCATATATTTCAAGATCAAAAGAGTGAATTGTTAAATGAGATGGAGAGAGAGAGAGCGGGGGACAGAGAAGGCAAGAGAGGAGGAAAGGGGAGAGATATTGATTGCGAGAAAGAGAAAAACAGGAGAAGGAGAGATATGGATTGAGAAATAATTTTTGTTCCTCAGCAAGGGTTGAACCAGGGACCTGCTATAACAGACTTGTAGGTCTGATCTTTGAAGCTTGGCTAGTTAGCAGGCTTCCTAAGCAAGTTGGCTAGCCCTGTCAATGTGGATCCATTTTATTGACTTATCTATCTTTCTAGGTGATGTATGAAGTTGAAAATTAAGCACTGGTATGGGACTAATTAAGCCCGATAGTTTAGGAAGAGCACTAGCCATGCGTCAAGAAACTGGCCCAAAGAATCCACTGTTTCGTCAGCTCTAAGCTTCTTTATATCCCCTTACATAACTCCTTACCAGCCTGAGCCGCTACTGGGGCATTGCTTGCTTTCTTCTGCTCACTACCACCTGGGGCATTTGAGTCCTCCTTTGGTTTGTTTCCCTTTGTTTCACTGGCTTTAGCACCTTCATCTTGCGGAGCCTGTTTTGGAACCTCACCAAACACATTGCCTGGTGCCCACTCTAGGTATAGAGGCACATGTTGGAACTGCAGATATAAAAATAAAGACACATTGGTAATAAATCTCTCATATAGACTACTTTAATCATCTGTTGAATGGTTTCAAATAAAAATAACCGAACCGTCTGCAAAAGCTTCAAAACAAATTGGCCAATTTACCAACAACCAAAATCATGTCATATCTCCCCTCTGCTCTCTGACTTGCTCTCTGACTCTCTGACTTGCACTGGCCTCATATGGAAGATTGCATTAAGTTTGAAATGTGTGTGCAAGTATTTGAATAGACTCTGTACAATGTACATAGTATATGAAAGATTGTCTTGTGGTGGACAGAAGGCATATTGTTCTTAAGGTGTACTGTTCTTAAGTCACATAAATGTGCTGGAGACAGAGCCTTCTCAGTGGCTGACCCCAGGTTATGGAATACTCATGCACTCATCAAACTTATGAACTTATTTTAATAAGTTCATAAGTTTGATGAGTGCATTAGGGATTCAATCCTGTTTCACCATTGTTCATCACCGATTAACAACGATGCGTCCGCGTCGTCTGAGTGGTTTACTTCGCGAGGGCAGCTTTAGCTGCCCGAGCGATGTAAACCACACAGACGCGCCAGACGCGAGTTGTTAATCGATGATGAACAACGGTGGCTATGATTGAATCCCTTTCAACAACGAAAAGAAGCTAAAGATCGAATATTTCACGCTTATTTTACGAGGAATGTCAGTCAATCATTGCCACTCAGCCTTGCAAAAACTTTGATGATTTCTCTGTTGATATCAGCAATAAAACTACAGAATAAAACGGCAATGTTTGGCCGCTACCTGAAATATATACTGAATTCAAATTGAAAGTTTGCATACGCACAAAGGTTCCAGGCATGACGAATTTTACGCGCTCTCGCGTAACGCGCAGTCTCGCTCGCGTTCGCGTATACGCTACAGTAAAAGTGTGGATTCATCATGGATTAACAACGTTTGGCTCCTGTACAAAGGTATAGGAAGAGTTGTTGAATGAGTATTCATGCACTGTTTGCAATCTGCATGTCTGTTTGCAATCTGCACACCATGTGCCTAGTGATTAAAATTTGTAACATTTATACCAACCATTATTCCATTTTAAGCCTTTCGCCAAAGAAATGATGGAGATACACTATTAGTACCCATGAAAGAAATCCAATATGGTGAACTTCCTTTTGCATTACACATGGAACTATTAGTACTGAGTCCAGATTCTCCTGTATTAATGTCTTTGGCTCTTACCTTAGTATATGCCAGCCTATAGAACGCTGTCCTGGCTTCAGTGGGTTCAATGAACTCTACTATAGCCGTAACACCAGCAGGTGGAAGTACTACACGACCCAGCGAACCATGCTTGTCAAACAGCGCCCTCAACTCATCAGGTTTGGTGCTTGCTGGGAGATTCTTGGCCAGGATGACAGTCTTGCTTCGTTTGTCTGACGGCTATAACAGAAAGCAAACAAATGAAGGAGAAAGAGAGAGAAAACATTATTGTTGAGTAAAAAGATATACCTAAAACTATATAATGGTTGTTGCTTGCATTACCAATACGCTGGCGAAGTTATGTAATAATCGGATTAACTACCAAAGTAACAGGTGAAAACAGTTTTCTGCACTGGTACGTTCACGCGGTACCTCTGCATTGGACCATATCATGCTGATCACTCGCACCTGTAAGATTAGTATCTTATATATATTGAAAATTGTTTTCACCTATTGCTATGATAGTTAATTGATTTATTACGTCACTTTGCCAGCGTATACAAATAGAATGAGTTGGTGAAAAACAATACTTCTATTGTTATTCTTAAAATAGATCAGCTGTAAAATTGTCTCATCCTTTTTAAAAATATTTCCACAAATATTAACTGTCTATGAGTGTGATGGTCGAAATATAATCACTCGGTGAAAGATGTATTGTTCCATTCCACTCGCCGGAGTGATTATATCTCGACCATTACACAAATTTAAGACAGTTAATATATGTTTTATATCACTCATACATAAATTCTGTTGCTCAAAAATACTATCTAAGATAGGAAATACATGTTTTCATCAACATAACACCATGTTTTGCTGTGACATACTTAACATTTTGGTGTCCACCCCATAACTAAACCGGCGCAGCACTATGATGGTGAAAACTTTCACACCAAGAGGCTGATGGTAAAATGATAAATGGCTATCAACCAATGAACTGTCTAGAATTTATGTATGAGTGATATAATATAGGCTATCCAAAATAGGACTTGATAATTGGCACCTTAAAATTTTGAAAGTATATTGATTTAAAAACATATCAAAACCATGAAAATATATAGACCTATCACTCAGCACAGCAGTCATAACATATTAACTTGTTGACTTGGGATCCAAGTGCCTCATTGACTGGTTTTGGGTCACTAGTTAGTTCTTCTTACCTGACTAAATGAATCCAATGCAACACCATTGTCTAGAAGAAACTGTCTAGTCTCCGCCACAATCTGTGTCTCACCAAGAGCCATACGAACTGCTAAACTTCTATTGGATTCCTGGAAAAGCAACGGAAGTGAAAACTTAAATACTTTCTTACTACAGTTATCAAACTCTGTATATAGTTTGGGAAAAATCTGTAGTGCATGTTAGAATATGACCGTTGCTAGGTCACCTGGCTCACGCTTTCTTTGTTACGAACCACTGATCGAAATGATCATAACACAAAGCCTATGGCATATCATTATTCGGAAGAGGTGTATGAGCCCAAGCTTGAACTACAGCAGTGAATTGAAATCCGCTATATGATAATCATCATGAAGGCGTATACTCTGTCTGCATCTACAATGTCTGCATATGTGATGCGATCAAGCAAAATGAGTCTGATGTTGAACAAAATCAAAATTCAGTTTTCAATCTCATTATATGAGCCATTTCCAGAGCTTTATTTTGCTGAAAACCCCAGCATAATTAGACTTACGGTTCCAGAGATATGGCCATTTTAGTGTTGCTCAGAACAATAAAATACAAAGGAAGTTGAATACTATTGTTGATTATATCTCAAAATCAATATTCACGACATCCGACTCATTTTGCTTGATCGCATCACATATATGCTATGCATAGACTATGAGATAAGTAACGATATTGTTCAACAAGAAACATTGGATCTTCAAATTCCAGTGATGTATATGTCAAGTTGAATATTAAATGGGTAATAAAATTGGACCTTTTAAGGATATACAAGTATGGAAGAAAGGCCCTGTTTTAATTTTCATACAAGCTTGGAAATTGTAATTCTTGTAAGGAACTTACACTTATCAAAATGAGTAGAGAAGCAAAATTAAATTGTGTACTTACTGCATCTAACACTTGTCCTTTGGTGGTCTGGTATCTCTCTGCCATGGCATCAGCTACAGCATTGGAACTGATAAATAAACTATTCCAATTGTGCGAACTGTAACAAAATAAGCATTGTAAGAGAATTAGCATTGAGATGAGTTAAGGTGGCTGTGTACTCTCAGACATGCATGTAGTAAAAGTGCAATAACTTTGTAATTATTCATAAGATATAAAAGTATACATTTTTATAAAGGCAAGACATCAATAAATCTTAATATAAATACAGATTTGGGGTAAAAACAACAATTATGAAGAAAATCACAAAAAGTGAGTTTTTGGCAATATTTGTTAGGTACATCATAACAAAAAACACTCTTTCTAAAATATTTTATTTTGATTTTAGCTCAATCTTGAGGTGCCATTCCATAAACGGTTTTTTTATTTTTTTGATATTGGCCTTAGTTTTTGAGATATTGACCATATAAGGCATCAAATTGAACTTTTAAAATTCACAAACGCCTATTTGCACAAAATGATGCCTAAAATCGGAAATAGACCAAAATATAAAAAATGAGAAAACCGTTTCTTGAGTCGATCATGCTTTTTACGATGATCATAATTGCTTACCTATAGATGCTGTATTTATTGAGTTATCGTGTACCTAAATCGTCATTTTACCGAGAAAATGAACATTGAAATAATGGCCGTTAAAGTTTAAACTGGTCACATTTTGCCCTTTCATCGAATCTCACAGGAGAATGCGGCAGTTTTCGTTTTTCTACCTTATATTATGTGAACATCGGGTAAATCCACAGCCCGTTGAGAAGTTTGAGCGAAATCCATTCATAACTTGATATTCAAATCGAGGAATAGAACTTGAAAAAACCCACATTTTATCAGCTAAAACGGAGCCATTTGACCACTTGAAATTAGTGTTTCCAAAGGATGCGCCACGCATGCAGATAAGCGTCAGCGTGCGTAGCGTATCTGTGCGTTAACAAATTGCGCGATACGCAGCGCGATGAGTTGTTGCGCGTGTGTCACCCCGCTGATACAACAAATATTTTCTCTCTTTTAAAATTGCAAACACGAATGAAATAGTGAAATAAAATCCATAAAATAGCGCAGTTGGAGTTTATAAATCTGGATTTTCTTTCCTTGTATTTATAAAAAACATAACAAAGTAACAAATATCAAAAAAGCTCAATTTTGCGAAAGAAACAACGTCTTGAGTACACAGCCGCGTTAAGGCGTGCCTGTCTATGCATCTAATCGAGTGACACAAAAACACTTCAAGAGTTCAAAATACATTTTATCAAAGACTTGATGTGTCCTCTGGATCCTCACATTTAATGTCTCACATTGATTGATGTCCTGCTAGGACACAGCGGATAGGCCGCCCTCTCTATTTCTAATTAATTTACTTGGCCGTGAGACATTGTTGAGAGAATAAAATCTCTAGCAGATTCGCCATGAGCTGTTGTGATGGGTGGTGGTGAACCCAACCCCAGACAAACAAGTACCTAGACAACCAACTTTGCTTCGCGTAGTGAATTCAAAACTGCATAGCAACAATTCTGACAATGACGCAACCCGGACGCAAACAAACAGTCATGTTCGCGTCTACAGAACATGTTTCATTTGACTCGGGCGATAACAGCGCAGTAATCACGCAAACGAGCACGTCAGACATGTATGCGATATTTCTCCACGCCTAGTAACCCCGTCAACATCACCTTGGATACATAGCTTCACCTCCAGCTGTGGTAAGGTATGGGCACTCATAGGTCTAGGTGGTATGTCTATGAACCCAACGACTTGTAATCGTGAGTGCGCGGTGGTTCGAATCTGAATGGTTCTGATATTTTCTCTCCTTAATTATAATGCCAGTTTGCCTGAGCTCCATTTCTTTACTTTTAAAAGAAGATACAAATATCTGCAAGCTCGATACAATGAATACCGTAAAACCTTGTCTACAATCAAGCATATAAAGTGCTTTTGATGAAGGCTATATTAAACGAAGCAGCCATAAATATCCCAATGCAATAGATTGGTCTTACAATAGTACTTGTTTGTATATGCTTGTATTGGTAATTTGTTTGCTAAAACTCCATAATGTTCTAATTTTGTCGATGGGTGGTGCCTGGATTAAGTTAGCTTTCATCAAAAGCACTCTATATGCTTGTAGATGAGGTTTTACGGTAATCCGCCTTATTGGATTGTCACACAGTGGGACTAAAATCTTGGCAACACCCCATCGGCACTACCAATAGGAATACATAATTACTGTTCATACCTTGATTAGTTTTGACAAACAAAAAAGTACAACCTTCTCCATTTTTTGGCAAAGGGCAAAATTAAATATTTGGCTACCTAACCTGCAAATTTGCGAAGAAATGCCATAATTTTAAGTAGTCCTATACTACTGTTCTTATAAGTGGCACCTTCCTGGCATTGATGTCTTATACACTGGTCATATATACTCTGGGCAGAAGAAATAAGGTCAGATTTTTTGGCAGAAATGTCATAGTGGAAATTAAAATGCATGCAAAAAGACATAAGTGATAACTGCCCTTTGACAATCACACCTATGCTTGACCTTCAAACTTATTTTGGTCTATTTACCTTGAGGCCATGGCTTTGTCTTTGGCTTTCTTCTTATTCTTATAAGATGATCCTTCTCCCATTGTCTCCTCCTCTGATTTCTTCTCTTTACCGGGTAAAATATGGAGCAAGCGACCCTGGGTGGCATAGATAATACAGATAGATAATATTTTTTCATTATCGAAATTCTCTTTGCTCACCCCCCCTCAAAACAAAATCCTGGTGTTGCCACTGGTTGAAGGATGTGGTCTTTTTAATAAGCCCTGACAACTGGGGAACCCAATTATTTTGTTATAAATAAACCATTTGCAAGCAAATTTCTACTCCCTATTCCAGAAATGTATAGCACTAATTTTTTTATCAAAAAAAAACATCCGTTTTTGCCAATGGATAGCTAAAGTCTTATTCTTTAGTTAGTTCTAACCGGCAATGAAAGTTTAATTTCAATATATTTTAATTTTTGGAAATAAGAGCCAAAAACATGTGTTTTTTAGGGCATTTTTGGTATGCTGTGACAATCAAGCCCAACAACTTGTACCAAGACTAATTTCAAGTTAAGCATTCTAATTTTTGGAAAACACATTTTCCACATAACCGAATATCAAAAATAACATAAAATATCAAAATTATGAGCTAACTCTTAGCCAAAACTCAAGATTTAGAATGCTTAGACTTGTGCCAAGCCTTATATTTTTGTGACTTCAAATTTTGCATGTTTGGGCCCATTTTCCCTCAAATTGCAAAAGTGTTAAAAGTTGGCTTTTATTTCCAGTTAGAACTTACAAAAGGATAAGGATATAGCTATGTTTCATTTGGCAAAACAGGATAATATTTGTATAATTCCAAAAAATTATTGCTGGATTTTTCTGGATTTAGGAGTAATGAATGAATCAAATTTTAAAAAGCTGATAGTATCTATGTTTTGAACTTTGCCCTATATAATACTTTATTGATATAGACAATCCCATTTCACCCATTCCTACACCTCAATGGCAGCCATAGCTGGGTCCCTGTAGTGTATATCTCACCTAAAATATGAAATGATGCGTCCTTATGGGGATTTTAAACTGCATTTCATCACCGGTGTTACACGTAGACAATAGAATGATGAAAGTTTACAACACAATACAATATCGATTTTTAAGCAGCTTTAATCCACCCAATTGGGCAGTCACAACACCAGTTTGTTGCGCCGGGGACCCAGTCATGACCGACTAAATTCTGACCATCGCTTGGCTTGTAGGATTCGTCTATATTATATACATGTATAAAGAACTTTCAGGTCAAAGCCTATCTTAATCATCTACAGATATTTGCTCTTGATAATGATAAGTCATAAGTTTCAGTTTCCTTTCCATAGTTTTACCTCAGTGGTTAATTGCAGTCCATCTAATGGGCTATTCCAGTTGAAATCCATACACCCCATATGGAAGACATGACATTAATCTCCAACACAGGGGGTGTAGATTTCAACGGAATCACCCATTCAGGTTACCCACAGAGGAGAGAGAAAACAGAGCCCGTACCACCAGTCAAAGTCTTCGCATCATCCGATAATGAGGGCCGATTGTTCCATGGAATGCGACAGGCGAGACTGCTACGCAATCACCGCGTATTTTCATAGTTCGTGAAGGCACGCAGCGCCGGCGTGCTTGTTTGACACGACACGATCAAACAATTGGCCCTCATAAATATGCGAGAACTCACCGTATACAATACACGTCGACTTTGACTGGTGGTACGCTCTCTGTTTTCTCTCTCCTCTGTGAGGCTACCCCATTCGAAACTTACATTCCTTCTGTGGGAGATTAAGGTCATGTCTTCCATATGGGGGTGCAACTGGAATAGCCCAACACGCATACTATTAAATTTTCATCCACTATTAAATTGCCCCTAATGTCAGACATGTGGCATGATTTTAAAAAAAAATTTTGACAAAAAAATAAGAGGATTTATTACTAAAAAAAGCTGAAAAACAGCGTAAAATCAGGGTGAAAACACCAAATATGGGCTGAAAATAAAAAACTGCATAAATTTTGGCAATAAAAAAGCTGAAATCATCTTAAATGCTAAACTCTCACACCCCTGCTAGATTATTCCAAGTTGCTGTATGAGGAACTGAAACTTTAATAACTGAATTAATAACTAAATTATCAACTGAAAAATCAATATACCATCCACCCGATATATGTACACTCCCAGTTAGCAAATTTACTTTACTTTAACCCCCAGAGCACTACCTGCCGATCTAACCTTGCCTCTGATTGGTCAATTACATGATATCTTCACTTCAATCACTAATCAGATTGGAGCTTTGCAATTAATTCACCCCAATTTTTTGCGTGGTGAAATTATTCTAACAATGTTGCTGATTGGGCCAATTGATAATGAAAACTTCTCTTTGGCCAATCGGCAGGTAGTTCTCATGGGGTTAATATGTAGTATTAGTGATAAACTGTGTATGACTGTCTATACAAGTCTCATTTTGGTATAATTTTCACCATGGCTGCCATGCTGATGCATAACATTTTTCTCTTTTCTTGTGTGCTATATTCCGTTTGTCTTTTGCCAACTGATCAACTGCCAACGCAGCCAAAATCTTGTTATCCACAAGGAACTATTGTATGTAAAACCTGGAATCGTACTAATATTGATTGTAAAGGCAGAGGTCTAGTCTGTATTCCACCACTACGTCATGCTGCATCAATACAATCACTTGATCTATCTCATAACAAGCTTACTGCAATCTCGGATGATGCATTTCACAAGTTTCAAATGTTACAACATTTGGATCTTTCTTCAAACAATATATCATACCTGGAAGATGAAACATTTGACAGCCTTCATGAGTTAATAACTTTGGACTGGAGTACCAACCGGATCTCAGACATACAAGCAAACTTGTTTTGTAGTCTTCACAATTTGCAGCATTTGAATCTTTATAACAACCAAATTTCAGCACTCAATGACGGTGCATTTGCTGGACTTGATGAACTATTAACTTTGAACTTGGTTGGTAATATGATCTACTTTATAAGCGACAAAGCCTTAAGCTCACTAAGCAAACTTAAGGTGTTGGACTTAAATTTTAACTGGTTGGGTACTTTATCTGGTTTCCCATTTAAAAATCTTGTCTCACTGCATTCACTTACATTTGGTTGGCAAAATGAGACATGCCTTAGCATGACATCACTTACAGGGTTGGAAAACTTGCAATCTTTGTCCCTATCATTTTATGATATGGTTGATAACATCACTGCTACCCCACTAGCTAGCCTTATATCTTTGCGGGAACTGTCGATAGACGGTGATTTCAGTGACTGTGATAGTATGAGCAGACTTTTCGTAGGATTACACAACCTTCAACAACTCCACATCACCATTTCTATATCTTGTTTTGAAATCAAGTTTTGCTCATTGGATGATGTAAATTCCATTGATTTGGATGCAATTCGCAAATGTAGCAGATTGATTCCCTTGAAACACCTCGGGTTTACTCAGTATTATAATAGCAGCCTTCCAGCTTTTAATGCACTGCATAATCTAACTAGTCTTTTCCTTGATCTTTACGTTGGGATGCACACAGTCATCGAGGCTTTAAACTCTCTAGATTCACCACTTCAAAATCTAACCCTTGCCAGTCACGATCTACAAGTCATTTTAAATTCAACAACATTTGCATCTTGGGCAAATTGGAAAGCATCATTGAAGGAACTGATATTAATTGTATATGAGATTGGGCTTGAAGATGCACCGTTTGAATGGTTTACTGGTTTGCAAGTTTTGAAAATTATGCTCCCATATTCACTCACTCACACATTGCCAGTGAATGCCTTTGATGGTTTGAGAAGTTTAAATACCCTATTACTGACTGGCGTCGCTATGTCTTCATCTAGCACTCTGAATACATTTAGTAGCTATAACTCTTTAACCACCCTGGATCTGTCAAATAATCAATTAAGTGGTGATTTTGACTTTTTCTGGCATCAACTATGCAACATCTCTTCACTTGAACACATAGATGTGTCCCATAATGGATTGGACACTCTGTTTACGATGTTTTGGGGATGTGCCCCACCTAATTTGACAGATCTAAGCATAGGGTACCAAAAGGATATATTCTACAATGCAAATATATGTCAGACTGCACCACAGTTAGAGTCACTTGATGTTAGTGCATCAGGATTTAACTTCTTTTCAACCAATTCTACCTGTCTACATCTTGTAACATTAATTCTTTCACAATGCACCTTCAATTTTCATGGTGATAATGCAATCAATTTGCCCGTTTTAAAGGTACTGAAACTAGACTGGACTTCGGCTGAATATTACATTCACAATTCACTCAATGTTTTCAAAGCACCTAAATTGCAAAGACTTTATTTAAACAATAACGATATTACCGAAATTGATCCTACTCTATTCAATTACTTTAGTGAAGTAAGATATCTAGATTTAAGCAACAACAAACTGACATCCGTAAGTGATTTGCAGTACTTCAGTAATATAAGAACATTATGTCTTCAAAATAATGATATCACGATAGTCCCAAAAGCAATTCTATCTGAATCTTACCATCCCTTTATGAGCACATTGGATGTGCGCGACAATAAATACCAATGCGATTGTGAAGTTGAGGCTTTTAGTAACTGGATTCTTACAGATAACATGGTTCAGGTCCCAAACGGCAGATATCTCTGCTTTTCACCAGATTCAGAAAAAGATTTTAGCATCACAGAGGTGAATTTAGATTGCAAATCTCAAATTTGGAAGTACATTTCAGTCAGCATTGCATGTGCCATGGTGATACTAATAGCAGGTATTTTGACGGTGCGTTATTGGTGGCACTTAAAATACAGATTTTTTCTGCTCTTCAATAGAAGAAGACGGCAACAGTACCAGCTGATTGACGACGATGATGACATTATTGATGGCGATGAGAATGGCATCCCTCGATATGACGCCTATGTCCCCTACCATATCGAGGATGAAGATTGGGTAGATGGAGAACTTCTACACAATATTGAGGAAGGTGAAGAACCTTTCAGACTTTGTTTACGTAGACGAGACATACGCGCTGGGCAACCAATTTTCAATGAATTATCTCTTCACATACAGAGAAGCCGCAAAATTCTTGCAATACTTTCGCCAAGATTTGTTGAAGACAACTGGTGTTATTTTGAATTAAACATGGCGCATCATCGAGTCCTAGAAGAGAACCGCAATGTGATGATTCTAATCATTCTGGAGGAGATTCCAGAAAACAAAATGACACTGCTGTTGAGGCAATTATACTGTAGAGTGCAGTACCTGAAATGGCCAGGCAATGGACATGGACAGCATTTGTTTTGGAGACGTCTTCGAGAGGAACTTAAAAGACCTGTGCCTCTAGATCGTCGTTTTAATATCTAATTTCCTCTACCATATTGACTGTATAAAATGATTGTAACTATATGCATGCACACACATAAATATCCAACTCTCCCCAATGCACACATACAACACATACCTGGAAAGTTGTTCCATCAAGTTCTGTGAATGCCTTGACTGCATGCTCTGGCATCATGAATGTAATGAAGGCAAAACCTTTGATCTTCTTGGTCAGAGGATCTACGGTAGATTGACCTCAGTCAGGGGCCCTGGCAATGAGGAAACAGTGAAACATACAGTAAAATATGACCATTATAATTGCAAAGCCAAATACTTGAAAAGTATACTTAATATTTGCGTTTCTCCAATGTGTACTGTTCTATACCATTTCTTCATCTCTTCACTTATATGTCTTCATCAATTTTTGTTGCTGGTAGTAAAGCTGCTGAATACATATATGGTGTGATCAAACAAAATCAGTCTGAAGTCGGACATATTCAATTTTCAATTTCTTATAGGATTGTAAACAACATTTGCAAATCTACATTTTGCAGAAAACACCACTGAATTTGGACAATCAGTTCAAAAGATATGAGCAGTTAAAGAGTTTTCAAAAGAATAGGAAATAAAACCAAATATTTCCTTAGTTTGTCTACTTCCAATTGATTTTGCTTGATCACATCACATATAGTGTCATGACAACATCATTACATCAACAAGCAAATATGCTAACAATCATATGTCTTCTAAAACCATTTTTAAATTTATGAACCAGAATTTCCTTTCAT